>NW_024429194.1:64718047-65055547 GCF_017639785.1 Mesocricetus auratus
CACTGGACAGACTGAACTTATGCACAAGAGTACGTCTGTCATCCAGTTTGCTTTGGAAGAATCACTACCCATGTGGGACAAGTGAGGAAAGGAGCCCTCTGAGGGTTGCCTCGAAATCCCACTGTGACAAGTTCTGTTTCTCACCATAGCACTATCTGCTTCTTTTGTCCCTCCCTCTGGTAGAAAGCTCCAACAGCAGTGGCCTCAGGAATGTGAAGGCACAGGGAAATGTGGTAAGCCACACACTGCCAGTGCAGCCCCAAACAAAGGGGCTGGCTGGGGCTGCTGCCGGGACACTGGGGCCAGTGCTATCATGAAGTGGTAGTTTGGGTTCTAGAGGAAGAGACATCTCCCTAGAGACAAGGCAGTGTGCCTCTCATCTGGGTTGACCTCTGGCACTGGCAATGTGGGGAGGAGACCTATCTTTTTCTTCTGTTGATTGAAGTTATCGATGATGACACCAATGAACAGGTTCAGGGTGAAGAAGGAGCCGAAGATGATGAAGATGACGAAGTAGATGTACATGTAGATGTTGTCCTCGTATTTAGGCTGCTCATCAGGCTGTGGAAGGACGGGAGAGGGACACTCAAGACAGTTCCTGCCTCGGGGGTTGTCGGGAGGGGGCTGACTCCAACATGCCAAAGCTACCAGCCTCACTCTCCCTTCACATGGCTGATAAGCTGGGGTGGAAGCTGCAGGTTCTCTCTGCCTCCCTGGCCCGCCTGTTCTTCAAGGGCACTGTCACTTCCGGGCATAGGAGCAGGGAAGCAAGGGGGAGCGAGGAAGGATGGAGGGTAGTTGCTGCCACCAGGGTCGAGTGAGCAGCAGGGTCTGGCCACGCAGAACCAGTGTGTGAGAAGAAAAGATCTACAGTCAACACGACAAGCAATTGGTGTCCAGAGACACTTCGGGTCCCTCCCTCTTCCACTCTTCCGTGTCTTCGATGGATCTACCATGCAGTTTCTTCCTACTATTTAAGCTGGTCAAATTTTTACCATGAGTGTCCTTACCTTTCGGGAATCTACAGCTGCGTACATGATGTCCATCCAGCCTTTGAAGGTTGCCTGGGAAACAGAGTCAGTCATTAGACTGTGCCTGTTAGGGAGTGGCTGGAGTCAAGGCAGGGTCCTAAGGGCCAGGCTTAGGTTGGGCGAGAATACAGGATGGCACAGTGTACATGGACACAGGAGTTACTTAGTTAAGAAAGAGTCCAAAGAGACTTTAAGAGTCCCTGAAAATACCACCAAAGCCTGGTGAAGACATATGCAGCAAGGACTGCACTAAGAGCAGAGCCTATAGTGACAACAGATGAGCCTGTGCATGAACTTAGGAGTTCACTGGAGTGCTTGGACCTTCACCAAGAAGCCACTCTTTAACAAGGAGTTCAATAAACGCTAAGGGCCTGAAAAACTCACAGTTGCATTAAACAGACAAACCCATAGACCTGGGACCCATATTTACTAATGCACACACAGCCCTGGGCCTGGCTTCTCCTTAGCAGCCTCTTCTCAGCCTTCAGTCTCTCTGCTAGAGCTGGCACAACATAGAAAACATGAAAGTCAGTTTAGCAGTCTCTAGCTCTGCTAAGCAGTCTCTAGCTCTGCTATGCTCACCAGATTCCAGGCTCTAGGGGCTTCTTTGCTCAATGGATGACCTGCATGCACACGGATGGCCTGCACACACAGTCCCATGCACACGAAGCATGAACACTTGTGTTAGCAGGTGGCTGCACGTTGGTTCTGAGATGCTCAGATTCTAGAAATGAGCCCAACCCGTTTCTTCTTTTAATTAATTGGCTACCTAATTATTTTGTGAGGCTGGGGGTTGAATGCAGGGCTTTGTCCATGTTAGGCAAAGACTCTACCCTTTTGTTACAGCTTAAACCCAAGGCGTCCCAGCTTGTTAAACTGTGACAGGACAGCAAAGGTGCCATCATGGTGTCCCATGAGTGCAGTGCATCTCATTAACTTCCCCTCGACTGCATCTAACAGTGAGTGCTCACCAAGGTTAGGTTAGACTGGGAGCTTTCCCTGCACCATCTATCACATTTAATACTCACAACAACTGAGTGATGTTAGGCATGGTAATAACAGGAACCAAAACACAGAATAATAATTACCTTAATTAACTCTGTGCTAGGCATTGTGCCGAGCTATTTTTTTAAATCAAAAATTCTCTTAACATATAAGCAATGTATTATCTACATTCAATAACAGAATCAAAGGGTCAGAGAAGTTGAACAATTTGTACACACTGGAGTGTGCTAGCTCCACACCAGCTCTCCCTGCAACACACCGTCTCATCCAACAAATGTTCCAAGCATCGGGTGAGGGCATGAGAAAGCTAGGGATGGTAGAACGAATTGAAGCAAAAGCAGCTTGGTCACTAAAATGAGCCCCTCCTCTGAGACCCACGTCTAGGGCTGAGCTGCAGGGGTGGCAGCATGGTAGCCCTGGCCTGTCCTTAGTACACTTCAGCATAATTGTCCCGAGGGCTTCCTACTCTATCAAACTGGCCTTTGAATTCATCTTCTCCCCTTGTAACTGCCTCGGGGAGTGAAGATGGTCCCTTTAGCACAGTGCTTCTCAACCTTCTTAATGCTGGGACCACTTAACATAGTTCCTTATATTATTGTGGTCCCCAACCATAATATTATCTCATTGCTACTTCACAGCTGTAATTTTACCACTGTAAATGTCTGCAGGTGGGGGTCACCACGCACAGGTTGAGAACCACTGCTATAGCGTCTTTTCCCACTGCGGCGTTTCTACTTGCAGCAGACTGTGAGTAAGATCAAGGAAGCCAGGGGAAAGGCGTTTCCAGGAAACTGACTTGGGGAATGACGCGCCAAGAACCCTGAGAGTGATCCTGACTCTGGAGCAGGGTTGGAAGGGAACCAAGTGGGATCTCTGCTGGCAGCCTACCTGCCCAGATCTGATGCAGCAGCACTCACCACTTGAAGAAGGGCCAGGTACCCTGCCCCAACGTTGTCAAAGTTGATCTTCACGTTTTTCCACCTGATCTCCGTGTTGTTGCCCTCCATGAGCTTTTCACAATCAGTTTTATTGTTGACGATATCAATTTCAAACCGGATTTCAGAAGTCTCATTAAAGCAGTAGTGATACTTTCCCGCAAACAGGTTAACTCCCATGATGCTGAAAATCAGCCAGAAGATGAGACACACCAGCAGCACATTCATGATGGAGGGGATGGCGCCCACCAAGGCATTCACCACCACCTGCATTGGAAGGGGGAGGCTGCTCAGTGCTGGCCCGAAGTGAGAGGCACATTCTTTTGGTTTCCAGGAGGGGAATGATATTTCTGTGGCTTTTCTGGCATGAAAACACTGTACTGGCTTTGCAATTATTGTTAACTGGACAGGCCCATAGCAGGACTTAAATATCTAAGTCTCTGCACTATATCTGGGTGAATTTTAGTAAGTTGTGTTTTATTTCAGTTTATGCAAATTCTCTTGCCCAAGTTGAATTTGATTTTTTTTCCCTAAGCACCAACCTGGGACCATAAAAACGATCTTAGTCCAGTCTCCCTCCTTCTCAACTGTCAAAATACACTGCACACCTGCCCGTGAAATCTGAGCAATCGCAAGCTCACTAGAAGCCTTTCAATGCACATTCCCCCTCTGAAAAACAAGGCACGATTGTTCATAATCAGAGCGCTGCCTTTTGGGTTAGCACGGTACGGAAAGTCTTACAACTATGCAAGGCAGTTATCTCAGGCAATAGCTGAGCATGCAGATCTTGCAGGCTCAAGAAGGAAGAGAAAGCTATATTCCCTCTACCAAACGGTTTAAGATAAAATCTGAGCAGATGTGAGTCTCACTCAAGGTTCTTTGCTGTTCTGCCTTCTGAGATGTTGGCTTCTCTTGCCTCTGCTGGGTCCAGGCCTCAACTCCATTCTTCAGTTTAGAAATCAAAAGGGCTTAAAGCTTTCTGGAGGGGTTGGGTTAGAGCACTGTTCTTGAGACTAAAAAGACTGGCAGAATGTTAAAAAAAAAAGTAAGTTTTTGCCAGAGTCCAGAGCTCACAAAGCAATATTGGAGGTAGTGGGGCAACAGTGTCTTGGGCAGAGTTGCTGAGGCCCAGAAAGGCTGTCCTGGCAGCTTCATGTTTCTACTTCAGACAGTTCATTGGAAGACATGGCCGAGAAGACAGCTGTTCTGCCCTATACTGAAAATCGCTGGAGTCTCTCTTCCTTGTAGGCTGCTCGTTTTGTGACTCTCCAGTTCACATATGAAGGCCGTTAGACTGAGAGGCAGTTGCTTCTTCTTAGACCAAGAAACCTCTTATAGGCCAGATGGTCAGCACTACAAATGTGTGTTTTTTTCAAGCAAGGGCACCCGGATTTCTGAACTCTGGAGATTCTGCATGTTGTTTTGTGCATTTATCAAAGGGGCTGGATAATCAGATCTGACTTTTACCTCCTCATTCTACAGTTTTCACCCCTCGGAAGGAGCACCAAAAAGCAATGAAATGTGGGAAAGAACAGGCAAAGTAGAGGGATGACCCACGAATGGAACAGTCACTTCTCAGACAGCGAGAGCAGACCATGTGAAGCTTCACAAACTCATGTGAGTGTGGTAGCAAGTCACAATGGAGCTCGGGGACACCATGATGTGGGGCAAGTCAGCCTGTCACCTGCTCTGCGAATTCTTCCCACAGCTGAGCTCTTGTCAAACCCAGTCTATCTAGGTCTACAAGGTGTCCACATGTTGCTGTAAACTACGGATGCAAGATACTTACAGCAAGGGAGAGCTAGCTAACCCAAGGCGCTAATCTGAGCCTCATGGCTCATAGGATACAAAAATCCTATAAAAGGTATCTATAAAATGTCCTTTTCCCTGTGTGCTGGGGACTGAACCCAGGCCTCACATATTCTGGGCAAGAGGTTTTCCTCTAAGCTATAGTCTCGGCCTCCGTAGTGTAGTTTTATTAACCACAACTACTGGAGACTTCCTTACCTTAGTTTTACAAATAAAACAGTAAACAGATTTGGTGGAATTTGCTTATCACTTCTGCTTGCTGTAGACACTGGCCACTAAGCTGTGGGCTGTGAAGCAGGATTAACTGTGCTCCGGAAAGACTGTCATAGTGTTCCCAACAACCAATGGGCAAGAAGTCAGTCTCTAATGGAAAGCACCCAGCTGATGACAATATCCTCTGTGGTCACTTAATACACTGGATCTCCCTCTGCTCTCTGGGTATTTTACATTGCCCTAATTATGATGAAATCCAGTACTGGTACAAGCTAGATTTCTATAACTTAGACACAGAGCTCAAGGGTAGGTCTAGAAGCACATAAGCGAGCTGCATTTTTCAAAGGCAGCTTATACTTAGTGACTGACACAAATATAACTAAAATATAACAGCTGATAAGAAAACTCCGCTGGATGTTAATTCTTGCATTTTTAGCATCTCCCACTGTCTCTCACTCATAACACCCTACAAGGTCTGTGAGATAGCTTGGAGCGTCTGGCAGAGGGAACATGGCTTTCATGACAACTATGTACTGACAACAGAGATGCATGCATGTTTCACAACAGTAAATACCCTCAGAGTTGACAGCAAGGGCTGAAGGGTTACTATGGAGGAGAGAAAAGCAAGGAGTGACACCAAGTGTTCCTTTGCCAATAGCAGGACTGTTGCAATGTCTGGTCTTTGGTTTGAGGAAGGAGAGGAGACTGAAGTGAGTACCCCAGGACAGGCTAGGGTGACATTCCCCTTTCAAGTGAAAGGCTGAGCCTAAAACCAGAGCAGCACAGTGACAGTTGAGCCCATCTGCATGGATGATGGTCAGTGTGTCAGGGTTTCTTAGCTGAGGGCTTTAGGTGGTATCTTGCAAATGCTGGCATACTGAAGAAGCCAAGCTACTGAATGAAAACATACACCCCATGGAAAATCATACTCGAATAAACACAGGTACTAACTGGCTAACTTGCTATGAACATAGCCTGATGTCTACTGGGAGATACTCTTCCTCAGAAGGGCTCACAGGCTTTAGGGCAGGAATGGATCTATAAGCCCTCTCCACTTGCCCAAAGTGGTGAGTTCGCTGACTGGCACCAACCAAAAGTGGTACCTCTATTGCTCCCCCCACTGGGCACTATTGCTTCAGCTTGCAGCTTGCTTACACTGCCTTAAACAAAAACAGCTAGGTAGTTTAAAAAATGATGCTGATCAGCTATTCTGGACTTCGGCTTCTGATCTACTTGAGTTGGCAAGCCCAAGTTTTGGGGGAAATGGCAAATGAGAGGTGAGGGAAGGTAGGGAAGGAGTCAAGTGGAAAAAGGGGAGGTCACCAAAAGGATTCCTGCATCTGGAACTCAAACCACTTCCTCTGAGAAAATGCCTCCAGCTGGTCCATGGCGACTGCTTTTGACAGTGACAGAGACAGTGATGAGCAACCAGATGGAGAGAGTTCCTAGTGCCAGCTGGGCATGCTGGGGGTTGTCTGTAGGAAGTGGCGATCTCCTTTAGGAGGCCAGGGTCCTTGTCAAGGACTAGGTTCAGGTCCAGTACTGTAATCAATGCCTTTGATGGAATGTTCATAGCTGCATCCTGTCCAGAGGTTTTCGGCCAAGGTGAGTTATTAACTCTAAAACTACTAAGCCTTATTATCCCTTATGAAAAAGGTGAACAGGTAAGAGAGCAGAGACGAGCATTTTAACCCTGTTTCCACTCACACCATGGCCATTTCAACTGTCGACTCTGAAGCAACACACACTGGGAGGAACAGTGCCTGTCTTACCCACATGCTGAAACCTCTAACTAGTGGGACAAAGACTTAGAGTTCCTTTTTAATTTTAATTCCTTAGAATAAATTTACTGCCCTAGAATTGCCCTTCCTGTAGAAGGCTTCAGGGGAGCTACTGAAGGCTCACATTTAGTAAGCCAAACTGTGACTGTGCTATAGAGCAAACTCGAGTTCATTGTAGACAGCATTTGTTTAATACAATACAGCAATGAACTTCCTAAGTCCCCACAAGAGTGTGAGTAGTTTTGTGGACTAGTGGCCAGGGTCACAGATGATGAATGGGCACAGCTGCACTGTCCTGGTCTCTAGTTTTGCCAGTCAGTCTTACTTCATGTGACCATTGCAATTGTTCCATTTTCACGCCTATGTTCTGATATTTGCATATTTAAAACAATCATCCTCTGGTTTGCTCTCCTGCATGTACTTAATATCTAAAGCGAAGCGAGCTTTCTTGGGCCCCTTAAGTATAACCAGCCCCTCTGATTAGCACAGGGCAACTATCACCATCGAACTGGCTGTCCATGTGATTTTCGGAAAAACAACTTTTCAGTGTGTGTGCATACATCTGTGCACACTAACAATCGTTAAAACCAAAAGAGACAAGAAAAAGGATCAAAGGAGAAAGTCTTGCTTCTAATATGGCAGATGACAACCCCTTGTATTGTCTAGACTTGGGTAGTGTATGGCCCAAGTAGGAACAGGGGTCTCAAGAAATTTCAGAACTAGCTGATCCGCGGTCACATTGCACTGTCGCCTGTTCTGATGGAGTGAGGGCGGGGACCATAGAGCAAGGGTGGAGGGGTTGGGGGTGAGGAGAAAAGCTTCGCTATCAGACAGAGGCTGCCAGTCCTTATGGGACTGGGCTGAGAACAACAAGGTGCAATAAGAGGAATCTGAGTACAAAAAAAAGGGTTTCTTCTCCCAGGGTCATGCCAAATTCTGCTCCATCCCCAGTTCCAAGTCTGTCATCGTCTTCAAGTCCCTTCTTGGCTGCTTTCTCAGTGACCTCAAGGCCACAGGCCCCATCTGGCTGCTGTCCCTACCCAGCATTCTGCCTGCCTTCAACTATGCTTTTCAGAGGGTCTCTGGGTTATAATTCCCCTTCTTTGCACCTGGTGATTCTCCCTATAAATCCAACAGCCCAGAAAGCCACCCAAGTGCTACAGGTAAGCCAGGCCAAATGAGGGGAGCCAGTGTTAACATGTTCTGCAGCGGCACGTTGTTGGGGTGGGGCCAGTATTAATGTGATGAGGCAGCTTAATGGAACTCCCCCGCACATGGGGCAGGTGCCAGGAAGAAAGTGGAGGATCAACTCAGCGGCTGCATCACAGAGTTCATGTTGGAATGATCTTCCCACCATGTGATCAGTTCTAGCATGCTTTAACAGTTTCCATTGGCATGCAGAAGGATCGGCTGCTCTTAATAGCTTACCCTCATCCCTTCAAATCGTGACAAGGCTCTTAAGGGTCTCAAAGCTCTTAGGGTCCTAAGGGATTTTATGGCACCTAGTTCCGAGTAGCCCAGGGCATTAGCTATAAGGCTGACTAAAGAGACCTACACGGAGACAGAAGAGAAAAAGGAAAAAAAAAGAGAGAAAAGAAAAGAAAACAGAGGTTCCAGCGTGTTAGAATAAAACCCCTAGCCCTGATTTAACAGACAGGGGCCCCCAGCAGAGGAAGTGGGTGACACCGGCTGCCTACTTCAGCCTACTTCAACTTGACTCAAACGACCTGGAAGGAAAGGCGGTTGAGAGAGGCAGAAGAAAACCACAAAGGGGAGAGAGAGTGAAGGGCAGGCGCAGGACACACACGCAAGTTGGAGAGGGAAGAGGCTGAGGGGAGGGGTGAGGAGGTCCCATTGGAAGGAGAGGAGCCTGAAGAGATGACAAGAACCTTACCCTCGCCCTTTACAGTCTGCGGCTCCCAGAAGTTCCCATTAAATTAAGCCAGACAAACTTAATGGAACCTATGGAAAAGAATACAGATAAATACACACACTCCACACCAGCTGCCCCTCCTCAGCTCAGCCACCATGGGATTTCCGACAGGGACAAGCTCTCTTATCCTGGTTGACAAGAAACCATTTGAGAATTGGGTAACAAATTAACAAAGGAAACATAAGTACCACAGGTGACTGTCTTCCCCAAGAGCCTCCTTGATGGGATTCTGGCCCTGTGAGAGCTACTTACACAATCCCCTCCCTCCTTAACTATAACCTCCATCTTTTAAGCTCAACTATCACCCTTCATGGCCATAGGACTGTGGCCGTAGGAACCAAATCCATACTTCTTGCAGTTTCTCTTCTTTTCTTCCAGAATAGCTCCAAATGTACTGGCCTCGCCCAGTTCCAGGACAGTCTTTGATTATTCTCCTCCTTAACAATAACTAGAAGAGCTCCTGGGAAGAGGGCCATTCCATTTATTGATAGGGAATCCCTGTCAGTGGTAGCCCTGGGGCTAGGATGAGACCCACATTGCTGACCCAAGCCAGTGCTCGCTCCACCTGGGCAGGCTGTGGAGACCTAGCACCGGCATGCAGGAGACACGGCAGTACTTCGACAGACCATCAATGTCTGAACCACAGAGAGCTGGACTGCTGATGTCCTGGAGGAAAGACTGCAGGCCTGGACTCAGGTCAACACTTCCCTGTTCCCCAAGAGCAAACTTACCTTGCTCCTATTATCAAGGTGACTATAATACTGGACACTAGCCACACCTAGAGCTGTCTGGGTTTGATTTGAGCAAGACAGGGGGCTCCTTGGGGTACATGGCCTGAACACACCTTTACCTAATCGTGTCTGAGAATGCTTGGGCTTGGGGCTCATCACAGCAGTGTTTTCCACATGTTGTATTCTATTGTATCTGTACATGATTCTGGAATGAGCTACGATGTTCCCTCTATTGGGAAGTGGGAGCTATATGTCTACTTTAATAGATGTTTTGAAACCAAAGTCAGTGAGAAAGTAGAGGAAAAAATATCTACAGTTTTTGATCTCTTTCTTAGATTGTCTAATTCTGTGTATACTGCATGCCTTTGCACACACATAGATACCTCTTTGTACATGTTTTAGAATTGGAGATTAAACCTAGGCCTTGTGTATGCTAGGCAAGTGTTTTACTATTGAACTATACCCATGAACATTAAAAAACATTTTTTTTAAAAGACAGGGTTTCTCTGTGTGGCTCTGATTGTCCTGGAACCCACTCTGTAGACCAGGTTGGCCTCAAATTCACAAAGATCTGCCTGCCTCTGCCTCTTGAGTGCTGGTATAAAGGCCACTGAGCCTGGCTACAATTCTTTTTTTTAAAGAAGACGTTTATAATTCAGTACTAGGATTAATGAGGATAAAACCAGAAAGTCAGTGAAAGAACAGGAAGTAGGCTTAAAGGATTCAATTTCAAAATATGTGCAAGCCCTCTTATCCTGGTTGACAAGGAACCATTTGAGAATTGGATGACAAATTAGCAAAGGAAACATAGTCAATAAGTACCACAGGTGACTTTTATCCAAGAACCTCATAACCCCTCAGTCTTGATCTTCTACGGAGTCTAGTCCTAGGTAGTGTTCAAAGCTAGCCAGGAGGAAGGCACAACCCTACTAGACTCTCCATGTTCTGTGAAGGTGGTACAAGGTTAATCTTTACCCAAGTCAAGGGCTCAAAACTCCTATCTAGCACACAGCAGCCAACCTATGACTTTCCTTTTATTTATAATGATGAATAAAGATTTATATGGCACCGTGTCTTGGCTACTATGGCCAGGACAAGCAAACTATTTAATTTACAAAAAGATTTATTTTATTTTTAAGTTACGTGTTTGTCTGTGTGTGGGTACACACATGTGAGTCTGGAGGTGACCTGTCATTCCTCTGGAATTGGAGTCACGTGGGTGATGAAATTGAACTCGGGTTCACTGTGAGAACAGTAAGCACTCTTTTAATTGCTATGCCACTTCTCCAACCTGCAATCCAACTCTTAACCCCAAACAGTCTAGAACTGCCTGACTATCAGTTGGTCTTAATGGGGTCATCTGAAGGTAATCAACTCCATTTCAACTATGTACTTCAGCTCAAAAGACCTTGTGAATTTTGGTGGGTACAGATTGTAAAAACCTAAACTTTGAGTGTCTAGAGACCCCATACCAAGCAGGAAGACCCCAGCTCTGAAGGGTGGCAGCTTTACTAATAACAGTGGGAGGAAGGATAGAGGACTACAGAGGTCAATGAAGAGGCTGGCCCTAAAGCCACCAACTGAGTCAAGATCTGCAAGACCAGTAAGGTCCCCTCTGAACTATTCCCCAGCAGCTGAAGGCTCTCTTACAGGTTAAACTCCTACAGGACATAACAAGAATATTTGGTCAAGCATACAAAGGAATCAAACCTAAAAAAAAAAGAAAGAGAAAAGAAAAAGCATTCAAGAGGCAAAGCTGAGGCCATCTCCAAAGGACTTTCCGAGGAGAGAAAGTTTTCAGTAGACCAGGGTCAGTCTGAGGTCCCCATTCCTCAACAGATGTGCTTGCTAAAACCCCTGAAAGCAATGGGGAACTGTTCCCTGGAGAAAGATGATAAAATTATTTTACAGGGCATAAAAGCCAACGGAGACAAAGACCTGAGAAGAATAAAACATGACTGTTTGGGAATTCACATGGCTTATTAATAAATAGAACTGGTCTAAGATGTCTGGACTTTCTTCATGGCTCTATAAAAGCAGTGCTTATAGTAGCTTTAGGAGGCAACAAGGGAAAATGAGTATCTACTAGGGAAGCAGGCATGGAGATGAGTAACTGATTCTAACATAAAATCATATCATCAGTGGATGAGATGAGATGGGAGTGTTGCAGATACGCTGCTGAATTAGGACCTAAATTTATACCTACAAGCTCTACAGTGTTCAGAGAATGAGATTGATTCCAACAATGAACAGCAAATGACAACAGGGGATGTCCTTCTGTATGCTGTGAATATATGTTTGTCTCTCAACAGGCTCGATGTAGCCAGGCAGGAAGTATAGGCGGGGCTATCAGCCTAGGAGAACTGGGGGGTGGGGGAAAGGTGAGTCTTGAGGAGATGCCATGTAGCTATGGGGAAGGTAGGACATCTGGGCATTCTCTGGTAAGATAAGGTCATGTGGAGATACGCAGATTAATAGTTATGAGATAATAATTAAGAGAGAGATAGCCAATAAGAATCCTGAGCCATTGGCCAAACAGTTTATAATTAATGTAAGTCTCTGTGTGTTTATTTGGGACTTAAGGGTGGCGGGACCAGGCTGGACAGAAACTTCTAATTATGTGGGTGCCAATCAATGACTTATCCATCCACAACCCCCCGCCCCAAGACAGGGTTTCTCTGTGTAATAACAGCCCTGGCTGTCCTGGAATTTGCTCTGTAGAACAGGCTGGCCTTGAACTCACAGAGATTCACCTGTCTCTGCCTCCCGAGGGCTAGGATTTAGAAGTGGCAATCTATGAAGTCATCATCACTGAGTAGGGTAACCCCACACATCAGGCTGTGATTCTGTGTGTTTCATTTTCCTAGGCTGTGAGAGAGAACCAACTGTGTTTGATACTCTATATTCTCTACAACATGGAGCAGGCTTGGCATATCATGGATATTCAACAAACATTGGACAAATGAATAAATGGACAGAGAAAGGAGGTTAAAAGAGTGTGGTTTCTATGAAAGCCCTGTCCTCACAGCCTGGGTTACCTTGGTCTAGAGCTAGGTTGGAGTTCCTGTGGAAGCTGGTACAAGATCTCCAGGCCTGGGGCTGTGTCCACTTGCCCTCCTGGGACTTCTTATGAACTAAGGCAACTTAATCTGAACACAGTATTCAATTCATGTTGATTGCCAACAGCTGGTATAGGGATAGTCTTCAGAGCCAATGTGAGGACACACAACAATATAATAGTCCAGCAATTCCAGAAGCTGGAGGAAGTGATGGGTTACAGTCGATTAGCATATGCCTATCTTATTGCTTTACCCTCTTTCAGCCTAGTGTAGAAAGAATACTTGACAGGTAAGTGACCATCTGTAGGTGAATGTGCCTAGCAGCTCACTTGACGACTGGGCATGTGGTGTGACATACCTGATCACATCCTTGAACTGAGGTTGCTAAGCCCAAAGAGGAGCTGGTTCATGTTGGGGTTGATCATGAAGGAAAAAGGGAAACTTTGTTCTATGGCACAGTTCCTGGGGGTAGCTAGAGCATGTTAGTGGACCTATCCCTCTGAGTCTTCCGTGAATCCAAAACAGTAAGGGCTTTGTGGGCATCTTCCTGAGTGCCACAGAGTACCTACTCTGGAGAGCTATTGTGTATTTCCCTAGGAAGAGAGCCAGCCTAGCTTCAGGTACCATCCCATATTCTTCCCCACAAGCTAGAATCCACAGCTGCTTAAGTGTCCAGATCTATTAACTGCAAGGACATGCCTCCTTCCCTAGGGCCAGGCCTAGATGACTTACTTTAAGGTTGCAGACTGGCCTCACCACCTCATTTGCATATCTTCTCAAAGACTAGGGTGACAGCTGTTCTTGGTCAACCTGACTACAGCTGGCGTTAACTAAAACCCTGAACTGGAGAGGCACACTTGTGAGGGATTCTGCTTAATTTGAAGTAGGAAGATCCAGTCTAATTCGGATCTTTGAGGCAGGAAGATCCACCTCTCCTCTGGGCCACACTTTCTGCTGGAAACCTAGATAAAGACATGGAAAAAGGAAGCGTTGCCAATCAATGGCCTGCTTGTTCTCACCTGGCTAGCAAGTCTATTCCTTCACTGGCAATGGAGTATACTTCTTTGGGATTCTGGTGTATACTGAAGACCGGCTGAGTCATGGACTGAACAATGACGGATTCTTGGACCTTCCGTTCACAGACAGCCATTGTTGGGCTAGATGAACTGCGGCCTGTAAGTCATTCTAATAAATCCCCTTTCTGTATATATAGAGATTCGTGCTGTAAGTCCTGTTCCTCTAGAGAACCCTGACTAATACAGCTAGCAGAGGACGAGGACAAGGACAGTTCTCAAAGTAACCACCAACTTTGGAAGGGACTGTGTTTTTAAAGCGGAAGTCATTGCCAGGGCAGAGTCCTCGGCTCCTGTCAGATGAGTGAGAAAGATTTCCCAACTGATCTGCCCTAGATCCCATAGGTTTTCCATAGGCAGTTTGCCACACAGCCCACGAAGCCTCTTCTAAACACGCCTACCCAGTCTCCGGTCTCCAGACTCTCCATCTTTGCAGCCCTTCGCAGCCCCCAGGTAAATTCTCCACAGCCTTGGTCCTGTGATCCCCACGCACCCTTTCTTTAAAGGCTGCAAGAGAAAAGTCTTAGTTCCTACAGAAAGAGGAAGCCGGTCATTGTTAGTGAGGTAGAGGAAGAAGCGCTGGTGGAGTGAGAAACAGTCATTGACGCCACTGCCCCCAACCTGAAAACACAACATGGCAGCTCCCAGTCGTGAAGCCTTGGACAGGGTCAGACAGGCTGGAGGGGAAAAGTGTTCATTTGGTGATCATAGAAGAAACGGCAATACCACTGGCCCTTCTCAGGAAAAGGGCCTTGATTGGCACATCTGGGAAATACCCAGGGGCATGGACATGAGGTACAGACTGTGCCCCATCCCAGCATCCCACCACATCCCCATACCCTACCTCATTTCCACACCACACCCCATCCCCAAACCCCACTGTGCCCCACACCACACCTCATCCCCACACCCCACCTCATCTCAGAATCCCATCTCATAGTAGCAGAAAGGGGATGTCCCACTGTCTGGTGTCCAGGCTAAAGACAGGGAACTCTCAATCTAAATAAGCCAGGCCCCATGGTGTGAAGACCAGGACAGCCTCTGGGACGATGCAGGGTCTTCAGAGGTCCCACTCTCCAAATACGATCTGACTGTCATAAGAGGACTTTCCCTCTAGCCCACAGCTATGTGCTGATTGCTAACCTAGCCCAGGCAACCCCAGCTCCTGCTAGAAAGGGTGAGAAATGGAAAACAGGACACCTACAGCCACAATGAGGAAGTCGAGCCAGCACCAGGCATTGGTGAAGAACTTGACGAAGCCATAGGCTGTCCATTTGAGTAACATCTCCAGGATGAAGATGTAGGTGAAGACCTTGTCTGCGTACTCCAGGATGGTACGAATGGTCTTCCTCTGCTCAATGTAGATGTCCTCAAAAGCCTGGAAGAGAGGCAACAGCTACCTAATCAGCCGGATGCACTACCACAGCAGCTCCTCCCACACTGAGCTGCCCCCATCAGTCCCCCCCTTTGCTTCTTTACTGGTTTAGTTAGTGATGCTGGGGATAGAGTCCGGGGCCCTGGATATGCAGGGTCACCACTGAGCTCCCAGGCCAGTGTTTTATGGAAATAATTTACACCCCATATAATCCAGCTCTTTAAATGTATAATTTAATGGCTTTTAGGATAAACAACCATCACAGAATTTCATAACATTTTCATTATCCACAAAAAGAACTTCCACATCTTCTAGCT
Source organism: Mesocricetus auratus (assembly GCF_017639785.1). NCBI lineage: Eukaryota > Metazoa > Chordata > Mammalia > Rodentia > Cricetidae > Mesocricetus > Mesocricetus auratus. The sequence goes on from NW_024429194.1 coordinate 64,733,310, forward strand.
ATCACCCTCCTGCCCCATACCCTGTTGGTCTTAGGTATAGTAATCTGCCCTTTCGGGGCATTTCACAGAAATGAGATGATCCAATACATGTTCTTTGTGCCTGACTGCTTCTTTCTCTTTTCTTCTCTTTCTTTCTTTCTTTCTTTCTTTCTTTCTTTCTTTCTTTCTTTCTTTCTTTCTTTCTTTCTTCCTTCCTTCCTTCCTTTCTTTCTTTTTTTTTTGAGACAGGGTTTCTCTGTGTAGCCCTAGTTGTCCTGGAACTTGCTTTGTAGATCAGGCTGACCTTGAACTCACAGAGATCCACCTGCCTCTGACTCCCTGAGTGCCGGGATTAAAAGTATGCACCATCACCGCCCAGCCAGCCTGGGTGTTTCTTTTGAAAAAAGATTTATTGTCTTTTTGATCATGTGTCTATGTGTGTGTGTGCCTGTTTGTGCATGGGTACGTGCATATGAATGCAGGTGCCCATGGAGGCTAGAGGTGCTGTTTTGGACCATCTAATGTGGGTGCTAGGAATTGAACTCAGGTCCTCTGGAAGCAGTATGCATTCTTAACAGCTGAGCCATCTCTTCAACCCCTATGTCTGGATCCTTAACTAAGCACAAAGTTCTCAGTCTTTCCACTGAGTATGTGTATGTATGTATGCGTTTATGTATGTGTACACACACACACACACACATCCCTCCATTCTTCATAGAGGACCATGACTGTAAGGTATGGCCAAGCCACATTTTGTTTATCCATCCTTAGTTGATGGATACTTGGGCTGTTTCTATTTTTAAGCTAGTATGTGACAGTATGTTTCTCATTTCTTCTCTCTCTCTGGTTTTTTCGAGACAGGGTTTCTCTATGTAGCTTTGGCTGTCCTGGAACTCACTCTGATGACCAGACTGGCCTCAAACTCAGAGATCCACATCCTCTGCCTCTCAAGTGCTGGGATCTACACCACCACTGCCTGGCCATGTTCCATGTTTAGGGCATATAATTAGGAGTAGAATTTGCAGGTAACACCCTAACATTTCTGAGGAACTGGCAACTGTTTTCCATAGTAGCTGAGCCATCTCACATTCACCAGAGGATGTGAGGGTTCCAGTTACTTACAATCTTACTCATACTGTCTATCAGACATGACAAGGTTTTTTTCTCCTTTTAGTTCCTTGATGCCACAGACATGGGCGGTGGGCCCCAGAGGTGGGAGTCTTGGATGCAGAAAACCATAGTGTTATTTTACTTCTATGGAACCCATGAACAAGGTAGTCCCTCCTTTTGCACAATGGTGGACTATATGGTTGTGGTGCGAAGAGGAGTTATGATGGTTAATTGTGACTGGGAGCAGTGAGGCCCACAGGTTTAATCCACTGGTGGGTGCAAACTCTGAATGGATTACTCGGAGGTCGTAGAGCTTCCTGCTTGGTTGAATAAAGCAGCTCCTGGGAGCTTGGGATTGTGGTGGCTTGTATATAATTGGTCCCCATAAGCTCACAGGGAGTGGCACTGTTAGGTGTGGCTTTGTTGGAGGGGGTGTGCATGCCACCACGCTCCCCGCCATGATGATAATGGACTGAACCTCTGAAACTGTGACTGAGCCATCCTGATTGTTTTCTTTATAAGAGTTGCTGTGGTCATGGTGTCTCTTCACAGCAATAGAAACCCTAACTAAGGCAGGGACGTTATTTGGCCCTGACCCCTTCTGCTTCCTGTCCATCATGAGGTGAACTATGTCCCCTCCTGCTGCCATGGCATTCCGCCTCTACAGTCTCAGAAACAAGGAGCCAAATGACCACAAACTAAACCTTCTGAAAAGAAGATGCAGAGTGAATTTTTCTGTTAAGTGTTTCGTCAGAGTGACATGAAAAGTACTAATGCAGGAGGAAATGTCTGAAATGAGGAAGCTTCATGGAGGTGGAGACAAGTCCTCTGTGATGCTACGAGAAGCACCTGCTTTGGAGAGAACAGCCCCATCTTTAGAAATGGGAGGCTGGGGATGTAGCTTATGGTCGGTGTGCCTAAGTAGCATGTGCCAGGCCCTGGTATGGAGACACATAAACACCAGGTTGCCACCCACTTCATGAATGGCAGGGGAGATGGGCGTCATGGGACCTGAGACCCTTCTCATAGTCTTGGCACAAATGAATTCTCTATTTCATGAAAAACGTCAATGGCTTCCCCTTATGGCAGAGCATTGGTTAGAAAACTATTCTGTAAGTGAAGACGAGATGTCCACAAATGGTCTCCTGTCGCTGGGGGCCCTCCCTCTGGGGTTCACTGTAGCTCTATTCAAGTCTTCCTTCCTCCTCCCTCCCTCCCTTTTCTTTCTTTAAGACAGGGTCTCTTCTGGTGGCCATGTCAGAGGAGCTGTGGTCAGCAATGGAGCACAGCCCACCAGACAGCAAAGCTATGGTGGGTAAATCCTGGAGAGGCAAAGCCCCAGGGGGACTGTTTCCAAAATGCCCTTGCTTCTGCTGTGTTTCCTCCTGCTTGTTACTGCTTGTTTCTGCTGTATGTGGTGTGGTGCGATTACTCTAAGAAAGGGTCCCACTGTATCTAGTACAGTATGTATTTCATGGGAAAATCCCATCCTCACTGGGCAATTTACTTGCAGATCATGAAGATGATTTTTATAAGAGCAATAATACTTGGTTGAATTAATGATGTATTTTCTGAGTTAACCTAAGAGACACAGGTGGCTAAGGCAGTTAATGAAGATGATTAGGGAAACGGTTTGGGCTATTTTGCCAATTGTTACAATAAGAGATACAAATAAGACAAAAATAGGCTAGAAGTTACCTTTCCCTTTGTTAGATATGAGATTTGCAGAGAATGAAAAATAGGAACAAGTAAATTTCATGCACTATAGATTCATGAATTCTGCCTGTGAAAAAACAGGCTGATGATCAAAGAAAGCAATTATGTCCCTACACCCAAGGTTAGGCCTGAGTTCCTTGGCCATGTAGCTTATACAATTAATCCTAGGTTTCAGTATGCACCTTGCGAAAACAAAATTGTGAAAGGAAATTAAATGACCCTATTGTGTGCAAAGAAAAACAGATGGTTAGTTGACTACTTGTCTAAACTTTTCGTAGAGTAGAAATAAGATAGGAATCTGCTACACTGAAACCGCAAATAGCTACCTGTTAGTACAAAGGAACTGGCTGAAATATACTTGGCTTGCTTAAAACTTTGTTAATCAATTAGAAAAGAATCATTGCTTTGGGGTGAAGATGTTACAGCGGGAAAATTAATACAAAGGAAAATGTTCAACTACTTGAGGGCTTCTAAGAAAAATGTAACTTGTGATCATAATGTAATTTCTTCTTATACAAAGATTTTAGTTTATTTTTTGGAAACTATGTAACTTGTGGCTAGGAGGTAATTTTTCTTGCCTAGAAATTGTTGTATTAGGGGGTATGAAAGGGATAAGAGAAAGATAATAAATACAGAAGGGGAACAAGGGAAAAAGAAGAAGGAAAATGGTAGAAGGACAGAACACAGAGATCAGAACAAGCAGCAGCAGACAAATAAAACGAAGAATTAAGCTTTGCCCCCCAAAAGTCTCCTGTGTGTCTGCACTCGCAGTTTCACTAAAGCTGCTGGTTTCCCTGACCTGCTGAGAGCTGGTTCACTCAGCAGGTCTCACTGTGGAGCCCTGACTAGTCTGGAACACACTCTGTAGACCAGGCTTGCCCTGAACTCACAGAGATCCACCTGCCTTTGTTTGCTGGGTGCTGGGTTAAAGGCATGGGCTACCAGGCACGCATCTGCTAACTGCACAGGGTCGTGCACTGAGCCAACAGTCACTCTCTTGGTCCTCTGTGATGGATGAAATTGCTAACAGTGAATGGTAAAGAGCGCACAAAACCTTTGGTCACTGCTACTTCTCTCTGTGTGGAGACGCTGATGAACACCATCCCCATTCTCCTACCTGGTTCCTCCACAGCACCTCAGAGAGCACAGCCTGAGTCACTGTGCCACAGGTCGGCAGATGGGGCAGCCTGGCTCCCCACCTGGCAGGTCAGTGTCTACCCTACCATCTTTTAGGTCTCCAGCTTTAACCCTGAAGCCCCCTTCACAAACCTTCCTCTCTGCCCTCACTAGCCTCTCCTTGGGCCGGGGTTACCACACACCATTGCCCTTCTCAGTTTCTGTTAGTCTTTCATCTGGCAAGCCAATGTAATTGCTTAAATTATTGAGTTCTTTAACATAGACTTTGAGATCTTCCCCCTTCTCTTTTAATTCCAGATTAAACTTTAATTTTGCACTGACATGAATGTGCCCACCTTCTTCTGTAAAAACATTTCAAGGGGGCCAGTGAGATGGTTCAGCAGGTAAAGGCACTTGCCACTAACCCTGATGACCTGAGCTCAATCTTGGGGACCTTGGTGGAAAGAGAGAACTTACGCTTGTATGTTGTCCTCTGACCTCCACATATATGCTATGGCATTCCTCCTAAGTAAATGCTTACAATTTTTAAAAGATAAAATAAAAACCTTTCACAATCCTGTATTTTTCACAAATGAAAAGGAAAATGTACAGCATCTCTAGCCCTGTCTTCAGATCCCTCAGCTAGCAGCCGACTCCTTTACAGCAGTCTGTCTACCGGTCCTCCTTGGCAAGCCAGCTAATCATGGGAGTAAATGTCAAGATGATGAGCACCGTGGGGGGGGCACAATGAGGGAGAAATCTGTGCTCCATCCTGCAGGCTACGTGCTGCTGATGAGCACCGAGGATACAGCAGAACTGCATCTTTGAACATGCGCTACTGTTACGGGTGTCCAGGGAGCGGGTGGAGGACCACATCCCTCCTACCTTGGGAAACAGGTGCTGAGAAGGATGCTCATTTTGGGAGTCTGTCTAGGGGAGGACAAAGCAGGCAGTGACAGGTATGTCTTCATCCCCATGAAAAGAGCATCACAGGCTTGAGCAGGGGTCATGCTAAGTCTTCAGATCAGAATGGGAAGAAGGGTGACTCCAGCCTCAAAGGCTCCACACCAGCTCAAAGCACTTTATCAGCCTTCTATTAGGACTCCATCCAATCCATCCTTCGGAAGACACTGGGCAGGACCCACGCCCAGCCTCTTCCCGCTGTGACTGTCTCTGGGCCCTTCCCCCACCAGCCACCAGCCGTTCTACCCTGAGTCTCACCAGGGCGCCACTGCTGAGCAGAATCATGAAGATGATGAAGGTCTCAAACCAGTTGTGCTCTACAATGAGGAAGCAGGTTTTCCGAAGGATCCACCAGGACTTGCCTAGCCCTTCCTCAATGTTCACCTGGCAGCACTTGAACCGCTGGACACAACCTGACATCAATGGGAGAGCCAGGTCAGACCGGATGCTGGAGCGGTCTGACTTGTCTCTTTCCAGGCTCCCACTAGGCAGTAGGGAGGGCAGTAGCTGAACGCAGCAGGATTGCTAAGGCTGCGCCGCCGAAAAGGTAACGAACGATAGGGCAAGGCCTCAGGAATCAGGAATCGGCAGGAAGAGGGCGGGCAGGAGGCAGCACACTGTGCAGCAGAGACCTTTCCGGGGGCTGGTGCCAAGAGAAGACAGGCAAGACAAACTAGAGACTAGAAACTCGTGTGTCAGAACGAGGAAGGGAAGTGATGGAAATGGTGGCCATCTCTAGCGCCCCCAGCCCCTGCACGGGAGTAAGTGAACGGCATGCGGGGTCTCGTGCCAGCCCTCCTCTGCCCGCTTTTCACCCTCTGTGAAGCAGGCGTCTGGATCCAAGTATTCCTCAGGCTGCTCCACAGGGACCTCTTCCACTTCAGGCTTGATATCGATGGTGCTTCCCTCAGAGGAGCTGGTGTCATCCAGTTTCTAGACACAAAAGAAAAGGATGGTCAGAAGCTGCACAGGGACACACGCCCGTGGTCCACACCACCTCTGCTGGGGTCATACACAGACAGGCACCAGCCACAGGACCCTGCGTGGGTCTCTGGGTTACAGGGGAAGTGGACAAAGAGCAGGGACAAACTAAAGGGTTTACTCCAGCCTCAGACCCAGGTCCTCCAGAAGCCCCAGGCTTAGCCAGGGAAGCCATGACTCAGTAAAGTGCCTATTGCACAATCTCTCCATTAAGCCCATGGCTGAGCCAGTCTTTGGGGCTGGGCCTTGCTGGGGTGGTTTTCTCGGTTGGGACCTTACATCTTTGCTGCCTTCAGGGTCTGACTCGCTGCTAACGTCCTCGGTGTTGAGGTTCTCAAAATCAGACTCTCCCACCGCAATGGGCACCCGAACAGTCAAGTTTGGGTTGTTGATGAAGGACATGTGGTCCTCGTCAATGATGTACTTCTCCACACTGCTGCCGATGCCACTGGTGGTACCGTTGCCATTCTTCTGGAAGTCGCCATTGCGGTGGATGTCCACACCAGTGTGGTTGGCGATGCAGTTGGCCTTCTTTTCATACAGTTCATCCAGAGGTTTCACCTCGTCTGCCTCCCGCTGCTTAAAGTGCGCCTGCATGAAGGCATGCACTTTCACTTTGGTCCAAGCCACGCCCTTCTTGATTCGGATGACGGAGATCTGCAGGTTGTTCATCTCCCCGTCATCATCTGTGGCTGCCAGGTTGTCTGCACTGAAGGAGCTCAGAAGCAAGGCCAGAAATAGGTTCAGCACCTACACCAGTGGCAGCAGAAAAAGGAGCAATGCTGGAATTAGACGTTATCCATTCTAGTCAGGGCTACAAAGCCAACAGCGCCACAATGACTGCAGAGTTTCTGTTGTGCCTGTTTGGTTCTTATCACAGCTCATTTTGTTTATCTGTTTGTTCTATGGATGAATACATTACCTTGTGCATGCGAGGCAAGCACTCTATGGGAATGCTGTGTCCAGTACTTCCACAAAGCATTTTAAATGTTCACGTCACCAGATGGGGATTTCTTTTGGTTTTAATATAAGGAATTTTTGCACTTTCCTCTGCTCTTTTATCCTTTCATATCTGTATGTATATGCCCAATATATTACCTTTTTTGGCCTTTAAATGAATAAACCTGCCTGATTATGATATAGGTAGCTTCTAGGTCACACTTCTAGTAATACCGGATAAAGTACAGAAATGCAAAGATGCAGCCCAGAGATATGTGAAGAGAGCTGCAGGTGTAGAGATGTGAAGAAGGCAGGTGCTAGAGGGCCAGGACCTAGAGAAGGTGACTGGTGGAGAAGGTCGGGGACTGCAGCAGCTTTCAATAACTTTTATTATGGGAGAGCCAGAGCTGTTTCCAAGGGATGTGCCCACTGCAGGAAAACTTGGAAGAAAACGGGAAGAACTGGAGTGTCTGAGGTTACAGGGACTGTGTGAGCTGCTCTTCCAGCTGCAGTGTGCACAATACACCCAGCGAACATATGCCAGTGTCTGTGGACATTTTTTTTGGTCATTGAAATAGAAGTTGCTCCTGGCATCCATCGAGTAGAGGCTGGGGATTGTGGTAAGTTCAACAGTGCAACAGGCCACTGCCAAGTATGCAGCCTGAGATTTCAACAGCGCCAAGGTGAACAAATGTTGATTTTTCTAGAAAAAGGAAACTTTTTGCAATTGGAAGGACAGACAGACAAAACCCCTGAAGCCTATCAGCTATGTGGCCTTGGAGGAGGGTGTTTCTTTGTTCACTCATGACCAAGGGTTACCAAGTAACAGTGTGTCAGAGTCAGTAGGCACTCCAATAATAAACAGTCATCTCTCCATTTGTATCTTAAAGCCAACCTGGGTCAAGAAAGAGTTCAACAGAGAAGGAAGGCGGTAAAGAAGTGAGTGGCCTAGGGAACAGGACAGCAATAGGTTCACACTGGTACTAACCACCAAGTTGCCAATGACCATGACCATCATGAAGACAATGAGGCACATGGCCTGGCCCGCCACCTCCATGCAGTCCCACATGGTCTCGATCCACTCCCCGCACAGCACTCGGAAGACGATGAGGAAGGAGTGGAAGAAGTCGTGCATGTGCCAGCGCGGCAGCTCGCAGTCCTGGTTGATCTTGCAGACGCACTCCTTGTAGCTCTTCCCAAAGAGCTGCATCCCCACCACAGCAAAGATGAAGACGATGATGGCCAGCACCAGGGTCAGGTTCCCCAGGGCACCTACAGAGTTCCCGATGATCTTGATCAGCATGTTCAGGGTGGGCCAGGACTTGGCCAATTTGAAGACTCGAAGCTAAGGAAAAAAAAGTGAAATGGTAAACCATTGTCTTACAACATCGCTGAAATGAAAACATGTAAAATTAGGAAGGTTGGATTTAATTTATGTATCACCTTTAGGAAATTCTCAGAACTTTCTAATCCCGTTTCAGACTCAAAGATTCAAACGACTTATGGATAAAAGAAAATCGATTAACTTCAGAAATGAAATGAAAACTTTAAAGCCAGGCTCTTTATGTTGTCCCGAGTCAGAGTCCTTTCTGATTTGACTCCTGGGTTCTCCGGGAAAGAAACCAGCAAGGAGTATGCAAACTGTAGGGGACCGTAAGGACAGTGAAAGAACATATCTGTTGCCCTAAAATACAAGCATTAGAAAATTCTAAGGATTTCCTTTGGCTGGCCAACAACTAACCAATGGCTGATACAAGAGTGTGAGATGTTCGGAATAATTGGGGGAAAAAAATCACAACTCTCAAGTAGAGGCAGTGTACCTGTGGCAAACAGTGAAAGGGACAACCACTGTTACTAATTCAGAAAACATAAGTTTTGGTGCCTGTCAGTCATAAGTATCTATACTCTGTGATAATTACAAGGTCCTGGCAAACAGGTTGAGAACTTTGGTGTATGAAACCATGGTGTGTTGGCCAAGGGTATAATAGTAATGTCAGGGTTAAATGTCCTTTGTTACAATACACAGCCATTTTGGTAGATGTCAACAGCAGTATTTTGTGCCAACTAAAGATGAGGGTTTTATCTGAAAGCTTGAGATTCACCCCTGTGCTGCTCTGGATCACTCATAGTTTTCCCTGCCTGGCTTCTAATTTATTCAGACCTTTCTTTTGTAATTGAGATAAGACTGTGTTTTAGAAAGTCAACTATGAGGGCTGGAGAGATGACTCAGGGGTTGAGAGCTCTGATCCCTCTCCCAGCACTCATGTGGCTCATAACCACCTGTGACTCTAGCTCAAAGGGGTCTAGCGCCCTCTTTTGGTCTCCTCAGGCAGTGCAAGTGGTGCACAGGCAAACACGTAAATACATTTTTAAAAATTAAAAATAAATCAACTATGGGCAGGATCCTCAGCCTTTTCAGTGAGGTACATGCATGTAGTCTCCATGCTATGAGCTCTACTCTAGGCCAGCTCTTTGATAAGTTGACTATCTCAGTGAGAAATTGCTTAGGTACTGTCCTGACCCAAGAGAGAAACACGAGGGAGCTGAGCAAGAAACCGCAAGGCCCCTCAGCCTCTACAGGGTGTCACCCACACCTGTCCTCGCTGCACATCTCATTAACTTCTTCAGAATCACTTAGCAATTTAAACACTTCTTTATACAAATACGTTAATAAATGACACTAATCACTAATAACATGGAAAATTAAGTCAATGTTCAAACACCAATTTCAATGTAATTTAATAGAACACTATTTTATGTTCAATCTCTCGAAGGTGTTTCCATACAGAAGAAATGAAGAAAACCATCTTTGAACACATAGGTTCTCTCCATTCAGGGAGAGATACTCAGAGAAACAATGCAATAGCCAACCAAATGATCTCACAAGGCCACTGGACTCCTTCCTCTTCTGAATTAACCACTGTTTCCTAAAGAACCTCTAAAACTTAATTTCTTTAGCTTACTCATTTCAAAACCTAACTTTTATACCATGTTATGTTTAGCAGAGTTTTCAAGACTTTAGTGGCAAGCTGAACCGGGACAGAGTACACTTCAGGGGACGGCCTACGTTAGCTACACAAAGCACTTTCTGATAGTTAGCTGTAAGACGGGAAATGTGCAAAGAAACTAGAGAAATCTGGAATACCAATCGGAAAGAGCGCAGCACTGACAGTCCCTCCACGTCCGCGAGACCCAGCTCCATTAAACTGAGGGAGACAATAAATCCGTCAAAAATGTTCCAGCCTTCTTGGAAATAATAGTAGGGATCCATGGCTATGAGCTTCAGAAACATTTCTGCCGTGAAAATCCCAGTGAACACCTGAAGAAGGAGAGGAAGGCGGTAAGGAGGGAGCATCAGAGAGAACATACCATCTCTTTCAATGCCACATGTCCAAGAATCAAAAGCCAGCCTTGGCCTCTACGCTGCTGGACATCAACACCTGGGTAGCTCATGAGCACCAACACCAATACAAGACAGTCTCCTTTTTGTTTGGATGAAATTTTCAGTGCCAGTGTTTCCATCTCAGTCACCAGAACCACCCACTTCATATTGTGTAGCACAGGGTTAGCAAATAATATAAGCAGTATGAACAGGATACAAGGCCACCTCCCTTTAAAGACTGTCAGGCATTTGGTGGCCCAATTTTATGGGGGAGTAATTATAATCAGCAAATATGTATTTACATTTCAAAATAGCTAGAAAGGACTCTGAAAGTTATTATGAAGAAAGATAAATGTTGGCAGTGACAGATTTGCTAATTGCCCTGAATTGATCATTGTACAATGTGTACATGTACTGAAACGCAAGCTGTGCCCTGCAAATAAACACAACTATGTATCAGTTAAAAGAAAGTAACACATGTTAAAAAAAAACTTCTAGTGTTTAGGTTCACAATATACCCTCTCATTTTTGATTTGCTATTATATCTTACCAAACCTAGTCATATGCCACAGTTTAAGTGATAAGAGCAATCAGATGTTGTCCAAAGTGTATAAAACCAGAAAGAGTTCATAGTCTCCCTGCTTTGCTTATGATCACCATTTTATGTGATCTCTTACTGAGTTTTTTAATGCATATATATGTTACAATACATAATATTTTGAACCTGATTTTCCCAGATGGCATGACTCCATTCTGCTGCTGCATGGTCTCCCGATCCATTTTATTGCTGCTACTGTTCCACTGATGCAACATTTCCCAAGGAATCTTCTCAGTGTTGGACACTTTGGTCTCCTTCTTACCTTTTTAGTATGGCATCCAATCATTTGTAGCATCCCTTTCGCAAGAACTACTCCCTTATCCCCCATTTCTTATGTCCTGCTCTTCTGCCTGATGTAAAACACCTTGTATTTCCTAGGACTATCCCTATCCCACAGGCCTTAGGACAGAAGCTGGTGATAAGGAGGATATCAAGGGCAGGTTGCCCAAATATGATTCTTACTGATTATCCTATTTTTACAGAGAACTTTTTTTGTGTAACAATAGGCTTGACACCATAGTAATCCACGGGGAGGGGCCTGGGGCAAGCTGTTGGGACAAAGCAGGGCAGCAGTGACCTCTGCATAACTGCTCCTCAGCACTGGAAGAGGTGCTCCCCAGCACTGGAAGAGGAGCTCCCCAGCACCAAAAGTCAATAGGAATGAGACAATCATGCAGGCAAACAGCGTGGCTATCAGAACCAGGGGAGGCTTCCTTTCACTATGGAGGACCAGTCCAGTGGGGGCTGTAGAGGTAATGAGAGCTGCCTGGGATAGCTACACTCCCTGGCACTGAGGTCCGAGTGGGATGGGAAGGTACCCACACCAACCAAACGGTGAAGCAGGGCTGGCAGAGTGACAGCTTAAGCGGGGCGAGGAAAGCATCCTGGTGAGGAGGACGCACGAGTAGGGAGAGCTCCCGCAGCAGTGTGTGGTAAGGACGGTGCCTCTCAATCTGAGAGAACAGGAGGTGAGGATGTGGTCTGGTTTGAGCTGAGTCAAGTGAGCATGTGGGCGTGTTACACAGATATGTGGCAGGGCATGAGGACTCAGTGTAAGCAGGATGAAGCAAGCTTCCGTTCTAGAGAAAGCCTGTGGACGAGAAGTGTGTCCAGGCAGGCTTGAATGGTTCTTCAAAAGTCAAGTAGGGCACACAAAATGAAGGTGTATAGGGTGACTTGCGCAGGCTGTCTGAGTTTCGCAAGTGTGAAGGTCTTTGCACAGAGAGCAGTAGTCTGGGTGGGTGGAGGTACCACATGTGTGTGCTGAAGACACCCAGAGGGTGCTGGAACTGAACCCGGGAGGCCACACGGCTTTCTGATCACGTTAGTCTATCATGGGGACTGGTAGCCGGCTTCTTACGGTCAGAGGAGTTTCAAAGGTTGGGGGGGGGGAGAAAGAACACTGTGGTGTTAGACTAGACCGGAAGTGACAGAGCCCTCCCTGGTTGTCACTGTGTACAATGGCTTGGCCTCAGTAAGCACACTCAGGTGCAAGTCTTGGCTTTACAACACTACATTCACTGAACAATCAGGTCAGGATTTCTTGAGAATGTCCTATTCAATCCTGGCACAGAAAAAAAACCCACAAATTTCTCCTGGTACCAGAAACCAAGGAAGAAACTTGAATATATCAAAAGGACACAGAAAACAGGTTGAAGGACTTCCCAACAGCCAAATCAGGGATAGGGTAAACATAAAAGTAAAGGACAGTAACACACTATAATACAGTGGATAAGAATGAGAAGATAGAGAGGGATTCTGATATAGAGGGATGAGTCAGCAGTCAGATGAACAGGAAACTAGATAATTTCAAAGTGTTTCCCTCCTAAGTGTTTATTAACTACAAATGGAAACGAGGAACTATACAGAGAGAAGCCTGACACATCACCTAAGCCAAGTGATGGAACAGAAATGAGGAGACCAACGGAAGCTGTGCCTGGTGGTGGTGAGGAGCACTAGGCAGCCCAACACTGACTGTGCACCAAGGTCACGGCCCTGTGGGTCACATAAGGGTCAGACACAGACTCGGGGAGTCCTAAAAAACCGGCATGTAATCTGCAAAGAGCAAAAGCTTAAAAAAAAAGGAGAAGATGAAGAAGGGGAGGAGGAGGAAGAGAAGGAGAAGGAAAAGGAGGAGGACAAGGAGGAAGAGGAAGAAAGGTGAAGCCCGCTCTGGGCAAAAGTGTATTTTCAGGATGGGAACTAAAAGATGGCATTAAAATAACTGTGTGAGGACTGAAGGTGAAATCCCACATGTGTGGGTGTGTATGCGAGCTTTTGCAAGAGGGAGGGCGTGAGCGCAGAGAACACTGGGCAGCCATCATGCTGCAGGTGAACATGGAGCTGGATGGGGCCACGCCCATGATGCGGCTCCTAAGGAAGGGCAGGGCCCAGGAGACCGGGAGGACTACTAACTCACTCTTTACTTGAGGAACTCAACGATCTCATCTCTGTACTGGGAAAACAGACATCTGAAATCATAACTTCTTGATGTTTTGAAGCTTCACATATTACCTTCTAACTAATATGACTAAATAAATATATGACTTAATACTACGAGACATTTGGTAGAGATCAGCTAGTAGCAGAAACTGGATGATGGCCCAGAGGATGGACTGGTGGGGAAGCTGTTTGGAGTCAAAAGTTTCTTGTAAATAACACCACACGAGAGGTAAGACCCACAGTGCAAGCAGTGTAGGGCGCTCTGTGCACTACAGCTCCCCCGTTTTAGGTGGCTGTTACCTAAGGTACAAGGGAAAGTGGACTTTTTGAGCAGTGCAGGAATCAACATGAGAAACAGAATGGGGGAGGGTGGCAAAAACAACCCAGAGATCCTTGGCTCAGGCTGCTACACCAGCCCGCCGTCCCCTCCCACTCCTGCCGCTGCAGTTGGCTTCCTGGCTCTCAGTGATGGCCCCAAGCGCTGCAGAAAAGACAGCTGAAGGGGTGCAGCCCGGAGTGCTGACCCACAACATAGGACACACTCATCTCCAGTCACCACCATCACTGTTTGTTAACTGAGCTCCAGCTTCCCCATCAGGAAAAGGCAGCCTGCAGGAAAACCACAATCAAGTCATCCCATCGGGAGACCCTGCTCCATCTTACCAGATTTCCTACAGCCAAGACGTGCTCAAACTGTGGCGTCATGGGATGGTGCTCCATCGCCATAAATAGTGTATTCAGAACAATGCAGATGGTGATGGCCAAGTCTACAAAAGGGTCCATGACGATTAAGTTCACAATCTCCTTCAGTTTTATCCAGTAGGGGTGACACTCCCAGATGAGGAAAGTGTTGGCAAACTTATACCAGCATGGTGGGCATTTTCTCTGAGACTCTTCCAGCTCTGGAGAGAGCAAAGAACAAAGAGAGCTTAGCGCACCCAGACACACCCACATCCACACACGCAAAGAGAGAGAGAGAAGTGGTCCTTAACCTATGGGTTGAGACCCCTTGGGTGGTGTCAAATGACCCTTTCACAGGGGTCACCTAAGACCACCAGAAAACATATTTACATTACAATTCATAACAGTAGCAAAATTCCAGTCATCAAATAGAAACGAAAATAATTTTATGGTTGACAACATGAGGAACTGTATTAAAGGGTCACTGTGTTAGGAAGGCTGAGAACCTCTGGTATGGAGAGGAAATAGGACATACAGGATCTTCCTTTAGTTAGGTGGTTGCCACTATTGATGCTGTGACTAGAGAGTGCTTGCCTGCCGATCCTCAGGTTTCCTTCCAGTAGGAGGAAAGGACAAGTCCCTTACCTATCAGCAATGATCCAGTTATACATACATCTCAATGCACCGGGTACAGGACAGATCATGGTGGTCAGGAGTCTGACTTCCCAGTTCAGTTGGCTGCAGTGCTCACCAGCTGGATGATCTAAAGCGAAGTGACTGACCTCTAGGGCTCAGCTGTGACTTTATAAGTCTGAGCAGAAAGTGAGCTGCCAAGCTCATCTGACAAAGCTACATAGGTACAGTTAAGGGCTAGAGATGATGCATGGAAGGCACTAACTGCAGACCTGCAAAGGAAGTCCTTGGTTACGTGCAAGGTGCTCTAGTCTACAGTGATGTTACATTTTTATCAGAGCAGCCATTAAAAGTATAAACACTGAGGCCAGGAATACCTGGGTTCAAATACTAGGCCTGATACTTGCTAATAATTGTGGGACCATTAAAAATCTCTTTAAATTTTAATTAGTTAGTTTTGGCTAGAATTAAACAAGCTGGGGACTGGGAGAGATGGCTCAGTCAGTAAAATGCTCCCTACACGAGCATGTGTAATCCCTGTGCAGGTGTGTAACCCCAGTGCTGGCCGGACAGAGATGGGCAGATCCCTGCAGCTCACTGGCGCCAGTCTACCCTCTTGACCTCTGGTCTCCATGTGCTTATGCACATGTGTATCTGCATGCAACTATACTAACATACACAGGAACACGCACACACAGAATTAAACCCTAGCAGTCAGTGAGCGCTCTGGATAATTTAACTGGCAGGACTGCTGTCTCCATCAGCAGAAAAGGTGTTGCTGGCGGCTGCCACACATGAGCTACTGCTTGCAAAATACAGGCCCGTGCCCTACCTCCAGTGAGGCTGCAGTTCACAGCTAAGAGTCACACAGGGTGCACCCTCTCATATCCCCGTTACTCTTTACCTAGCTTCTTCTCTCTTGCCCTTCCCTTCTCTTCCCGTAGCTTCTCTCTCCATCCCCTCCGTACTTTTTTCCTTCCCTTACTTTGTCTTATGCCCTCTCTCTTAAAGAAGAATCTAGTTTTGGCCCATACATAACGGAGGTAAGGCAGGAATTACACTGGAGTGAGAGGAGGAGCTTGAAGCCAACCCAAGAGATGCCCTCCTTCCCAGGTGACCTCCCCAGACACACTGACACAGGGACGCCCTCCTTCAAGAGGTTGCCCAGGCCCGGGAGACTCAGCACTGAAGAGACACTGATTACATGGTCTCTCAGATTATTTAGGAAACCGAAATTAAAAAGACCGGCTGGGCAGCTAAGGCAGAGAACTGCTCAGTTTGCAGCCACACCAACCCAGGCACAAGGTGTAGGTGACAAAACTCTCCTCAAATTACAGGAATCGGAGCAACTGGGATCACAAAATTCCAAGTTCCTTATCTGGTATTATCTGGTAAAGACATTCTACAAGAAGCCTAACAGCAATAAAATAAAAATAAAATTCTCCCTAGATCTGGGCACTCCTGTAAGCCCGGCACTCAGGAGACTAATGTAGGAAGGTTGCCACAAATTCAAAGCCAGCCTGGACTAAGTAACAAGTACTAGGCAAGCTAGGGCTACATAATAAGCCCCCAATTAAAAAAATGAAAACCTCTGATGATTAAATAAACAAACAAATAAAAAATAAAAAATAAGAATGTACAACGCTTCCCCAAGAACAGGATGGCTACTGTTAACCACTCTGCCCATCCTGTCCTTTCTCCAGCCAGCTGGCTGTGGCCCAGGGTGATGGCTCTATTTAGGCAGGGTGGGTACCAGACTGGCTCCCTGGTTGCTAAGAAAATGGTTGCCTTGGTTTTCAGATTGAAGGTCCCCAGTGAGAGCCATGTGGGAGTTTGCGTGGGAAAAAGAAGTCTGTGACGAGAATTTGCTTTGGCTTCTTTCTCATAGAACCCCCTCCTTTCCCAAGGTAAATTTAGTTTTCTTCCCCAGAAAAGAAAATGAAAAGGTTCTCTTATTTCCATAAATTCTTATAGTACATATTTGGAAATTTGGTTCCGTTCCTTTTTTATCTCCTCCCTTCTCCAAATGTCTGCAGCTCGGCGGCTCTGCTTGCGGAAGATGAAGCCCTGACCGTTCCCATTTGAGAAACGACACAATTGCCATACTTTACACTGAACTAGGCTCCAGAGATCAAGAGGGTTCTCCCTACTCTGGGACACCCAGAAGATTCCCATGGGGTTACCTGCTCCCTGCCCACGATGTACACTCCAGAGCTGGGGTGAGCCTCAGGCAATCAGCTCCACAGAGAGTTCAATGAGTGTGGGAGATGGAGAAGACCCTTTTGGCTCAACGGGGAGGTTTGCTAGTTTCTTTTTAATTAGTTATTTGTTTATTTTGAGTCAGGGTCTCGTTATGTTGCCTCATGGGTTCACTGGATCTTTCTGCTTCACCTTTTCTAGTGAAAGAATGACAGATATACACACTACCTGATGTTTTTTGGGAACTTTCTTGTTACTGGTTGGGCCTCCAAGGTTAAGTGTTTGTTGGGGGAATGAGCTCAGATAAGGGAGTGTGAGGTTTGTGGAGTTTGTCCTACATTGCTTCTGGATATTTTTAGAGGGGCTACCCACATATCTCAGTCCTAGGAATATTGGGAACTGTTTTCACCAAGATGGAGACTTTGATGAACCAACAGGTTTATGGCAGGAGTTTCCCTCAACTCAACTCAACAACCTTCAGCAGGTTTTGGCAAGGCAGAAAGAGTCCCCCCCATCTCTGCACGTTTAGAGGCAAAGGCAGCATCAACTGGATGGATGTCTGGGAGGCAGTAATGTCTGGCCAGGCCTCCCTAGAGAATCACCACTGCCTCACACACCACCAAGGCTCCTACCTGACAAGCTGAGCGAGTATGCAATAGGATGGTGTGAGAAGGGAGAGACATTTTTCTCCTGAAGAAATTCAAGAATTCTCCACTACAGTGTTTAAGCCTTCAGATAGGCAAGATCCTGTTTTATTGGTTCATAAGCAATTATTTAAATCTTTGGATTAAAATGACATCCGAGCCTCCCAATTGTAAGTCTGGGAAGCAGGAATAATCACTCGGTTAACGCTTTTAATGTGGCAGGCAGTAAACACAGCAGGGTCAGTGGTTAAAGCCAGTGGATCTTCGTTAATGTCTTCAGCCTCTTTACGCCACTCAGTTCCAGATCATCAGCTTCAGTCAAAGGAGTCAGGACAAGGTATAGGACAGGAGCGGTGTGTGGGTGTCGGGCGGTAGCACAGGAGGGGTGTGTGGGAGTTGGGTTGGGTGGTAGGACAGAGGGGTGTGTGGGTGTTGGGCGGTAGCACAGGAGGGGTGTGTGGGGTGTTGGGCGGTAGGACAGAGGGGTGTGGGGGGTGTTGGGCGGTAGGACAGAGGGGTGTGTGGGTGTTGGGCGGTAGGACAGAGGGGTGTGGGGGTGTTGGGCGGTAGGACAGAGGGGTGTGGGGGGTGTTGGGCGGTAGGACAGAGGGGTGTGTGGGTGTTGGGCGGTAGGACAGAGGGGTGTGGGGGGTGTTGGGCGGTAGGACAGAGGGGTGTGTGGGTGTTGGGTGGTAGGACAGAGGGGTGTGGGGGGTGTTGGGCGGTAGGACAGAGGGGTGTGGGGGTGTTGGGCGGTAGGACAGAGGGGTGTGTGGGTGTTGGGTGGTAGGACAGAGGGGTGTGGGGGGTGTTGGGCGGTAGGACAGAGGGGTGTGGGGGGTGTTGGGCGGTAGGACAGAGGGGTGTGTGGGTGTCGGGCGGTAGGACCGGCACAGGCTATGGAAACAGTTGAGTCTACCAACAGGAAAGTACTGGAATGGTTTCAACTACAGCAGTCTCTATCACCAGTGATGCTTCTTTCTTTCTTTCTTCTTCTTCTTCTTTTTTAATGTGTGGCTAGTAAAAAGTAGAGAATTCGTGGAGCAGAATGGAGAAAGACAAGGTCAGTTTTTGAAGTGCAAGTGCCCCAATGGCTTATATTCAGCTAAGGCTTCCAGAAGTAACTGCCCAGCGCAGCGAAGCCCAGTCTGACCGTGTTGTTTGAGTCTCCACGCTGGCCAACCGTGTGCCAGGCCACTGTACCGAGCAGTCAGTAACTGCTGCTCTGGACAGAGCATTCCCTTGTTCCAGTGACCCTGCCAGTGATGAATGTATCTGTTGGAGCCTGTAATTCTTCCTCAATTGCTGTATACATTTGGTCTCTAAGTGAATAATAAAATTAGCCAAAATTCCCAAGCTAATGTTTCTTAACTTGGAATACAGTCTGCAGTAATTTGCCTGAAACGTCAACACACAAGCCACAAAGCAGACACTGACCCCAATGGGAGCTGGAGAAACTAGAATGGACAGTGGTTGTTCAGGTGGCTGAAGGAAGGTTGTTTAATTTTTTAAAATTAAGACACACTACTTGACTTGATGTTCTCTTAAGCCTGGTATGGTGCATCTCATCTTTTTCCAGGGGTAATAATACTCTTACAGGAGTTTCTTAGGGGTTCTCTTTCCATGGTACCCCTACCCCAACACACACACACACATACACCATGAACTTAAACAACTCAAAAAGTAATTAATACATCCTGTGGCTAGCAGGACACTCTCAAGTACCACCATCTCAGGGACTGAGGCAACTTGGCTGTGTGTACTCTGAGAATGGCCACCTGAAGCTAAACCAGCACCAGTTGAAGAAAATCAAACAGAACCAATGGGAATCCCATGTGAGGGATCCTAGTTACTGGGCTTGCCTCCAAGAGAAGCCTGGGATATACACCAGGACTGTGGAGAGGGTGGTACTTGCCGGAGGTACCACGGCCTAAAGGAAATTCTCAGCATTTCCATGGCATGCCAAGCACGTGTCAGGGAGAAACGTAGCCAGGAGAAGTCAGCACAGCCACATCACTGCAGGCGGGTTAGGACTCGAGAGAGGCTGCTCTTTCCCTGTGGCACCAAGTCTTGAGAGACACTCTTGGTTTGGGCTTAGTCAGTCACACATTACACATATTTGTGGATATGTGGGCTATCTGGAGAGTGGCAGAATTAAGAACAATCAAATGCACAGTACATGTTCCTTCAGAAAACATCTATAGGGCTGCATGGGCAGGTACACTGTGAGGTAGGGCCAGGAAGGGGACTTCATCACTTGGTATCTGCTGCTCTACCCACGTGCTGTGAAGTCTCACAGCATCTGTCTATGACGGCTTCACTGGGGCTTCTGAGATCCTCCAGTCATCCTCTGCGTTCCTCTATCCTTCTTACCTCTGTATGATGCTGGTGGCAGACCTTAGGACTTTATCGACTCTCTGAATGCAGCTTTGGGAAGACAGGTTGTGACCCTGGTTTCTATATTTGGTAAGATCTTTTTCAAAGGCTCACAGAGTTTTGCAAGACTCACATCAAGGGCAGGGTTTTATTTGCCCTCTCCTTACACTCACAGCTCAGCTGCTCTGATGGGCAATCAGAGCACATACCTTCCACCAGCGTATTTGTGACCACACTCATAATGCTGTTGATCCTGTCCTTCCGCCCGTAGGAGGCGAGCTGCTCCATGGAGACTAAAAGAGACCCAGGGCCTTTCTTCTTGATTTCCACCTCAGTTGTTGCCTATGAAAATAAATAAATAAAATAAAGCAAAAGGGTGAGTACAGTTGGGTAGACACAAGGCTTGGGCCTTACTGGATTGTCAGTCCAGAGTGTAAGCCTTAAGGTCTGCATAGCTTTCTTAATGTCTTGAGAAATGTTGTGTTAGTTCTTTGAGAACTCCATACAGTGCATTTTGATTACGTGTACCCCCCATCCCCAGCTTCTCCCAGGTCCACTCACCCCTTCTCTTCCCATCCATCTTAGTGTCCTCCTCCCTCTGCAGCAGCTGCAATTGCCACGACTCCTCAGCCAAGGGGACCTCATGCCCTCCCCCATGCTGGCATTTGGTCTGGCTTGAGCTGCCACAAGTCTTAGCCATCCATGAGCCCTGCAAGCTACAATAACAACTGGCCTGGAAAGACATCTTGAGAGTAACCAACCACTTTCTGACTGGATTTAGACACCCAGAGCTACATAGTGAGATACTGTGTCAAAAACAAAACAAAACAAAACAAAACAAAACAACAGCAACAAAAACAAGAAACCCAAAACCAAACCCATTTAATTAAATTACAATGTTTAGATTTCCCAACCAAATAACATACAAATGGCAAATCCCTCTTGAGGCTGTTATAAAATATATTTGTTTAATGTTTAACAGTGGTGTATTGGGCTGCTGCAGAGTTTATCACCATCAGCACCATCATCATTTTTAATGTATATGTGGCTGCTTTGCCTGTGTGCACGTCTGTGTACCATGTGTGTGACTGGTGCCTGTGGAGGCCAGATCTCCTGGGATTGGAGCTACAGACAGTTGTGAGAAGCCATGTGGGTCTGGGACTCTTAAAAAATGGCCACCTTTCCAAGCCCCACGGATGGGTTTCTTACTGCCCCTGGGTGAAGCTCTTTGTGACTGCTCTACATCAGACCAGTCTAATGGGTGGTTTAAAAACCACCTCTTTGGTAAACATGCTGTCTCCTGCATTATGCCACCTATGTGGACTTTCCTGCTCCTTCCATGTGGCTTGGGCAGTCAGCATTTCCAGCACAGGAAAAGACATGTTTGTATGAAATGAGAAGCATGCCAGATCAGTTCCAAAATGATCTTGGTTGTTTTGGAAATAAAATACTTCTGAGGAGTTCTTCAAAAACCCTCTGTCCTTACACATGCTTAGATTTGAAAGACTGCACAGAGGGCAAATCCTACTAGATGACAAAATTATCTCATCAAAATGTTTACTCACACTGTCCTACTGACCAACACATTTGGTTCACTCGGGTCTTACTTGTTTATGTAGCAGAACTACAGAAGAAATGGAGAGGAGAAAGAACTGATTTCCTTGGAGATTTCTAATTGTAGTGCTATAAAGACATCTGTATTTGTAAGAATGACTTAAGCATCATCTCAGATAAATACACATTTTTCTGAGAAGCCACTTTTTGCTACAGTTTCCATTCTGATAGAACATTTAATAAACCAGATTAATCTACTACACTATAAAGTGATGATCATGTAAAAATGAACAAAGGCTCTAATCTATTAGACGCTTACTTCTGCCATTGGATTGATGCTAGATTTTGTTTTTTTGAGACAGGGTTTCTCTGTATTGTTTTGGAGGCTGTCCTGGAACTCTCTCTGTAGACCAGGCTGGCATCGAACTCACAGAGATCCGCCTGCCTCGGTCTCCCAAGTGCTGGGATTAAAGGCGTGCGCCACCAACCCCCTGCTTGATGCTAGATTTTTACCGAGTTGACCGTTTAGTCCATCTACAGTGTATATGACTGATGATTTTCAGAATGGTCACCTCCGAAGGACCAGATTATGACTAAGGAATGGGAAACTACATATAATATAGTTTTGGCATCTTACTATTTTCTACATCTGTATAAAACAAATTAAAATGTCTTCAGAATATATTAACAATGACCTTAAAAACCAAGGTTAATGGAGACAGAGTCTAAAAGAGCAAGCAAGCTCACTAGGTCATCATTTAAGGGTCCTTACTAGGAAGCCCTCATTCTTGCCTACGCAGTGCTGGGAACTGGACTCAGGCCATGTGTTCTTTACTCTCAATCCTAGTTATTTAAAAAAATCCACATAAACCACAAAAAACTTCAAACTTATTAACAACAAACAACTATTATTCCTATCTTCTTATGGCAAATGTAAGGAAGGAGACCAGAGAGAGGGTACAGAAACTGGGCTTAACCAAGGAAAGCAAGCTAAATCAGTGTTGTCAGACCAACAGAACAAAGAAGATGCATAAGATCACCCCACAGATACAGGAAAACGGCATCCACAATCAAACACCTCTGTGACATTGCAGTTCAGCAAACCTAAAGGGAACAGGCAGCTTCAGCCTAACCACAGAGAGACAAAAGTACACCTCCGCGTCAGACTTTAAACCCTCTCTCTTCACTGCAGGAAAGAAGGAAGGCCATCTTCTTCCATCACTTCTAGTGGCTGAACCTGAAGTCCAGACTAGTACAATAAAGAAAATAAATAGGTAAATATGGCAGCTATTTACAGAAAATATTATTGTATATGTAGAAACTTCATGAAATTTTCTTCAAATCTTCCAAATTCAACAGAATCAAGATGCTACAATGCATAGGATGGGAAATTCTACTAAATTTCTATATCCTGGCAATATTTCAAAAATAAAGCTCTAAAAATTATATCTTTATGGTAACATAAAAAATACCAAGGAATAAAAATCTCATGATAAATTATGTAGCGAGATACTTCAGGAGACTTAAATAAATAAAGGAGTCCACTGATACCAAAATTAAGATGCCCCCCCTCAAATTGACCCATCAGTTCAGTGTAATGCCCAGCAAAATCCAAGGCTTTTAGAAAGAACTGATGTTTCTGAAATTAATAAGGACATGTAAAGGCTGGAGAAAGAAAAAGGAATCTTAAAAAACAAAGACCTAGAATGTTAAAATAACTTTATGAAGGACATTCGCTCCACACCTTTAAATGCATGCAGACTCTGTTTAAAAGATTGGCGTGAGATGGGAATGAAGAAGGCTAGCGTGCAGTGGTGTAAGCAGAGAGAATTCGGCGAGAGGAGTAGACTAGACATAGACTCACAGTACATAAAACAATGCACCGAACTAAGGCACTAACGCAACAGGGAAGGGAATCCCTCACAAGTGGTCCCAGAAGACTGGATATCCATCCAGGTCAATCCTGGCTTCACTTCATATTCAAAAATTAATTTGAGAAGATCAGAGCTGTGAGTATGAAATCAAGAGCCATTAGGCTGTCTGTCAGCATACATTTGCATAACACTGATAGCAGAGACAAAGTTCCTGAACAAGATGTAGAAAGCAGTATCACAAAATAAAAATTGATGTTGGATTTTGTCCTAAGGGATCTATATCTAGAGCAACTAAGAAACTATCAACAACTCAATAAAAATGAGTTAACAGTGGTCAAGAGATCTTAAACAATGCACTAAAGAGGATATCTACATCCCCACAGCCCAACTGCCTCTGTCACTCTGTACGTCTCAGTCACAGCAGGCTCAAGATGGGCTTCTGAGCCACAGGCGGCTCCTGGACACGGGCTCTGGCACCGGGCGTGATTCTGAACATGGGCTCTGGTATTGGGCAGGCTCCTGGACATGGGCTCTGGCATTGGGCAGGCTCCTGGACATGGGCTCTGGCATTGGGCAGGCTCCTGGACATGGGTTCTGATACCGGGCAGGCTCCTGGACATGGGCTCTGGCACTGGGTGTGATTCTGAACATGGGCTCTGGCACTGGGCAGGCTTCTGGACACCAGCTCTGGCACTGGCAGGTTTCTGAACATGGGCTCTGGCACTGGCAGGCTTCTGGACACGGGCTCTTGCAGAAAGAGCTGCTGCTCACTTGCACGCGTATGCTGAGTATGCTGAGAGGCTCCTGACTGCTGCGGGGAGAGCTGTGCTTCCCTTGTGTACATGTCATGTGTACACACCTGGATCTGCTTCTCATACAGCATTGTCTTACTGGCTACAGTCAATTTTTAATAAACTATGTGACTAATAATAGAGGTTACTGATTTAAAAAGGGAAAAGCAGTTGAGAGGCAGAGGCAGGCAGATCTCTGAGTTCCAGGCCAGCTTGGTCTACATGGACAACACAGTAAGACTCACAACCAAACAAAACAACCCCTGCCTGGCACTAAAAGAGAGGGCTGGCGTAGCTCAGTGGCAGTGCCTGTTTATATTATGAGATCAATCAGCAGTACCACAAAGTAAATGAATGAAGCAAATAAATCAAAGACAAACAAAACTGTCTCTAATACACTTGCTGGGATAAAAGACAGTGTAACTGTTTGAAAGAACTACTTTATAATTTTTCATGACATTAAACATAATTTACCATATGCTCCAGAATTTCATCACAAAGGTATTTACTAAAAAAGAAAACTTCCGGTCCTATGTGATGATATACATCCTTAACCTCATACTTTAGGCCATGCTGGCCTTGGAATCAAGTAGGAGGTCCTCACTCTCCTTCTGGTCCCCAGGCTCATCCCCAGTTTTGCAGGAGATCACCTACTGTGGCACTCCCTCCTCTCTGCCCCCATCCCAAGGACTAAGCTGATCCTCCCTTGCAGCCTTCCTTCCTCATCCATCCCTTTATCTCTCTTCAACACGGGAGATACTTTCTCCCTGGAAACAAGGTAGGTGATCTCCTGTCCCCCAGTGACTATCACCCAGGCTCATGCCCAGCATGTAACAACCACTATCATGGGCCCACCCTCCCTCTCTTCCCTCACTCCCCGTGGATCCAGATTCTTCTGGCAGACCCAGCTTTCCTTCCTCCTGTGGACCCTCTCAGCCCCAACCTCCCCATCCTTCTAGCCCATCCCCACCCCTGAATATCAGCTCCTAAAACCCAGAAACAAGTTCTATCCAGGACTCCCAGTGGCTACATCCAGCAAGGACTCAGCAGCGCTCCCTACCAGGCAATCCACACACCAGTTTACTAACCAGGGGGCATCAGAAACCAACAAAGACCAGATCAAATCAACACTTAGAATTATAATAATCTCAGATGTGGATACCTAGGCACCAGCGTAAAAACAGAATCAGTAACAACCAGGACACCTACTACAGCAGGCCCTAAGAAATTCAATATAGATAAAGCACAAGAGGAGGACTTCAAAATAGTTATTATGAATGTGCTCAAGGGCCTTAAAGAGGATAGGAATAAATCCATTGGTGAAACTATGAACACACACAGACACACACACCTAACAGTACACACACACACACACACACACACACAAACATACACAGACACACACACAGTGGAATGCAATTCCATTTCCACACACGGAAGTGGAAATGGAATCACCAAAGGAAAGCCAAATTGTGGTAAAACTGAAAATGAAAAATTTAGGAACTCAAACAAGAACTTCTGAGGCAAGCCTCACCAACAGAATAAAAGATTCAGAAGAGAGACTCTCAGGCATTGAAGTCATGATAGAAAACAATGGAAGCCTCAGTTAAATAAAAAAAAACATATATCCAGGCATAAAATATCCAGAAGATCTGGGACACTTGAAAAGACCAAGTCTACAAATAATAGGAATAGAGGAAGAAGAAGAAACCTAGGTCAAAGGCACAGAAAATGCTTTCAACAAAATCACAGAAGAAAACTTCCCTAACCTAAAGAAGAGGTGTGTATCAAAGTACTAAACACATACAGAATACCAAATAGATGGAGCAGAAAAAAGTTCCCATGACATATAACAATCAAAACCCTAAGCATACAGAACAAAAAAAGAATATTAAAAACTCCAAAGGAAAAAGACCAAATAGCATACAAAGGCAGACCTATTAGATAACACCTGACTTTTCAGTAGAGATTCTAAAAGCCTGGGCAGATGCTCTACATAGTCTAAGAAACCACAGATGCCAGTCCAGACTACTCTATCCAGCAAAACTTTCAACCACAATACATGGAAAAAGGAAGATATTCTGAAACAAAAACAAATTTAAGCAGTATATAGTCTATAGAAGACAACAGAAAGAAAACTTCAACCCAAAGATTGACCACCCTCAAGAAAACACAAGGAAAAAATAAACTCTGACCAGCAAATCAAAAGAGTGGGGATAAAACCCCAAACCACAACTTTTTTTTTGGTTTTTCGAGACAGGGTCTCTCTGTATTGTCTTGGAAGCTGTCCTGGAACTCGCTTTGTAGACCAGGCTGGCCTCGAACTCACAGAGATCCACCTGCCTCTGTCTCCCGAGTGCTGGGATTAAAGGTGTGCGCCACCACCGCCCGGCTCCAAACCACAACTATTATTGTCCATACTAACCTTGGCCCTGCCCCTTGGGAACCTGGCAGAATGCCCACCCCTGCATGCATGGCAGTAAATACATCCCACTAATAACTTTCAACATCAATTCCCCAAAATAAAGACACAGAATGGATGCAAAAACAGGCTTTATCCTTCTGCTGCATATAGGAAACACACCTTAACATCAAGGACAGACATCACCTCAGGGTACAAGGATGGAAAAAGATATTCCAAGCAAATGGATACAAGAATCAAGCCAGTGTGGCCATTTTAATACTGACAGAATAGACTTTATACCAAAACTAATCCAAAGAGATAGGGAAGGATGCTATACTCATCAAAGGAACAATCTACCAATAGGA
Organism: Mesocricetus auratus; assembly: GCF_017639785.1. NCBI lineage: Eukaryota > Metazoa > Chordata > Mammalia > Rodentia > Cricetidae > Mesocricetus > Mesocricetus auratus. The sequence continues at coordinate 64,760,057 of NW_024429194.1, forward strand.
TATTGAAATTCCAAACATTTAGGCACCAAACACAAGGGTGCCCAAGTACAAAAAACAAACAACAACAAAAACACTACTACACCTTAAATCACATATTGACGCCCCCACTAATAGTAGGTGACATCAATACTCTAATCTTGCCAATAAACAGGTAGTCCAGACAAAAACTAAACAGAAATGCTGAAGCTAAATGATGTCATAAATCAAATGGACCTAGTAAATGTTTACATAACAGTTTACTCAAACACAGAAGAATATACCTTCTTCTCAGCGCCTCATGGACCTTCCTTCAAAGTTGATCACACACTTGGACATAAAGCAAGCTGTCTCAACAGATACAAGAAAAATGAAATACCCGGCCCCCACATCCTATCAGACCATCACAAATTAAAGCTAGATATAAACAACAACAGAAACAACTGAAAGTCTATAAACTAATTGGAAACTGAACATCTCTCTACTAGATGAAAAGTGGGTCAAGGCAAAATTAAAAAAGAATTTAAAACTTTTTAGAATTGAATGGAAATGAATACACAATATACCCAAACTTATATGACACAATTAAGGCAGTCTAATAGGCAACTTCACAGCACTATGTCTACTTAAAAAAAAACAACCCTAAAATATATACATGTATTACAGTGATCTAAATGGAATTGCCAAATAATGGAGGAGACAGAGGTCCAACTGGCTATCTCACTTCACCAAATGAAGCTTCCAGTACTGGGAATGGGTTTCATCTAATCTAATTGTTAGCAAAAGGGACTCCATGGGGGAGCCCCACACAACCCAGGCTACTGCCAAAGCTATTAGTTGCTCTCCACCATCTGAAGGTAAGGTCCTATAGCTGAAGATAACACTTACATAACTCACTGAACATGGAGAAGTTGAGCTGGTGTTTATCTAGAGTCTTACTCCTGTGGGCTGGTGTTCATGGTACTGAAAGGTACTCTGCATGCCACCAGAGGGGAAAGGTAAGCACCAACCCAGTTACAAGCCCTCCAATCTACAGCGGTGACCTATATGCGAGGTACTCTATTGCAATACTGGTACCAAGCTTAGGAGGCTGACCAATCATTATCTGCCTAGATTTTAGGCTCATTTCACAAGATGAAACCCATCCTGACAATGCTTTGGTGGCCAAGAACCTGAGACTAAATAGATAGGCCAGGGACTTAGGGGAAAACCAAATACTACTGTTCTGCTAAAGGAAGGTAAAAACGAAATGAATATTAACATCTGCTACACTCATAGATCAGTGTCTTGCTCAGCCATCATCAGAGAAGCTGCCTCCTACAATAGATGGGCATAAATACAGAGACCCACTGCTGGACAATATGCAGGGAGTAGGAGACCTCAGAATACTAAGTCCTGAACGGGATGTCTCCATCAATTCCCTCCCCTCAGGGTCCAGAGAACCCTGTGGAACAGGAGCTGGAAAGACTGTAAGAGCCAGATGGGACGGAGAACACCAGGAAACAAGGCTTTTAGACACAGCAGGACTGATGCATATTTGAACTCACATATGAACTCACAGAGACGGTGACAGCATGCACAGGGCCTGTACACATCAGCCTGATGGGGTCTCAGAGGGAAAGTGGACACAAACCTAGCCCAGAAGCTATCTCCAATTGGCAACCACTCACAAATGAATTAGTTTTCTCCAATGGAGTCTCATTATGTATACAAGCCACTCCTTAGGGCAGACCCATGCTCAGAAGCAAATGGCCAACATAACCAAACCAAACATAACCTAGCCCAACTCAAAAAAACCTAACCAAACACAACCAAACCTAACCAAGCACAACCAAACCTAACCAAACCAAACCTAATCTAACCAAACACAAACCAAGTCAACCGGCAAGCCTGACCACACCTTAAGCCAAGGTTGAAGACACTTCCTGGACATCTCACTCCTTTGCTTTGGGGAAAATGTCACCATTATTACTTGATCTACAAATACAACAGAATTCAGTTTAGCTCTGGGAATCTGACCTTTTGAGCTGCCCCAGCTGCACCACATGACCTGTCCTGACTCTCTGCTGATGTCAATTCTTGCTGTTTTCCTACTATTTAGGAATCAAGTCCAAAATTTACCCTAGATACAGAATCAGTTAAAATCAAATGAAAATGTAATATAATGGTGACATATTTGTTTATTTTGGCCACCTCTCTGGGTTGGAGAATTCGAGTAACTGTACATCATTAGTTCTCATTGTAATTTTAAACAATCAGGTCTCCAGAAGGGCAATAGCCAAGTCAGTGAACAAAAACGATGCTAAAACCAACTGGAAGAAAAGGATTGGGCTTTCAGAAGGTAACACTTCTTTTAAAAATTGATACATATGTCTAGCAGTATAGCTCATTGGGAGAGCTTTGGCTTCATATGCGGAAGGCCTGGTTGAATCCACAGACACAGAAAGGAAGGGGCCATTTGTAGCTTATACAAAGTCAAGCATCCAAGGGACAAGGCATTTTCCTTTTAAATAAAAGGGAGAGAGACCAAGCAACCTCCAACACACTCAAACTGACTTTTGATTCTTTTTTTCCGTTTCCTTCCACCCAGTGTGAGGAGCTGGAAAGGGAACCCAGGGCCGGTGGCAGGCACGCCAAAGCACTGTCCCCCATGGAGATACATGTGCCAGGCCTGCCTTTTGGATGTTTATCTGTGTAGTCAACAACTGCCCTGAAGCCCTAATACAGATCAGCAGGAACCATTTCACCCATGATTATCCACTTTCTTTCACACATGCATCATGCTAGTTAAAGGGCTGGCTGTCTTCATGCTGTTGTTAGAGACACTGAATGGTTAGAACAATGGACAAACATGCTGCCTCAGGGGCTCACAACAGCTACAGAGGCACTGAAGACCGCTGAAGAGTTAGAGGTGGGAATGGTTAGGTTTACCGAGGTATAATAACTTAAAACTTTAAAAGAGCTTAGAATTTAAGGAAATGCTAAGACATGGCTTTTCCCAAAGAGGGGAACGGTTATTGAGCCGTTAGACAACTGATTCTCTGAAGCTATTACCTACTACTCCCCCAGAGCCTGACAACTAACCCCACTTAAATTTATCTTCGGCTTCCTTTCCTCCTCCGCCATGCACCTCGAGTTCTGCACCCAACCTCCCACTTTCCCTCTCTCCTTCCCATTCCAATGCTCTCTGAGACTCCGGGTCCAGTTCTCTCTCCGTCTCAACTACTGGTCTTGCTTGCCTGATTCAACCTCCACCCTGGCATAATGCATGAACCTTCCTCTTTGGGAAAAAAAAAATCACATCTCATCCTTGTGGAGAGGTATTCAAAAAAGTATTTTAAAGAATAGAAACAGTAAGGTCTTTAAATTCCAAGCTGTTTTCCTAGTAGGGAAAAAGACGACGGAAGAGAAGCAGTGATTTCAAACCGGCTCAGACTAAGGTCACTGGTAGTGACAAGGGGACAGTTTCATTCCACCCTGCTGTCAATCAAAGCAGCTGTATATGGGGAGGGGCAGAAGGCAGCCCGATTTGCCCAAGTGGAGGGAGAGGTAAAACAAAAGGAGCCCCGAAACAAGGAAGGCAGGGCTGAGGAGAGGAAGCAAAGTCTAAATGAAAGGACTAAGGTAAGATTAAGAGTAAGGGGCAGACGGGAGAGGCAGGGAAGTTAACCAGAATGGAAGGGCAGCCCATGAGGCCAGCCGGGCGGGTAAGAGGGGTGTAGCAGCGGAGACTGCCATGCCTATGCTGGTCCACTGTGTACTTCCTTACACTGTCCGTAGCTGCCTTATCTATTTTCACCTCAGGCAGGAGCCGCCCGATGTGGGAGCCGGGCCCGATGAGCGACACCACGCCATTGCAGTCCACGGTGCTGTTGCGCTTGACGCTGCGCCGCAGACTAGGGAAGATGCGTGATGAGCGGCTGCACTGACTGTAGCCGCTGTAGCCGCTGTAGCTGCTCCGGCGCTCGCGGGCCCGGATGGGGATGAAGAGCGAATCGCGCCGGCCCTCGCTCTCCTCCACTGTGCTGTGCTCGTCGTCCGCGAACTCGTTCTCCGAGCCAGGGTCTCGGAATCTCCCAGGGCCCCGGAAGCTGAAGATGCTGCTTTTGCTGTTGTGGCGGGAGAGGAAGGGTGAGCCTGGGATGCTCAGCAGTGACTGAGAGAGGGGAGAGAGAGAGAGAAGAGAGAGAGAGAGAGAGGTGTGAAATCAGCTAGCAGCCAGATGCTACCCTGCAGGTCTCTGGCCACACCAGGGATTCCAGAAGGTTCTGCAAGGTGTAGAAGGTCTATAACCATGCATCACTTACTCTTAATCGCAGCCCACTGCCCATACACCTGGAATCACATGTCGCCAAGTTGAATGGACCCTACACATAAATCCGTTTTTTTTTTTTTTTTTTTGGTTTTTGTGTTTACTATTAGCCCTCATAGAAAATGCTTTTAAACACTGCCCAAGTTAGACTCCACAGCATATCTAGCCAAAGTCGTTACAGGTGCCAGACCACTGGCCCTCTCTCCATGGAGCTCTGATACCATTACAAGATGATGCTGTTTAGTTAGTTGGCATATGATCTACACCTTCTCCACTTTAAAGTCAACATCTTTTAAAATCAGAGTTTTAAGTGGTTGTGGGTAATTTAATTCCTAATTTAGCTGGTTGTAAGTTACATAATTCCCAGCACTCATATTTTCAAGACTCTATCATGTTTTTCATTCCTTTTTATCCTTCAACACATATTTCCATTGCACATTCCCTCCAAAATTTTATCAGTGGTTGCTATGCTTAAATGTGTTTTATTGATTACCATTGAATACTGCTCTGCACAAAAAGAATGATAAATAAGCAACCTTAAAATTTTAAACTTTCTTCTGTGACCATGAGTCCCTAAGTTACTTTTCAAATTCTCTAATATTGTTTTAGTTATAAATTTTTATGAATGTAATTGATCACACTACACACATAGTATACGCTGACAAGCAATTAACTGAAAAGTAGTTATTAAAGCGTACCTCTCCATGAGACGGCTATCTCTCAACTGTGCTTCACTGTGTGCTGACAGGACGACTTACACGTAGAAGGAGACATGGCTCACCCACACCCATTCCTAATAATCCATTTTAAGTGTTGGGAAGCTTCATTCATGCAAATATAATCTTGGAAGGAATTGTATTATAATGCCATTCAATTCTTTGAACGCCTTCCAAGTTATATGCCAAAACCACATGGCAAACCACCAGTCAAATGCATTATAAGGAGCTGTCAGCCACAGATTCACTCTTCTTTTCACCTTGTTTAGAGCAGGGAACTTGCTAGAGGATGTGCTACCCAGCTGGAAGCGGTCCCTTCCCTGACTGCTGAGGTCATCGGGAAGAGTGTGTTATTAACAATTCTCAGGACACCCTGGTTACGCTTTCACTTGAAGGCAGCTAACACAGCAGAAAAGGGAACGCTCAAAACCATGTTTTATTTTCATTACTGTTGGTATTCTAAAATAAGATGACTTTATCACAGTGTGTGCTTTAAACATGTTGTATCAGTCTTAAGGCTGCAGATTTAGCCCCTAGTTTATGGGAGTCTGCAGCATGCTCTAATTGACAGTGTTCACAATGCTAAGGGAAGTGGTCAAATGAGACTTGCCATCATGTGAAAAAGTATGACCTCGTTTTTTAATTTTTATTTATTTATTTATTTATTTATTTTTTATGGACCTCTTGGTCTTTTTTTCTTACAAGGCTTTGTGTATAATGGTGGAAATACGCACAGCACAAATGGCTGTTTTTTTATTTTATTTTTAATATATGTGTCTTCCTCACAAAACCTCTGTGATCACTTTACTCATAACAGACACATGTAAGGAAGAGATGGATTCAGAGAGTCTCACAGAGGAGTTAAGTTCCTGTGTCAGAGAATACTTTGTAGGCACTGATACTTTCAATTGTTCTTTTAGCTGACATCCGTAAGGAAATGAGCCATACTGGTGACCTGGGATGAGTGAGAAGAGGGAGCCACTGAAAAGTGAAAGGGGTGTGTGTGTGGGACACAGACACACACACAGACACACACACACACAGACAGACACACACACACACATACACACACAGACACACACACAGACACACACACAGACACAGACACACACAGACACACACATACACACACAGACACATACAGACACACACATACACACACACAGACACACACACATACACACACACACAGACACACACACATACACACACACAGACACACACACACACACAGACACACACACACACACACACACAGACACACACACAGACACACACAGACACACACACAGACACACACACAGACAAATAGACACACACACAGACACACACACACACACACACATACACACACAGGCACACAGACACACACACACACACACACACACACACGGGGACAGACACTGAAGCTTGGGCCACAGGGCATGATCTCAGGCACCACTCTATACAGGTTAAAGGTTACAGGGTCCGGTTCCTGAAAACTGATTGTTGCAAAGCATTCAAGAGCTCCAAGGGAGACAAAATTTCAGTGTGAGAGCCACTTCTGTAGGAGAAAGCAGCTTGCTAACCGACTGACCCAAGACAGTCCTCACTGCTCCTCTGAGGTACTAGTCTTACCAAAATACATCTTTGAGGGAATTTTCACAATTCAAAACTGCAGCAGGAGTTTTTGCCGTAAGGGTCAGGCCTAATTTTCTGCTAAAACGATAACTGAGTCAATATAGCATACACATTATAACTGTTAAAGGAAAACTTCTTCAGCAGACTTTTGATGATAATCCTAGAAGGGCCACTGTGTTCAGTGTTTGTCCTTGTCTCTGTGCTGTCTAGAATTCCACTTATGGTTCTATGCTCAAAGTATTTCTAGTTCCCATCTCTTCCTATAATGTAAAAGCCCCCGTCCCTTGGTGGGTTACATTCTCTTTGAAGAATTCTAATTCAATGCACTTCACTCTCTCACTGGTGACTTTCCCTTGCTGTGTGGTCTTTTCCTGACTTTGCTCTGAATAATCTACAATCTTATGAAACATGTCTGACTTTTACCACTGGAGGCCACATGAAGAAACTCATAGTCAGGGCTAGGGCTGCAGTTCAGTAACAGTGCTTAACCAGGTTCCACAAGAGTTTGAGTTCTACCCCAGCACCACACAAGAAAAGAAAAAAAAGTCAAAAAGAAAAGAAATTAGAATCACAGGTCCTTTCCACCTATGTGAAGGTAATGCCATTGTGGACCACTCATGTGCCACACACTGGCATTGTGGGAGATAAGCACAGCATCACCTCTCAGTGTCCTTACTACTATTCTGCTTCGTGCTGGCACTGAGAGGGGCCGCCACTCTGGTTAGATTCCAGCCTGCTAACTGCATCTTGTTTGTGAATGAGAGCTGGCATTATAAGGGTACACGCATGGCCAGCTCCTACACTTCCTTCTTCCAACATGTGCGTTGGTAAGTGGATCAGAGCCTCTCTGCTTCACTGTAGTCTTACTCGGGCACCCTTAGGTTGCTGCCTCTTTTGCCTAAACCCGTTCTATTCAATGTGTGCAGTGAGCACAACATTCACAGATCAGTGATGACACACAACTTACTGGCTTACAGTAAGACGAATGAACGCTAGGAGATTTTATGGCAATTAACGCTGTCATAGCATCAGAGAATGTGGTACTTTTTCTGGAAATTCATTGTTACATTTCACAGTAGTATCAGTTCATGAACAACTGGAAAAAATAGAAACTAGTTCTTCACCACAGACGGTCTGGTAAAATGACTGGCTGGAAGATGGTGTCTTAAGATATAAAGACAAAAGCTGGGCATGCTGTCATCCCAGAACTCAGGAGGCTGAGGCAGGAGGATCACACAACTTTGTGATCAGGTTAGGCTATAACATCAAGACTCCGTCTCAACAATGACAACAAACAGACAAACAGACAAAGAGGCAGGAACACAGTAAGAAGACTTTATGCCTCTGTCCCAGACAGCTGCTCCATGATGTGGAGGATCACACCGAGCGTGTCTTCAGGAAGGAGAAGTCTAAGCAGGGGAGGCAGGCTGGAGACAGCGCAAGAATGAAATGATCTGGGGTCTATGCAGGCTGTAGAGGAGGTACTTAACTATTGGGTACTCAGTCCTAGAGAGGTTTAGAGCAGGGAAATAATAGCTTATAGACAAACGAAGTAGCTAGCAACCGTAGCACTGGATTAGTTAAGTTACAAATAAAAGGCACACTCAAAAGCAACTATGAGGGTGGATATAAGAGAAACTTAATAAACTGTGTAGTGGCACAAAAATCTGATGGCCTCACTAGAAAGGCAGATTGGCAAACTAAACAGGAGCATCTTTGTATCTCCCATGGTCATCTTTGATATGTAGGATGGGCAGTCAAGCCTCCTCCAAGATTGACTGCATTTTACTTAACTTCATTGTTTCCTTCAAATGTGCACCAGGCAAGCCAGTCAGACTCCAGGAATGTCCCTTTTCCATTGCTACCACACTCTTCCTTCTCCTAGTTCAGCCTTCTGTGTCACCCTGCCAACCCCTTAGTCCTCACACAGCACTCAGCCCCTTTCCAGGTGCGGCCGTCTTTTTATTGTTGTTAAATCTCCTTGGGAACCATCTACAAGCCCCTTAAGGGCACATGGTCTCTTTAAAACCTCTTTATATCTCTTGAACTGCTTTGTATATAGTAGATATAACTAGATTACATGGCTTGCATTCTGATTATACACTGCAAACTGGCCATGCTCACACGTAATGGTTCCTTTCCCCTGGACTGAATCATGTTTCATTGACACTGCCTTGTGAATTAACTGCCACCTAAAGAAAGACATTTTATTTGACAATAAAATTTAATATTAGTTAATAAAATATCTATTATGTCTCAAGGCCATGACTCTATCAACTCCTGGGATCCAATCAGGTTTATGAAATGAATAGGTCTTACTTCTTACTTCGAAATTCTTCTTATCAACCAACTAAGTGCCCTGGCTCTTCTCTGATGATCACAGCATAGCTACTTAAGAAACGTGACTTCTATGGATTTTTCTTGGGAGACGAGCTATCAGATGTGCTGGACTTATGGGATGGGCCTTATATTTTCTACACACAAATCTGTAGCTACTCACAGGCTTGTGATCACTGGCTGTTTGAAATATGATAAACAACATGTTTTTAAATGCTTAATTTCATTTTCTTCTTATATTTTGCTTTCCAATAGCACAGTGATTCCTAGAATGTGATCTGAGGACTGCCAGTGGTCCCTAGGGGCTCTTCAGCCACCCTCCCCCAATCAGGTCAGAACCATTTGATGATGATACTAATATGATAACCACTTCAATCAATCTTATTTCCTTACAACATCTGACAGATACTGTGGGTTGGTACCTTTGCTATATTTGAAGACTTTTTAGATTTTTAATACTTTATGTCAACATTTGGAAGATCTGTAGAGCCCAGGGGTCCGAAGTTTGACAAAGAATAATACAAGATGCTATCATTCATGGTTTAAGAACTGTGCATACAAAACAGTAAAGGATTTTAGCATATTAGCACGTGGAAGTTTAAAATACACACATAAATATCTTTAAATTTTCTTAAATATAATTTATAATGAGATACACTAAAATACTTCTTAAAAAAGCTGTGTGGGGCACTCAGTCACTTTTACATTTACTTTGTGTGTGTGTGTGTGTGTGTGTGTGTGTGTGTGTGTGTGTGTGTGTGTGTGTGCTGTTATGCACATGTGTACAACTCATGGGAATCTGTTCAAGTTGGTCCAGGAATCAAACTCAGGTGGTCGGCTTTGGCAGTGAAGTCCTTTACCCACTGAGTCATCTCACTGACCCCTCAATGATTTTGAAAGGTATAAAGGTATTCTAAGACCATAAAGATTTGAAAACTTCTGCAACAGAATAAACACAATTCATGAAATAAAAACACAGCTTCAGCATAATATTTAGTAAACTGCCATGAGTCCTAAAAATGGAGAGAAATGAGTAGGGAGCAGGGAGATAGGAGATTCAGGGGAACAGAGAAGAAACAGACACATAGCTGGATGGTGCTACGGAAAACTGGAAAAAAAAAACACCTGTTTTTCGAGACAGGGTTTCTTTGTGTAGTCCTGGCTGTCCTGGAACCCACTCTGTAGACCAGGATGGCCTTGAACTCATAGGGATCCACCTGTCTCTGCCTCCGCCTCCTGAGTGCTGGGATTAAAGGTGTGCATCACCACTGATGGCTAACTGAAAATTCTTAAAATCATGTCTGTGCACCAGTGAGGAAGAATGGCTGGGCCACAAATTCTAGAGTAGAGGGAACTGAGTCCAAATCATGGCTCTAGTGCTCATTAGTATCATAACCTGAATATATTAGCAAGTCTCTCTAGGTTTCATTTCCTTCAGCCTTTCCAAATACAGTCAGAGAAACCACAGGCCGAATTCCAGGACAAAGAATATTGCTGCCATGTGGGGCATCTAAGTCTAAGCCAGTCTTGGCCGTCAGCCAAGGCCAAGAGCAAGCCTCATTTTTTTTTTCAAATGGAGAAATTAGAGGAAGTGAACACTTTCATGCAAAGCAGGACATCTCAGAACCCAGTTTTATTTTCTAAGAGAGGGAGCAATCAATGCGACTCTGCTAAAGCCTATAGATTAATCAGGGAGTATTCAATAGCCAAGCCCAGGAGCAGTGAGGTATTCATTACAGAGAGCAGTAATGCGCTCAAGACAAGGACAGAGCTACAACATAGCTGCAGTCCTCAATGGAGCAGGAGAGAGGGTATGAAGGTGACACTGAGGTGGTTGTCTGTGGGCCATAATGACATTCTAGAGGCCGTGAAGTCAGGTTTCTACATGCCCTGCATTCATTCGGCCAGCAGTATCTGCATGATAGCCATGGGTACAAAAGCTGACTTTAGACTTCATTAGAAGAGGGGATATGAACATAAATAAATACATAGATAGGGTATACATTCAGTAAAAAGCAACAAAGGTACATACACAACACGATGGGAAGATGGAATAGAGACTGCTGCTTTGGGGGCAAGGGGCCAGGGGACAATTCCTCACAGAAAGATGTGAAGAACAACTGTGATGTGGACTTTTACAGACGGAGCAACTCAGGGCATTTCCACATAAGGCAGAAAACAAATATCAAATAGGAGAAATATCTGGTGGTTTGTTCAGGATGAAGGACTGGGTGCCTGATGGGACCCAATGATTAGAAACCGAAGGATGGATGGATCATATCCAGCTGCAGGTGGTGTGACAAACTCTATGATAAAGAGCCAGAACTTTATTAGCAAATAGAATTACTCTCATTAGGGAGATTCTCTCAGTCTTCTTAATGAAACTATTCTGAACTATCAATATTTTCTTTTAATACTCAATGTAAGCTCCCATTTCCTTAGATAAGATTTTACATTTTCTATGATATGGAAAAATTAAAATGGTCAGGGAGCATCTTCCTGTCTACAAACATCGGCTTTGCCCTTGCCTATTTTCCTCAAGTTTCAAGGAAGAAGGGATAAGGTGTCCATTTCCTGCTAACAACTACATCTATTTCCTGTCATCAAGACTGTCACCCACTTTTATTCTTTTGTACTTCATCTCTAACCTGACTTTGTCAGTTTTTGTTGCCCCATTATAAAAAATGCTTATTTTTATCCATACTTTTTGTGTTTACTTATTTTGAAATTTTATTTTCTGCGTATGGGTATTTTGCCTGTATGTCTTTCTGTGTATGCTGGTGCTGGTGGAGGCCAGAAGAGGGTGTGCTGGGAACCAAGCCTGGTCTTCTGGAAGAGCATTCTCTGCAGCTATGTGTATTGTTTCGTTTCTTTCAGTAGCCATGGCTGTTCTGGAACTCATTCCGTAGACCAGGCTGGTGTCGAATTTGCCTCCAATCCAGAGCTCTACCTGCCTCTGCTTCTTCGGTGCTACGATTAAAGGCGTGCACCACTGCAGTCAGCTGTGTCTTGTTTTCTCGAGTAGGGTCTTGCTATGTACCCATGTTGGCCTTGAACTTGGGATTCTCTTGCTTTGCCATCTGAGTCTTGAAATTACCAGTAAGGCCAGGCGGTGGTGGCGCACGCCTTAAATCCCAACACTTGGGAGGCAGATACAGGTGAAATCTCTGAGTTTGAGACCAGCCTGGGCTACAAGAGCTAGTTCTAGGACGGGCTCCAAGACACAGAGAAACCTTGTCTTGAGAAGACAAAAAAAACCACAAAAAAACAAAAAAAGGGAAATTACCAGTATGTGCCACCACATCAAACTTTCACACACACTCTTTAAATCTACACTCAGTGTCTCCTCTTCACTCAGTGTGGCAGCCATCTTCATCCTGTATGAAACTGTATCACTAAGTTCTCAATGACTTTTCTGCTGCCAGATTGAAGAGATACTTCCAACTCAGATTTCACTAGGCAACTCTGGGCAATTTCAGCCAACTGACTACTACCCTGTATTCTCCAACCCTTCTACTCAGAGCCTACCAAACTCACTGTTCTGTTAGCACCCCTACTGTCCATTCATCCACATCCCAGCTCCTACTCCATGAACAACAACAGTCATGTCAGTAGCCTGAGTTCTGTCACCCAATTTGTCCTTCCTGAGTGGTGCCAAGTAACTCAAATTTGGGATGTCTAAGCTGTAAAATACTTTTCTTTCAAACCAGGAGCATCCTTTCCTGTCTATTGCTTCTGCCTCATCAGCACACACATCAGTTATCTGGGACTAAATTCTGTCTATCCTTTCTTTAAGTCTCATTCAGAATTTATCTTTTCCAGGCTGCCATAGTAGGACCCCGAGGGCAGGGCTGAGTGAGGTTTGACCATCTCTTAAATCTCTAGGACCTAGGACCATCCTTGACTCTTGGTAGATACTACATACATTCTTGCTACATGAACAATGAGAATCATATTTTAGAAAGTGATCTGTTGACAGCACAAGACAAAAAGGAGAGAGAGAAAGACTGAAGAAGACACAGCTGCAGAGGAAAAACTTTGAGCCAAACTAAGATTAACGGGAACATGAAGATGGGTGTGCACAGGAAAGACGTCATGACATAACGTACAGGACTGGTCAAAGACCTAGAGGGGGGGTGAGAGATGCAAAGGCATGCTGGACAGACAGCTCAGTGGTTAAAAGATGCAAAGGCAGGCTGGACAGACAGCTCAGTGGTTAAGAGATGCAAAGGCAGGCTGGACAGATAGCTCAGTGGTTAAGAGATGCAAAGGCAGGCTGGACAGATAGCTCAGTGGTTAAGAGATGCAAAGGCGAGAAGAATCATCTCTGTGAATAAAACAAAAGACACTGGATATACTGCTCCCTCCCCTGTAACTGTGCTCTATCCACACCTACCAAGTTTCCAGCATTTTCTAAAATGGGAATTAAATGGTCACCAAATATCTTTAAAACTCCAAGTGGCCCACCATAAGCTGATATTTACAATAACAAAATGATAAGTAACTGACAGTTTCTTTGCCTATTCTTGGTTTCCACATTTATCAAAGCTGGATAAAACTGGAGGCTTCGATACATTACAGGGTAATTTATAATACCATATAGTCACAACAATTAATTGCTAGAAATTGCCATGCTCAAATAAGATATCCTAGACTTTCACAACAGATATTATTAGCAGCAACCACACACAGTTAGCAAAGTTCTGCCACAAATAAGAGAAAAGCCCTCCTGGTGTTTGACGCTAAGCTTGCTAGTGTGATGTAAATCACCAGTGTGAAGCAAGGTTGCCAACCATGAACATGATCACATGTCCCTGGGGCTGCCTCTCACAGACAAGTCTCTGCAAAGTGCTGGTGAGGCTTCCATCTGGGGAAGAAGGTCAGTGCAAGGATGAGTCTGGGAGCTGCCAAGGACATGAAGAAAGTGCAAAGAGTTTACCTGATTCATGATGGAAAACTTCCTCCCTATCCTGTTGTCTGGCAGCCGGAAGCCCTTCCTTCTCAGACCATCTTCCGATTCGGACTTAAACACCTTCTCGGGATCTCCTTTCTCCTCCCCTTCAGAGAGTTCCTTCTGCTTCCTCTTCTTCCGCCTGTTCCGGCGCTCCTTGGCACTCTTTGAGCTGAGTTTAGAGAGTTCAGATGAGCTCCGTGGAGAGCCGACCCCTTCTTCACCTTCTTCTTCGATGGCATCTTCTGAGACAGTGCCTGCTGAGGTGGCCATCGCAGCAGCCTAGGAAAGAGGCCATCCCGACAGACCTAGTCAGAAGCACTGTCTGCAGCCACCCAAGTCAGCCACTGACACACAAGGACATGAGCCCGACCCAAGGAGGAGGCTGTGGTCAGCACTGGCTGCTATCACCTTCTGGGTGAGTTTGCATCCTGGTACACAGGCCTGAGTGACCACAGCACTCATGGCAAGCATGCTGGGATTTACTCTGAGTATCCCAGATAAGGACCTGATTGCCTTCTTCATACAACATATTTCTTAGTGAGCAACAATGTAAATGAATGCTTAGAAACCATACCACATATTATCAGGCAAGCACAGCAAAATAATAAATATAGCTGCATGTAAATATATATATATATACATATACATATATATACAAAAAGATAAATGGTTAGAGTAATAGAATTACAATTGCTTCTAAATTTTATTTTTTGTCTATATCATCATCTTAAATTTTCAAAAATTATTATTGTATGAATGTGCATGGTACATGTGTGTATGTATGTGTATGTCTGTGTATAGAGATCAAAGGAATAACTTTTATGAAGTTGGTTTTTGCATTCCATGTTTACATGTATTCTGGAACTCAAACTCAAGACACCAGGCTTGTGTGGCAAGCATTTATTTTTAACCCACTGAGCCATCTTACTGTATCTCCCATCTCCTTGAGTGTGTGTGTGTGTGTATGTGCTCACGTACATGCGCGTGTGCCCCTATGAACCATTGTGTTCAGTTGAGGCTGGAGGTGAACATAGGATCCCATCCACCCTGTTTTTTGAGACAGAGTCTCTCACTAGTCTAGAACTTAACCAAATAGACTAGGCTGGATTGCCAGGGATCCCTGAGAGCCACCTGTCTCTGCCTCTTCAGGGCTAGACTTATAAATGTGAGACATCATGTTTGGCTTTTTCTGTGGGTTCTGGAGATAAAATCAAGTCTTCATGCTTGTGTGGCAAGAACTTTAATTGACAGCATTCTCTCCCTATATTTTCCTTTAAATTAGGAATAATACTTTATGGCCATAATGAATCTTTGAAGGGCATTTTAATGCCCCCCATGTGGCTGTGTTTGGGGGTACAGTCTTACCGCAGAGGACCTGTGCTCAGGATGCACAAAGCTCTACTCAATCCCCAACATCAGGTCAATAGACAAAGCAGACTAGGCTGATTGAAGCGTTGCATTAACTAACAGTAGTTAATAAGTGGATAATTTCCCAGTCACCCCAGCAGCTGGACGCTGAGCTGAGGTAGTCAATAAAGGAGCAATTGCAAAGGCAATCAGTCTGAGCTCAGCGTCATCATCATCAAGAAGGCTGCTGCACACAGTCACCCACCTGGGCCTCTTCCTGCTGCTTCTTGAGCTGCTCCAGCATTGCTTTGAACTCAGCTTCTTTTTGCTCAGCCTCTTCCAATGTTGCCTGGTTCTGCTCTTCATAAGCCATGGCTACCACAGCCAAGATCAAGTTCACCAAGTAGAAAGAACCCACAAAGATGACCAAGACAAAGAAGATCATGTATGTTTTCCCAGCAGCTCGTAAGGTCTGAAAGACAAAGGCCATCTCTTCAGTTATTTCCATTGAATGAAACAGGATGAAAACACAATATGAACCCAGCTCCTCAGCAGGGACCACTGCCAGCCGACTGGGTAGGTCAGAGCTTCCTTGTATGGTACTTTGCACCAATTCCATATCCCAGTGGTCAAATGCCTTCCTAACACTTAAGCTTCAGTTCTACTATAGAGAAAATATCCCCTGCATTTTTCTTTCATAGAAAAATATTGTATTTATCATCTGTCTGTCCATCCATCCGTCCATCTATCTATCCATCTTTCGTATATCTATCTTCTATCATTTATCTCTCTATCCACCCATCATCTATCTATCTATCTATCTATATACCTACCTTCTATCATCTATCTATTTTAGACAAGGTCTCACAATGTAGCCCTGGTTGATACAGAACTTGCTATATAAATCAGACTGGCTTTACACTCCCAGTGATCCTCCTGCCCTTATCTCCTGAGTGCCAGGACTGCAGACTCATAACATAGACCTGGCTCTTTATTCTTTCAGTTAGCAAGGATATAATGGAATTTAGTGTCTATTATGCCCAACAGTAAGAAGTGACTTGGGGACTGGAATTAGAAGCTTCTTTTAAAGAAGTTCCTTTTTGCAAGAGAGAATTATTTGTTATTCTCTAATTAACCAGCATCCTCAGATACCACAGTCAAAGAGAAAACAATGGATCGTTATGGGATCATCAGCAACGCCAATTTCCTCATTATGACTTGAGAAAATACAAGATACCTGAAGTCCTCAATGTGGCCCAATAGGATACAGCCTTATTCTCACTCATACCACATACCGGAACAAGTTCAAAATTACAGCTCTAAGTCATACATCAAGGTACCACGCATAGAAATCCCATCATTTTAATATGGGGAAATGCCTTGTACAAATGAGTGTTTGGTATTTCTTAGATGCTCTAACACTGAGACCCCAGGAAAACGCACTGCAGAGAACGAAGTGTGAGGATGCAGTAGGCTGCCAACCTCCAGGCCACCCTGAGGCTGTCAAGGTGTAAGCTACAGTGGACATGACTACACATTCAAGAGACAGGGCTGAGGGCCGTGAATTTACCCATCCTGCTGTGCGGAAGGTGCCATTCTCAGATCCTATTCAGTTCTTCACTACAGGTCTGTCACATGCAGGTTCCCCACTCATCGTATCCTCATGAGGACTACATTGCTAAAGAAAAAGAGGTATTACTTACCAACTGGTATAAGTTCTCCCAGTAGTCCTGCGTCATAAGGCGAAACAATGCCAAGAAGGCCCAGCTGAAAGTGTCAAAGCTTGTATAGCCGTAGTTGGGGTTCCTTCCTGCTTTCATACACTGGTATCCCTCTGGGCATTGCCTGAAGAAAGAAAAGGACATACACTGGGATGGCACACAGCTCTGGGGAAGAGGACTTACATAGTAACTTCAAGTCCCTCGATTTTATTCCTGGCAACACACACACGCACACACACATACACACACACACACACACACGTACACACACATGCACATGTGCATACACACAAATGCGTATATCTACAGGTACATGTGCATATACATGCACACGTGCACGCACACACACACACAGAATGAGAGAGTAAGGAAGTTTAGGGATTTTCGAAAATTATCCTACCAAATCATGACCTTGGAAATAATAAATCACACAAACCCATCTATTCCATGCCCTTGAAGATAGAAATAATCACGTTTACAGCCAGACAACAAAATTGGAAGAAATATAACCAGAGAGAGAAAGAGAGAGATGGGGGGGGTGTAGGAGGAGGAAGAGGAGGAGAAAGGAAAGAAAATAACCACTAGTCAATGTCTGGGGAAGGCCTAGAATCCAAATGACCTGGCAGTTTTCAAGGATACAGATGCTGAGATCTGTGCACACCTAGGTGCTGGAAGCTCAGTGGGCAGAACCCATGGATGAGCACTTTAAAGATGAGACAGGTGGCTGCATGTGTGCCAAGAGCAAGAACCACTGCCTTGTGATAGCATAGATCCATATCAACATATAATTTCAATCAAATTATTAATTGATTAATTAATAATTCAAATGAGCTACTATTGTCAAGGACAAATACTTAGAAGTTAGGTTTGCTGGTTGGTGGTGGCGCACGCCTTTAATCCTAGCACTCGGGAGGCAGAGGCAGGCGGATCTCTGAGTTTGAGGCCGGGCTGGACCGACAGCCTCCAAAACAATACAGAGAAACCAAAAAAAAAAAAAAAAAAAAAAAAGAAGTTAGGTTCTTCTTGGTTGTCTGTTCTTCTAACATTTGCTGTGCCTAAATTATAGGGATTTCAATGAGTCAATTATATGATTTCTTCTGCTTTTGAACTTATTTGATGTCTCTTTTAATGTAATTTCTAGTGTCTACTTAATATAGAACTTAACACGACTTCTAGGTGCCAGGATCATATTAAAACAGCAGATCCTAAGGGACCATTGTACTGAGGGAACCATCAACTACCTCACGTGTTTACAGAACAGTTGCATGGATAGAACTATATTACATATATATATATTATATATATATGTTATATAGTGAACCATCACCACTCTGCATGTGTTTACAGAACAGCTGTGTGGATAGTATTATAATACATACACACACACAACATATATATACATATATATTATATAGTGAACCATTACCACCCTGCACATGTTTACTGAACAGTTGTGTGGATAGTATTTAACAAGCCCCTTTACAGTAACCCTGTGAGGAAGAGAGCATAGCTATTAGATCTACTTCATGGAGGAGGAAATTGAGACTTGAATAGGTTGATGGCTTGGCAATATTCTTGGAACTCAAATAGGAGCTGATTCTAAGTTGGTTATCTATCCCTTCCCCATAGTGTCAGACCTAATGTACTTTGGGTTGTCATTGGATGCTGAACTCTTCAGCAAGACAGTGTCCTTGTTTCACATTGTAACATTTGTATTAACAGAGGAAGAGAGGGCCAATAAGAGACATGTAAGCCATTGGGTGCTACAGAGTTTCCCTTATCCTTTCACAGTTTTGATTTTTTGAGATTATTGGTGCATTCACCTTCAAGTGAGATGTCAACTCTGGATGGTCAAATATTAAATGGAAAGAAAATCTGAGTCAGCCGATAGGTCAGACTCACGTGCGGGGCCCAGTGTGTGAGCATAAGGTGAGAATGTTGCTCATCCAATACTAGGCACACTAAGGAAAAACAATGTTAAGTGAGCTACTTACCCAGCATCGGAACTGTTCCCACAGAGCAAGGGTTCTAGCATGCCAGGAACTGTATAAAAGTTTGCTGGAAAAGTTGGAAGAGGCAGGAAATGAATAGGCAGATTTCAGTGAATGAGAGGAAAAGGTGACACGGTCCCTAGCTTGCCAACAACAGCAGCTATTGATCTTAGCTCATATAAATCTTTCACAACAGCAGAAAGCTGATGAGAATTCCCCCCATTAATGATCTCCTGTGTCTAAAGCCAAGAGCTACCCAAAAGCCCTTGAGGTAGTGCTGGAGTCACAGGCACCTGACTCACGGTATTTCAGCTCCGCATGCCAGGCTCTGGTACTTGGATTGAAGGTGCTAAGTCAGTGGTTCACAACCTCCCTTGAAGCTGCAACTTGTTCATACAGTTCCTTATGCTGTGGTGACCCCCATCCATAAAATTATTTTACTGCTACTGCATAGCTGTAATTTTGCTACTGTTGTGAATTGTAATGTAAATATCTGATATGCAGGATGTCTGATATGTGACTCCCAAATAAATGGGTCACAACCCACAGGTTGAGAACCACTGGTCTAAAGTAAGTTTCTGAGATCTTCGTTCCTTTATACAACTTTATCCTTTTATCCTTGTAATATTTTTATCAAGATGCTCTAAAATGCTGCACTAGACATTCATTGCCATGTCCTACTTTAAATCAGAAGGCTCTGTCCCTGAGATCTCTTTTGCAACACTTTCTTGAGGCTACTTAATTGATTTTATTTCTCTTGAGTGACTAGTGGTGATACTGCTTTTTTTTTTGTTAATAGAAACAGCATTACACCAAATTCTCCTTAATTTAAAATCCCAGAGCTTTGATTCCTCAAATGAAGTTATTAAAACTCAACTGTAGTAAGATCAAATGGCATCTTAGCGATCACCTGACTCCCTAGACAAGGTCTATTGCAAAGCTCTCATGAGCATCAAAGAGCTTTGGTTCATAAGCATAGTCTAGACTGAATGCTTAACTCTTTCAGGTAAATCAGCAATGCAAAGCTTACTCAGCTTCTAAAGCAGAAGTTTAAGGGTGCATGTGAGGACATTCTAAGCATTCCTTTGGTTTTCAAGGGCTGAGGCTTAATCAGGCATAGCGGGGCACACCAGCACTTGGGAGGCAGAGGCAGGTGGATCTCTGAGTTCAAGGTCAGCCTGGCCTCATAGCAAGCTCCAGGATAGCCATCACCACATAGTGAGAACCTCTCTAAAAATAAAATAAAATAAAATTAAAGGATTTGAGAGCTCCTGCACAGGCCTGTCTTGGAGACAGGGCAACAGTGTCCCAGGCCAAGTCTGGCAGGGCTGAACCTTTCTGGGCCGGATCACTTTGTGTAGCTTGGCTGCAGCCCCTGACAATTAACCTTGGGTCAAGCTTGGCTCTTGCGGTGGAGGGAACACCTACTTTTATTGTTGATATACTCTTCCCAGTCAAAGCCTCGGGTGCCATTTTCAAGATAGCTCTCATTGAAGTTTATGGGCCACACCACACACTTGTTTCGAAGGTTCCCCATGAACAGTTGCAGGCCAATCAGGGCGAAAACACTCAAGCAGAACACGGTCAAGATCATCACATCAGACAGCTTCTTCACAGACTGAATGAGGGCACCCACGATTGTCTTCAGGCCTGAAGAGACAGAGCCCCCCAAGACACAGTCAACTCAAAGTCCTCCCTACTTTCCTTAGCCCCCCACTTAGTCCTACCTTTAACTCTCCCATAGTACCCCCCTTGAAATATGGCCACTGCATCTTTACACACAGAGTAAGAATGTGTAGGTAGGTGCTGTCAGTTTCCAAAAGTATCCATTTCTAAGCTAATAATCCTTTAAAAAAAATCAGAAGTCGCCTCTATTAGCATGAGGCTCCGTTCTCCCTGGACATACTCCCCTCTGCTCAGGGCCTTCACACACGCTGCTCCCTTCTCCCAGATGCCCCATTCCTTCTCTTGCCCTCCCCACCTAACTCTGCCTCCCCTGCTGGTCTCAGTGAAAGCACTGCCCAAGATGCCCTCCCTGCCTTCCCAACTCACCTCCCGTTCCTACCATTGCTATTGCTTTAGCGGAACCTTCTAGTCTCCCCTGTAGCATCTGTCATGGTTATAATTCATTTTCTGCCTGACTTGTCCACAGTCGTATCTGTAGTATCTAACTCTCGATAAATATTTGTTGAGTAAACAAGTAAGAAAGGACCAGTGATTAAGGAGGCTTCCACGTTGGAAAGGGAACCATTGGATAGTTTATAAGCCAGTAAGCAAGAAGGTACATTATCTTTCCTGAAGAACTCTGGAAATGCCATTGTATTGAAAAGATTGTTATCAATGCAGTATTTATAATTTGCTTTTCTGTTTAAAACTACATGTCCTGCTTGCTTCAGTAACCTTCCTTGTGGCAAAATGAGATACTTGTAACTCATTTTAATGTAAGGTTTTATTTTATTTTTGTGGTTGGTACTGGATTCAATGTTTTCCACATGCCAGGCTCATGCCTCCCAAGGAGTTATGTTATACCAGTTCCAATTTGAGGTTTAAATGCAAGACAATGGGTTCAAATTTAACCCTGAAAACAGTCACTTCTACATTGCATAGGGAGATATCAATGATGGGAGACATATAAAACTACAATTATAGGTTTACGGTGCTTGAATCAAAAGAGTCTATGTGTGGCAATCCTCAGCATGCCCGACAGCAGGCTATTGTAGGACATGGCCCACAAAACACGAACACTCCTGCAGTGTACAAGATGAGCAAGAGACTCTGAGCCTTGACACACACAGGCTTAGAGAGGAGGTCAGCCTTGATCAACTTCTGATGGCAAGAATATAAGGCTGGCATTCCAGGGACAGCTGATGTGATCTTTTGCTGGCCCTGGTTGGGTGGCTCCTCACTAATCCTAATCAAGGTGTGCTACTTACAGTATCATCTGAGTGCTACAACTAATCCTCTGGGCTCTCAGCATTTTCATCTTTAAAAGGATGATTGGAACGAGGCTGTGCTAGGTGACAGAGCATTTGCCTAGCACAGGGAAGGCCCTGGTTTCCCAGCCTCAGCACCACCAGAAATAAGTGAGTAAATAAAGAGAGACAGTCACAGCTGACCACCAGACTGCCATGAGGATTGAGTGTGTTCATAGTAACAGAGCCGCTGGGGCACAGTGAAGGAGGTTAACTATTATTGTCTGAGCCTTAATTTATTCTTCTGTAATGATACAAAGTTTTAATTTCATCAAATTGTCATGACATTTAAGTAAAATAACAAATATAAATTATCTAATGCAGGGCATGACACAGGGCATATGTCACATATCATTAATTTGTATCTAGGGCCCCCTCAAAGGGAATTGGCTGGGATAACGTTCCCTGCTCAGGGCTAACCCCATGTGATGGTGATCTAATAGGTGTTTGGTCTAGAATTTGGCACAAAGCAGGCAGTTTCATAAACTTTTACTGAAAGGGTAGATAATAGAGATTTTTTTCTTTTCTTATAGATAGCCACAAAGGCATCTAAGAGGGAAACTGTGCAGAGGCCTGGGCCTTCTTAGAGTGTGACCTTCCCTGGAGGCTACAGAACCAAGGGGCAGAGAGCTTTCTACCCAGACTCTCTCCCACAGGGCTGTGCGGCAAAGGAGTAGGACGGGCACTGCGAAGTTCAGTCGCTATTATAATCCACCACAGTTCCCATTGACCCTACGGTTACTTCTCAGAGCCTCGGTTCTCTCCTGTGGGATATGCACACAGTGAGCAGGAAGGAGAGAAGCTGATGGATCTCCTCTCAGAGCCTTTACAGATGGGGCGGAGACTCGGGAAAGAGATGTCAAAGATCTTCCATGCCCAAGGTCTGTGATCATACCGACAGGCACATTAAGTAGAAGGCAGTCATCAAGGAGTATCCCAAAGCTATGCAACTGAGTTCCATACAACTTCTGAAAAGGGAAATTTCTCATTGTATTTTGACTGGGTTGGGGTAGGCCTACACTGAGCCAGTAATTGAAGTTCAGGCATCTAATCACTCTTTGAAGAGTGATTCAAAGAGAATGAATGGGGGCTCTGAAGGACGCCTGCCATGCTTCATCACATAAAGAGCTTACACGGCTGCCTCTTTTAAAGACACCAGACAAGTGTCCATCTGGACACTGGGTAACCATCTAATGCCCTGGGCATCGCTATTTCAACTGAATCAAAAGGATGCTGTTACTTACAAGATCAAGAAGAGCTTCAAACTATAAAACGTACAAAACAAAAGGGCTTGGCATAAATAAAATGAATCAACCAATAAATCACAATTTCACCATGAGTCTGACCTGATTTTCCAGGGTGGGAAATCTTTGGGTGTTCCAAGTCTGTATCACAAGAAATTCTAGGCCACAAGCTCTAACTGTCCCTGTCCTTGAGGGTATGCTGTTAGCAGCCTTGTTTGTACAAGGTGACTCTCTCTTGTACTTATGGATATCAGGGTAGACATCTGACCTAAATCCAGACCCTTTCCTATAAGGATATGGAGTAGGACAAGAGATGGTTATCTGACCACATGGCAGAAATACTAACATAAAACTGACAGCTAGGCAACAGCCATACTATGTCATTTTAAGATGTGCTTGACAAAGCAGAGGAATTCATATTTGAAGGAAGAAAAGAAACAAGCTTGTGGAGAAAATGGGGTGGAAACAAGGAATTTCGGGGTCTCTTGGGTCTGCATTCTGCTTTCTGCTCACCTCAGAGGTGCACAATTGGAGCCCATGGCTTTCCAGTAGAGTTCCCATCCTAGGCCTGGCACTCACTTCCTAGAGATGGGCCTGTCACTGGCAGGTGGCTTATGGTCCCTTCTCCATCAAGCAGATGTCTCAGCTGAAGACATCTGGGAACATAACTCCACACAGTTAAAAACCCTTCCTCAAGCGTTCTCACGTCTGAGACTTACAGCATCTTGCTGCTGAGTCTGCTCAGCTTACAAAGTGGAAACATGGCTGGAAATGACATCTCAGCTGGGTGGCTCACCGAAGAACCGTGTCTCCTACAGTCCAGCGCTGAGGGTGCCTGAAGGGGCTGCGCACAGAAAATACAACCAACCAGCAGCAGCACTGGCTAGGAGACGTGAGAGACTCCTGGTGGCACTCAAGACCTGATGCAGAACGACACTGCTCTGGCTGGGAAGAGGGGCTGTCTTGCTTCTTCTATTGGCTAACACCGCCGCACGCCAGAACAAGGAAGACACTCACTGAAAACCAACTACCCAAAACAGAGCAGAGTGCTCCTTCTAACGACTCCTACACAACAGAGCGTGCCGCAGAAGCCACGTGGGGGCAAACTGGACAGGGAGAACTCCTGAGAGAAGCGAACATGAGCACACATCGCTATGTGCTGGGACAGAAGTTTGTACATTCACGACAGACCTTGGGAAGACAGTGGGATGGACCCAAGGTATGAGGGTCAGCTACCCAAGAGGTGGCTGGGGATGTTAGGGACTTGGAGAAGCTGTACTGCAGGCTTCTACTACATTCTATGTCCAAAGGCACCTTTGATCCTCCTGTCACCTTACATGATACCCCCAGATCTCCTGAACAAATGAACAAAGCCAGCTAACGTGCTGTCTGGAGAAATCAGCCATGCATGTTGGGATCAAGTCTGTTGCTATGATGGTTCAATTATAAATGAAATTAATTCATATTCCCGTTTGTGGCACAGATTGGGAAATTTAAGTGGTCTGAAGCAATGTGAGCTAATTTCCCACAAGATTAATATTGGACTCTTCCCAGCAGCAGTCAGAAGCGGTTTTCAGCCTGAGGGAGAGGAGAGCTCCCAGTTCTGCCAGGCCACTGATCCCAAGGGTAAAGCCGGCCGTGTTCACTTCCTCCTGCAGATGCCGGCTCTCTTATTCCTTTTCCACTTAGGACCACATTACATTTTGTTGGAACCCCCCCCCCCCCCCCCTTTTGCAATGTAGAAGGAGGAGAAGCACAAAAGCAAGAGTTAAAAGTTTAATATTTAAAAAGAAACAATCAGCAGGCCTTTAAACCCAGCACTCGGGGGGGAAGAGGCAGACTGATCTCTGAATCCTAGGCCTGACTGGTCTATGGAGTGAGTCTCGAAAAACAAACAAAAACCATAATAAATAGAAAGAAACCATCCGTGAATATAGTCTCAAAGTATCTTTTCTTCCCTGTTGCTAAGCAGGAAAACAGCCACACTCACAATGTATACATTTAAGGAAGATGCATGGTGAAAGCTGGGCAGGAAGGAAAAAGCCACCCCTGTTTTCTGTTTCACTGGGTAGGAGGAACAGAAAGGAAAGTGGAGAAACGGAATATCCAAGAGGAAAGAAAGGAAGAGTCACAACCCTGGAGAGAGCAGGATGGCATTAGATCAGCACTGGGGATGGAGGGTGCGGGAACCCTTTACAGGGCGGAAATGGAAAGAAACCGAGCCTTGCTTGGGCTGAAACGCAGTGAGTCTGGACTGTGTCAGGGCAGGCAGGAGGTAACATGTCTGATGGAGTCCTTTGCAAGTTCACCTTCTGCTAAGGCTCCCGATGAATGCAAACTGAAAACAAAGATTTAAGACACAGACTTCCTGGCAGAATAGCTCAATGTCAAGTTGAACCTCACCAATTCTGGCCCAAAGCAGAGTGTATGTGCACTGTTTCTTCAAAGATGGTGCCTTGGAAACAAAAAGAAGCCACAAGTGGCCTGCTTCTGGGTCTTGACCCATCAAATAAGAAGGCTGAGAATATGAGTTTGGTCTTTTGTAAGTGTCATGAAGGTTCTATGGCATTTCTTTCTTTCTTTTTTCAGACAGGTTTCTCTATGTAACAGCCGTAGCTGGCCTTGAACTCAAACAGAGATCTACCTCAAGGGTATGTACCATCACTGCCCAGGAACATTTCTTATACAAAAGATTGGTGTGGCCGGGCGGTGGTGGCGCATGCCTTTAATCCCAGCACTCAGGAGGCAGAGGCAGGTGGATCTCTGTGAGTTCGAGGCCGGGCTGGACCGATAGCCTCCGAAACAATACAGAGAAACCCTGTCTCGTAAAAACAAAAAACAAAACAAAACAAAAAAAAAGATTGGTGTGAACTAAAACACCTTATTGTGTAGTAGAGAGACTTGGCTACCAGAATGCAAAGGGTGCATTGACCTGGGCACAACACTGGCCTGGGTGCCACACTAGCCTGGACACAGCACCAGCCAGGACAGTTCTCATGACAGACAAGGATTTCAAGACAATTGTGGGATCTTATAGACACCATATCATTCCCATGCTGATCCATCAGGATGACTGATGTTGATTCTCAGCTTGACAGGATTCTGAATCACTTAGGGACAACTGTCTAAGTTTGTCTGTGAGGGTATCCAGGCAGGTTTTACTGAGTGGGGAAAGACCTACCCTCAGGGTAGCTGAGGACCTGGTGTGACCAGTGGCCTCATGCTCCTGTTGCCAGGCCTTCCCCATCTTGATGGACTGCACTCTTCTACACTGTGAGACAAAATGGTCTTCCCTTCTGTGAGTTGCTGTCATCAGATACTATGTCACAGTGACAGAGAAGTAAATGACACCTTCATGCTTCCTTTCTATAGTTTGGGCAGCTGTGGATAAAGCCTAAGACGCAAACTGAGATGGGAGAAAGTGGAAAGCAAAATCCTTCTCAGTTGTATACAGGGCTTTAGCTTTGACTAAGGACCACTGTGTCCTGGCTCTACAACCTGGAATCAAAGGAGCTCTGAATTTTAAGCAAGAGATAGACCCTGATCCAATGATGCACACATAGTGACCCCACTTTGGAAGGGAGCATGGACAACTTGCAGGTAGGAATAGGACAACGGCCCTCCAGGGAATTACAGACAAGCTCAGAACTCTACATAGGCCAATGACTGATCTCTCTTACACTGAACAAAGAATGGAGAGCAAAGGGTTGGAACTCAAAGGGTTAAAACTTCTTGCTGACAGTGATCTGTCCCTAGCTTTATTACCCTTAACCCAGTTAGCTCCCCAAAGTCAGCTTGACTGGGGGCACTTACAGAAGCAAGAATCTGAGAGTCTCCTTCAGACTGCTAAGCTAGTGTCTAAACCTTGACATAAACCTTTTACAGGGCTTTTTTTTTTATAGTAAGTGCTTCTAGTACAACCATTTACGTAGCACTGCTGGGGCTAGGCACTGTGTTATAGATACTACATATGACACACACACACACACACACACACACACACACACAACTAGAGAGTATAAGTAACCTGGTAAAAATTACTTTGCAGAAATGCCCTGCTCCAAAATTAACCCTAGAGCAGAAACAAAAACAGCAGCATCTGCTGCCCCAGTTAGTGAGGAGAACACAGCTTTCCACTGAACTCTGGAGGAGAAGTTTGGAGATCACAGGAACATGAAGAGACCGCACAGAGTGCTGGGGCAGAGAAACATGGGATCACGTTTAAAAGGGCCAGAGGAGTAAAGCAACCAAAGCAAAAATGAACGAAGAGATCTGGCATCCCAGCTGCCGCTTAGGGGGCTTAGTACCTTGAGGTTCCTGGTAAATCACAGCCCCATTTACCCTCTTCACAACTCTATCTTTGTATTTTCCCACCTCGGTCACTGACATGATGTTAAGCAGAGGGTAAAAGAACTATTTCTGAAATCAGTCACAGGGAAGGGACCACAGATCAGAATATGGAGCTCAGCACATGTTTCCACCCAACACAGTGAAAGGCTGGACTCCAGGGAATGTTCCTTAATACCTCTGACCACAATTAAAGTCTGAACAGAAACAAGTGCCTTCCCCTCTGCTAGGTTACTGCCAGTCTTAACATTAAACACATCTTTCCTTCTAGATTCCAAGACCAGTTAGTTCTTGCAAAGGTTGTTGTCCAGCTGCGGTGATTTAATTTATGGAATCTTAATCTGAGATGCATGGATGGGTGGTGGGAGGTGTCTGTGGAAGGGTATCTGTGAAATTTCATGAGTCGCAAAGGGACCAAAAACCTTCAAGAGGCTTAGAACCACTGGGCTAGCTCATCCATACAGGGGAAAGTAAAAGGCAAATATTTTCAAGAGACTGTCCTTTAACTACTTTTCAACCCACTCTTTTGTTTCCTTTTGTCCCCCCAAGGGTCTCAGCTTCTGCTGACACTGTACCTTTGACTTTACAGCGGCACTTGTATACACTTTTGTTGTGATTTACATTTGAGAGTGACCCCTGAGTCTACTCACAGAAGATGTCTGCTTGGTCTCATTCTACTGAAGATGACAGTTGGAGAGTATGAGAGAGACAGTAACTATTAAAATTTGGCTCACTAACTCCAAGACTTTTAAATCTTAACTAGTCTGAAGTGACTAGTTAGCTGGCTATGTTGCTTTTTGATTAAATGGTTACATTAGTATGTTACCAGTAAAAGTACATCTTTGAATAACATGCAATTGGCAAACCATGCTACAGGAACTCTGGAATCACAAGCAATGGGATGGGAGTGGATGGTACAGTCACTGTAATTCCATGAGGCCATGATGATTCCTATACAAAGATACAGCTTGCTCCTTTACAGCGCTCCTTGGATGCTGTAAGGTTCAAAGGCTTTGTAAGCCTGTGCTTTTCTCCAAGGCATGGGTGGAATGAGGGCTGCATGCCTGGCAAGCATGGGCAGGGAAGCCTGCCTACGGACCCAAGGGCCATTCCAGAGAACATTTCTCAGAGAAAGCATGCAGAGAGCCAGGCCATATCAAATGTGCCAATACCAGTTTCAAATGTGGCGGACAAAATGAATGGAAGAGAATAGAAGTGTGGCAAAACCGGTCTTATGCACACGCATTTGCTCACCTGGAATTACAGAGATAGTTTTCAAAGCTCGGAGAACCCTGAATGTTCTCAGCGCTGAGACATTGCCCAGGTCCACAAACTCTGTCACATATCTGTAGTAAGGGAGGTCACACACAGACACAAATGACAAACACAGACACAACACAAACACCAAAGGAAAAAACAAAACCACAACAAAACAAAAAGTACAATACGTCACATCAGGGCCCTAACCCAACACCTAACACCAACCCCGGGCCGTCTTACCTGGAATTACCGAAATAGTTTTCAAAGCCCTCAGAACCCTGAAAGTGCGCAGAGCTGAAACATTGCCTAGGTTTATAAACTCGGTTATATACCTGCAGAATCAAACCAAAGTTAACTTGTAACGGGACCACTGCGGGAGAGTTTGAGAACGGGGCAAGTGAGGGTCTTATGTATAAGTTATGGTTTTATTTTGTTTCCCTGAAAAAGAAAAATTTTAAAATATAAACATGTAAGGAACACACCTTTTAAAAAATGGGCAAGAAGATTTCAGAAGTATATTCTAAAGTCGTGACAGACTAAGGCATTCTGGGGTTTACTGTCTCAGACCAGTGGGTGATGGGTAGATTTCAGGGGACTGTACTCTCAGAGTGACTTTACATTTTTGGCAAGGGGGAACAGCCATGAGGTATCAAAGACTTATGTTTCCAGTTTTCTGAACAATTTCCTAAGAAACAGAGACAAATGTTTGTGACAGGAGCCTCACAGAGACAAATCCATATTAGAGTGACTCCCGGTTGACAATTGGCACGATGACTACATGGCAGTATCCATGACTTCTCCAAGAGCTGTATGTATATTTTGCAGCCATGTCTACAGGTGAAGTTTTACCCTATGATAGCCAAAACAAGGCTCAGAAAAAAAATCCAGATCACATGATCACAGCGAAAATTGAGTTGTGTGCCCATTTTCTCACCAGCTCTGTGCCTAGGAGGACAGAGTTGAAATGCACACCAATGTATATTTTATAATGCTAGAGAGAAGAGATTGTCTTCACAGACTCAAAGACAGCTCCATTTTCAGATATTCAGGGCATACCACTCACTCACATCTCACAGTGGAACCCACCTCCCTCCTGAGACTGAGGCCCACACACATGCAAATGCTTTCTTTCACACATCTTTATACACACAACCTTATCCCACTCCAAGTGTCCCTTAGACGGCAATGCGTTTTCTCAATGCAAAAATAAAAATACTAGAGCCTGTCTAACTAACTCTTGTATCAACTAAGTTTCTCAAATAGAAACTTTTCCCAGCTGAAACCAAACAGACTGCCGATGCAGGGAGCACAGGTGTGTAGAAACCCACAGTGTGTGTAGAGCCACCATGTCTCTAGCAAGAGTTGGGAACTCTGGTTAGCAACTTTCCTGGATGGGACAGTCAGTCTAAATCCTTTGGCTCATGTTTTGAGTTAAAAACCTCAAATGTGTTTACGCCAAATCTTTCATGCCTTCACAGAGGTCCTCTAGCAATGGGTTTGAGGACCTGGGTCAGTGTCATAGAGGGGCATGAACTATAAGGAAGAGCCATAAGGAATCAGTGCCTATGGCCTTGCAGCTATAAAGTCCCCTTCACCACCTCCCATATAAACACGCTGCTGTCTGAAAACTGAGAAGGGCTTGCAACCCATGGGTCAGATGCAGTTACCCAAGAATCCGCCATCCCGTAGCCAGGCTGTGGTACAAGCTTGTAAGCCCAACACTTGGAGAAGAGGCACGAAGATCAGAAGTTCAAGACAGCCTGGGATGTATGGTGAATTCAGAGATAACTTGTGCTACATGAGACTCTATCTCAAAAAAAGAAAAATAAAAAAGAATTCTCGATTCTGCTAAGCCCACAAACTCACATTCACTTGTACCATCATGCAAGCCCATTCAGCACACACACACACACACACACACACACACACACACACACACACACACACACACACACAGTCATATCCAGAAAACAGTAAAATAATCATGGAACTTACGCCATCATGATGACACTGAAGTCTAACCAGTTCCATGGGTCTCGTAAGAAGGTGAAGCCGTCTATGCAGAAACCTCTTGCGATGATTTTCACTAGTGATTCAAATGTGTAAATCCCTGTGAATGTGTACCTGTCAAAGATACGGACAGCTGAGGTTATTCCTGGTGGAAACTTTGAATAAACCTTCTTAAGGTAACACTTGCCTGGAGTGTAGTTTCATCACACAGACAAACAGAAAGGGCACATGGCAGTACCGGGGGAGAAAAGCACCCTGACTGAAGAGGGATGGCACACCAGCAACTGGATGCCCCATGAGAGCCTTCCAGAACAGGGCTACTCGGGAACAGTCAAGACTGACCCCCAGGCTGATTTCAGCCTCGGAGGAAGGAAGACCCAGGATGGTGGAGGCTCCCCCCACCCCCACCCCCATCGAGGAAGGGCTACCTTCCAGTGCTGACGGGCCTCCTAGAATTCATTTCTAAGGCTATTTCCGGAGTCCGAAATTATCTTCAGTGCCCCCCACACCCCCAACACCTCACAGTAACTATTTCTTTTTCTCCATGGATAAACTGTAGACTAACACAACAAAGATCTTCAAACCAAACAAGCAGACAAAGAGGCACTTACTCCACATTCTTCGACCAGTCGGGAGGGTTACTAAAAGTCATGAATACACAGTTGGTCAAGATAGTGCACATGATGATCATGCTAAATACTGTAGAGAAGAGTTAAGGGGACATACAAAATCTGGTCTGGCCTTTTATTTATTTTTCTCTTTTAAACCAGAAGACAAACGCATTTCATGCTAGGTCTCGTGAGATCTAAATCAACAGGCTGACAGGAGACAAACACTAAAGAACAGGGAAAATGATGAGGGAAATCGGCCACAAGGAAAGCCCTGACATCCCACCTGACTGGTAGGTGGACTAGCCAGCCACTCCCCTGCCCATAGGACTGTCACTGCCCCACCGCTTTTGGATGAACTTGTCACTTTCCATGCCAACTATGGAACAAAACTCTAAATACTTACACCTTTGTGAAAGGACCCAGAAGAAACCAAAGACCCTAAGGCCCCCAGAGAAAGTAAATCTATACTTTTTCCTCCAAGATTCATGTATTGTTAATTATCTTGAGTAATTACTTATTGGGAAATCTACATATAATTGATGGTTCACTTTCCTCTGGGATCTCCTAAGGGGCTGAATGTCTTTCGAGTAACAGTCCAACCAATTGTGCATTGAGTGTAGCCCACCTGAAAACCAGTGTGGTATATTAGGAATGAACTCCTAGGGCACCTGTGGCCCAACAGTCCTGAGACTCAGGTAATAGGGTGAGTCAGTTTGATCACTGTTTAGGTGCCCTTGCCACCCAAGATCTTTCTCAGCCCTTTCTTTTCTTATCTACTAGAGAAACTAAGCAGTTTAACAGCCAGCAGGAGTTACTCAAAATGCATCAGACCAGAGTTCATTCACCATGAACTCACCTCTCATTAATGCTATTCCCATCTTTATCTTACTACTGGAGTTATAAACCAATGCTTCTAGCTGGACTTTTTCCTCTTCTCCACAGCTGGAATATCCTCAGCGGTGGGGAAAACAACATATCCTTTGAGGACAGGAGAGAAAACACATCCCATCTCTGATTCTGAATGGGGCAAAGTCTCATTCACAACTGTGGTACCATATATTCCAGAACCAAGTTCCACGAGGCAGCAGCTCCCTGACCCAAATCACTGAGTTGTACCTGTGGTTTTTTCAGCTTCCCTGGAAGATGCAGTACTTTTTGATGCATGGGACTAAGTGCTGTTAAATGAAGTGCCAATCATGCAGGTTTAGTCACTGTGTCAAGATGCTAAACCCATCAGATCATTTGTCATGTGTCATATGTTCTATATTAATGGGATGTAAAGGCTGGCACTTTCCCACTTAAAGGGAAGGCAAATCCCAGAAAAGATTCCTATTAATGCACAGTCTGTATCTCAACCTCCGTGCCAAGGACTTGATCTCGGTACTTTGTAAGCTCCTGCTCAAGGGAAAAAATTATAAAGCATTCATTAAGCTATTTGTAATTCAAGATGTGCTTTTCAAAAACATCCTGTATCAGATATTAATATATTAACAAGTTGATTTATCATGGAATGGAATTACTAAAAAGCCAAGACTGCAGTAAAAGGTTAATATCTTAATTAGCCCTTCATAATGAAACTAACAAAATCCTAGATTCCAGTAATATCTTCTAAAAAATGGATCTGCAGAGGCTCAGCTTGGGATCCAGCAGGACTTTTTTCCTAACCCGCAGGCTGGGGTGGGCAGTGGCCAGCTGCATGACTCGTGGAATGGTTTACAATATAGGCGTCAATCCCTCAAAGACACGCAAGACCCACAGCACTCACTCCTGGTGCGGAAAAGGATATGAATGTATCAAAATTTTAATAGCTATTCTTCTTATCAGGTTAAAAGGACTTAAAATGTACAAGGCAGGCGTGGCACTAAATCTGAAGAGAGTTTTCCCTCTGTTTAATACTACAAAGGTCTGTGGAGAAAGAAAGAGAGAAGTCATTAAAACATGAGTATCAGTCACCACACAAAACATTTTTTTGGGGGGGTAACAAATATAACTCACTCAGAGGTACTTAGGGTTTTGCTCCTGCTTGGTTTTTAAGGCAAAAAAAAAAGTAAGCAAATAAGCAAAATAGCTTCTGCTCCATCCCTTCCATGCCAGCACCTGGCCCTCAGGCTTGATAACACATTGTAGCCACAATATTAGCAGGTTCTTTCTCATTTCCAGGTCCAGACAGTGTGTTAAAGTCCATTCACTGAAGATTCGCTCTCTCCAGGAATTACACCTAAGCACCAACGATGTGCTGGGCAATGTGGAGGTGTTTGAAAGTCACCGGTGAACAAGACTGCCCTTGTGTGAGGGGTGTGTATCCCAACCAGGAATGCAACCAGCACGGGACATGAGCAAGTGGCTCTGTTGGGCCTGTCACAGGGGACGAAGCAGTGCGGAGGAGACTGCTGTAAAGAAGTCAGGTACCCTGCTGGGAAGAGAGAGCTGAGCAGACTGAAGGAAGCTAAGGCAGTGAGCACTCCATTCCGTGTTTTCTCTACAAGTCTCGGTCTGGCTTCTAGGAGCTTCCGACATCAGCCTTGCCAAAACCATTCACTTGTATTTCCCAGCATGAACCTTCCTATCAAGCCAAGCTAGTCCATGTCCCCGGAACAGGCTACAGCAGCGCATAGCTTGGGTATTTGTTCACACTATGCAACTACCCTGTGCCAAGTATAGTACAAAAAATAAAAGGCCCAGAGACAGATATTGGGGTTCAAACTTTAAGTTAAAGATCAGAAAAACAAAGCAGTCAGCCATTAACTCTCACTCTACCTTAGACTGCAAGGCAATTCTGGCTCCACCAAACCTCAAACTGCTGTCTCTCCTCAGCATAGCTGGAGAATCCTGAGACTTCAATGTCTTCCTATCCTCAAAGTGGCTGGAGAATGAATACCTGATCTGAGACCCTGTTCCTGTCTTAAATACCTCTCATGAGTCTGGGATTAAAGGCATGTGATACCAAGTGCTAAGATCATATTTGTGTGAGCTGATTAATTTTAGGACTGGATATATTTCTTGTAACTCAGTGTGGCCTTGAACTAACAGAGATCCGTCTACCCCTACCTCCCACGTGATGGGATTAAAGGTGTGTATCACCACCTCCTGGCTTCTATAGCTTGTGGCTAACTTTGTTTTCTGAATCCTCAGGCAAGCTTTAATAAATCATAAATAATATATCACCATAGCCAAGATTGTGCTTAAGCTGGGGCAGGGCACTCAAAATTGAACAAAACTATACTTTATGGGAGAACGTATATGAATTTGCAATCACAGCGGCTGGTAGGTATGAAGTTCAAAATAAAAATACAAGAGACAGCAGGACAGAGAAACCTCTCCCTCCCCAGACTGTCTGTAGGTAATAAAAAAGGAAAGTGAACCAAATGTGATCATAAAGGAAAATAGAAACTGAACAGATAAAGAAGATAAGGATAGTCACAAAAGGGAACAGTGTGGCAGGGACAGTTGTGCATAACTATATTGTCTTCAGGGTGTCCACAAATCATTCTGTGTCAGCTGAAGACAGAAGAGGGCAGAGGGAACAGCAGTTTGTGGTGCTGCAGACAGATGCAGGGCCTACCAAACTGGGAGTCCCTGTGGAGGTCAGGCCAACACAAATACAGATAGCAAAAAGCAAAATGCAAGCCACTTTTAAGTAGTCTCTTTTTAAAAATTGTTTTAATTTAGAATGAGGTATGCTTAGAATTTAAAAACATGATTAAGTTCCATTCTATTGCCCAATGGTAATCTTTGCTGCCAGTTTTTAGAATATCCTTCCAGAATTTTTCTTTATAAGTATTAGCATACAGATCTATCCTTAGTTTTTGCCTCAGTGAGACTATACTATTAATACTCCTCTGCACCAAGCATTAAAAAATGAACCCCATAAAGAGAAGCCCAGGGACCAGATGGCTTCACTAATGAATTCTACCGAATGTTTAAAGAATTAGCACAAACTCTTCCAAAAATCCAGAAGAGAGGGGAATAATTCCCAACTCATTCTGTAAGGTTTCTTTATACAGAATCAGGCAATGACGCCACAGGAAGAGAAAACTTTAGACTCATAGGACTTAGTAATATGGACACAAAAGGCCTCAACAAAAATACTAGCAACCAAACCTAACAGCCCATGAAGGACTGAGTATCTGACCACATAAGGTACAGCCCAGAAGTACAGCTTGGCCAAGCAAACCAAGCACTGTGACACAGTCTGCTAATACAAGGGGACGCACATGGTTACCTCAATAGAGGCATGAGATGCTCCAATAAAATCTAATCTTATGACAAAGACACTGACAGCGTTTAATCTAATACATACCATTTGGGACCCTCAGCCAACATCTCCCTGTCTTTCTCTCCTACCTCTTCCTCTACTTGTTCTCCTTAAAACTCACTTTAAACCTCTTGGAGGCAGGGACCAAGCTCATCATGCAGTGCTGATACAGTGTTCACTCCACGCTGTATTTTCATCTGCCAGGGTCACCGCAGCCTCTCCCACTAGAAAAGTCATTTTGGTATGCAGCTCTGTTCATTTAGAAGTGCCCATTTGCCCCATTCTGTGTTTGGTACAGCACTGCATGCTAACCCTCTGTACACCAGGACGCCCAGGCTCTGTTGTGATCCCCAGGGAAAGCCCAATCCTAACAGCAAGTGGAACTAGAAGATCTAGGATTATCTTAAAAACAGGTCAAGGGCAGAGATGTGGTTTTTCTATTTCTTGGCTTCTCAAAGAAATAAAGGGGCCACAACATTCCCTCTTTCTGAAGTCCTTATACCCCTCTGTGTCACTATAGCAACTCTCTCTGTGAAATGCCAGGCCTTTCAAATAACCTCCTCATTCAACATCATAATAGTCCCATAAAGTATGGGTAAATAAGGAATTCTCAGCCTGTGTGACTCTTAGGAAAGCCCAGGAGAGTGACATAAGGGTCACATGACAAAAGCCCAGGAGAGGCACACTGCCCATAGAGGTCACATGAAAAGAGCAGTATATTATGCCAAGCCTAGAGTCTCTTTAGAGCTTCTACTGTGCCTGACTGGGTGGTAATTTCATGACTACATGGCAGAATGAAGATGACATGGGGGATGGATTCTCTGGTATATGGGGAATTTGAGCTCCTGGGTACACCATATAAAGTAGCTAAGAATAGTGGGGAAAACCACTGGTCCATGCACAAGGACCTAAATCTTGCTTTATTTTGCCCACCTAAAGCCTTTACTAAATGGCCTGCCCACTTTAAGTGACAATCCACAAGACTTTATCCTCTTTACTCTTTATTTCCTTGTCTCTCAGGCTGGTCACATGGGAGTGTTTCCTATTGCACACAGAAGGTGTTCAATAAATGCTGTCTGTTTGTTAATAAAGGTGAGAGAAGAGGAAAAGAAGGCATGGAGAAGATAGAGCCCTTACATGTTAGTTGATTTATTTTTATTTTATTTTTTGTTTTTCGAGACAGGGTTTCTCTGTGGCTTTGGAGCCTGTCCTGGAACTCGCTCTGTAGACCAGGCTGGTCTCAAACTCACAGAGATCCGCCTGTCTCTGCCTCCCGAGTGTTGGGATTAAAGGCATGTGCCACCACTGCCTGGTTTACATGTTAGTTGAAAGGCTAGCCAGGGTTCTGCAGATGAACCAGAGAGCTGAGGAGCCTGAGGAAAACCAGATGCTTCTACAGAATTAAAAAAAAAATGGTTTGCAGATAGAGGCTTTATCAGTTACATTTCATTCAAGAAGTATAACTGCACACAGAATGAGACAATTCAACATTACCCCTTTCTAAACCCTCAAATCTATTACCCCTACCAGATATATAAAAAAAGGTCTCTTCTCTACTTGGAAAATAAGAACCCAACCCCTGAGAAAATGCACACCCTCTACACTTTCAGTCAAGAGTTGCTCTGTAGTCTGCTTTATCATTAAAATAATTAGATTTACTGATAATTTGCAAGTAGTGTTTCTTAAACACGCCTTCTGGATAAAGCAAGAGGGCGTGTGGCCCAACAGAATTCAAAGCTCAGGAATTTCCCAGTGAACACTGGTGCTTGCAGGAGTCATGTGAGACAGAAAATGAGCTGTGCTAGCAGGCTTCCTCTGGAAGTGCACAGGTGGTAAGTACTGTGGGCTGCAGTCTCTGCCGCAACAGTGACTACCACTGAGGTGCACAGAAGCCACTGGCAACATGTAAACACCCAGCAGTGGCTGTACCCTGTAAACTTCACGGACACACAAACCTCATATAGTTTTCACACATTCAGCTTCTGGGGAATAGACAGACTGTACTTAGCTAGTGGGCCACATAGCCAGATGGTGCCATGCAGTGAGCAGTTTTCCTCTTCTATGCCCTTCTGTCAGGACACAATCTCACCACAGGCTTGAAAAAATGGAGATCATGGGCTGGACCCATTGAAATCAGAAGTCAAAATGAATCTTTCTTCCTTAAAGTTGATATTTTCAGGTATTTGTCACAGTGATGGGACGATGAGTAATATAGACAGGTATGGCTGGAAACTCACTGACAAAAAATACATAGTTGGATTTATTGTTGTTTGAGACAGGGTCTCACTATGTAGCACTGGCTAGCCTGGAATTCACTCTGTAGACCAGGCTGGACTCACAGAGATGCACCTGCCTCTGCCTCCTGAGTGCTGGGATCAAATGTGTGTGTGTAGCACTGCACCCAGCCCCATAACTAAAAAGTTAAAGCATCCACGTGGCTCTTTAATTTAACCTCTGTCATCACTGCTAAATGGTAAGATTCAGAAAAGACAACACATCCCAAGTTCAGCACAGCTCTAACATCAGACCTTTCAAAACCCAGCTGGGGGAGGAATGAGCGCTAGACTTCTTAAGCAATGATCACTTGGTGCCCATAAAGACCAAGGCTATTTTACCCAATCTGTCTTAAATTAGATCTTTGTGAAGCAAATGAGTTAAAAGGAAATTGAAATTGGACTGTGGTTTACTGCCCAAGGGAAAATGTCCGTTCATAACAACAGCCAGCGGATGCGTCTGAGCATAAAGCCCATTAAGAACAGTGGAACAGCTCCTAACAAATTATGGCATGAAGTAGTAATAAATGTGCCATGTTGGCACAAAATGAGCCTTCCAAAAAGCACAGACTTTTCATTTCTAATTATCAATGTGGGATTTGGAGCATGTGACTTAGGAGTATGACCGCTGTTCACTCAGGATGCAATGTCTTTTCTTTCGGGCCCACAATTAGGGAAAGGGTCATTGTGCACAACCTGGTACAAGCACATTTACACACACACCAAACAAATGACAGCATAGTACAAATACAATACAACATGTACAACTTCACTGTACTGCAGAATGGTTTACTTATTAGCATGTTCTCAGCCCTACACTCCAAATTAGAACCATTTCTAAGCCATATAATAAGTATAAATGAAAACAACAAAAGGTGAATAATAATAATAATAAAGATGCTGTGTGGACAAGTAGCAGTGAACAACACAGAACAGAAAATGTCTTAAGGAATTAGTCATTCAGTAACCTCTGATCAGCTACATGTCACATGACTCAGGAGAGTGACTCCCCACTCAGTCACACCCTCTGTCTCCTGGCTCTACAGACCTACCTATGCTATAAAAAGGTAGCTAGGAACAAAGATCCTTTTAGTCTCTCTGTCTACAACTGCAATTGGCACTAATGATGACTGTCTTCAGAACCTGGACCTGATGTCTTAACTTCTGATTCTAGAATTTCCTGATCCTTTCACCTTGGGCTGGCTTCTACAGCCACACATTCTTATCTGCCTAAATCTATGTGTTCTCTCAGCCCTGATGTGACAGTCTTGGCTGTCAACTTGACTGGGGTCAGAATCACCATGGAAACACACCTCTGGGTGTGTCTACAAAGGTTTTCTAGAAAGACTTAACTGAGGACAGAAGGCCTAATCTAAATGAGGGTGGTGCTATAATTGGCTAGAAGCCTCAACTCTGAATGCTGCCGAGGAGTTTCCCAGTTTGAAAACAGACACCTGGAGAAATGTTTCCCCATGATCAGCCTTGAAGGTGTTCAGGGGTTTGCTGCAGCATCAAGCGAGCCACAGAACCTGGTGGTACTGTCCAGACAGTACTGGCTTTGTAGGCATGAAAGATGTAAAAGTAGAGTCATCACTGAGGCCAGGCAAAGTTCGGTAGGGTTGGATTCCCTGCCAGGAGGCCCTGAGAGGTCACTTCATGAGGTTGGGAAGGTAAAGCCTAAGTTACAAGGACGATCTCAAAATGTGGCAAATCTACTTAGGAAAGCTGCAGCAGTGGAGTGGATTTGTCCCTCACACCCAGTAGGCACAGTAAAGGAGAGGTCCAAGGTCAGTTGGAGCCCAGATGATGCTAAGCAGGAAGTTGCAGGTTTGGTAGAATCTCTGTTATACAGTGATTCCTCCATTCTGGAATGGGCAGTGCTAATTCTCAGTCATTGGATAATGTGTTTCACTTAATAGAAGCTCACAGTTAACAGCTTTGCCTTGAGTCTCAGCTGAGACTTTGGACCTTTGAACAGTGTTGGGACTGTTAAAGACTATGGAGATGTATAGAGCGAACATTACACATTATGAGATGAAAGTGAGACCTTAGAGAAGGATATGTTATGATTTCAGTGAAACGTATATGTCTAGATATTAACTTGACAGTGAATGACACTGTGATGGCTAATCTTCTCTGTCACTTGACTGGACTTAGAATCATCATAGACACACATATTTAGGTACATTTATAAAGGTATTTACATCAATGTTTCACTGAGGAAAGACCCACCATGAATAAGGGGGACTCCATTTCATGGTCTGGGGCTCTGAACTGAATAAAAAGGAAGTGATAAGCTGAACACAACTGTCTGTGCTTCCTGCTTAAAGATGCAAAGTGACCAGTTGCCTCCTTGGCAGACTGAGCTCTTCCTGAACTGTGAGTCAATATAGACCCTTACTTTTTGTTGGTATGGGCTCACAGCAACACAACAGTAATTAATACACCTACTCACCTCTAGCCCAGATTTCACCAATTATTAGGATGCAGTCACTCTTTTCTGAGTAACTCTGCATACAGTCAATTCAGCAAGAGAGCAGGTGACAGATACTTTTCAAAGAGTTCCCTGTGTTTGCTAAGTAGTTGGGAGGCTAAAGAGGGAGAGCTCTGAGTATGAGATCAGCCTGGGCTCCTAAAACGACCCTGACTGAAAACAACAACAACAACCCTCATTTGGGGGGAAAATATAAGGTAGACTTTAAACAGGCTGTGAAACTGTTAAACAATAAGTGAGCTGCCAAGTCGGACTCACTGGCCTGGTGCCCTAACATCCATCATGGAACAGTGGGGCTTTTAGGGACCAGACCTGCCAGCTCAGGTGAAAATGACTACATAGCTTTAGTGTCCCAGAGAGGCACCAGCAAAAACAAATGGGGCTGTAATTCCAGAATGCCTGGGTACTGGGATAACTTAAGCATGCTGAAAAATACCCAGCTAAAGCAGGGCATGAGGTCTCAGGCAAAACGCTTCTGCTTGCTCTGTATGAACAGTTATAGCTCTGACATTTTCAGTCTCTATTCCACTACATTGAGGACTGAGGGAGGGAGACCTTAAACACTGTTTTAAATAAAAACAAAAACACACTGATGTTTACTAATCATTTACGATGTAGCAGGCATCCTACCATGCCTTCTATAACTATGTCATGGCAACCACTCTGAGGCAGGTACCAGTCTCTATAGAAGATGGACTATGACAGAGGTATAGTAACTTGCTCAAGACCACAACAAGAATAAGTTGTGAAACACAGGACTGCAATACAACAGTCTAATTCAAAGGCATTTACTTATAATTCACTTGCTATATTTCAGTGAAAGGAACTTTAAAAGTTGATAATAAAAAAAAAAACCTTTGGGTGTGGTGGCACACACCTTTAATCCCAGAACTGGCAGGTGGATCTCCAGCCTGGTCTATATCACAAGCCCAGACCAACCAAGGATCACAAAGACCTTGTCTCAAAAACAATACTAACAAACTTGATGATACCAATCCCAGAGGATCTGCCTAAGCTACGGTCCCAGAGTGAGGGGCAGGAATGGCAGGAGTTTCTCAGACCCAGGTTTGCTGGCTCCAGGCAGGGCTCTTCTTTCCATGCTGGGTCATCTGATCTACCCCTAACACCAGTGAAGGAATCTTTCTAATTAATCCCTTTAACTCTCACAAACAAAAGCAGCTGGAACCCGAAACCACAGGTGCTCATGGTTCTCTCAGGGACTGGCTGGGGTAACTCAATGTGAATACCACATCTGTCTGTGGCTGTACATTGTCAGTCTTTTCTTCCTACATCCTGGTCACAGGAAGCCAGCCTGACAGAACAGCAACACCCTGTGCCTGCTTCATGGCTAAACCAGAATAACACTGCTTCCCAGGGCAAGGCAAGTCTGAACCTCCTCCCTGGCCATGCTTCCCAACCTCCATCAGTGGAAACGTCTCCTCTTCAATTATAAGGATTGCAGATGTTCAAGAACACAGCAAGCGGAGGCATTCTGTAACAAATAGTCACAGTCTAGAAAGGGTCACATCTTCCTCTACTGAATCAGCAGAGGAGAATGGCTGAGTCCATGACTCCACAGACCTGGGTTCCAGGCCAGCTCTGTTGCTTGTGAGTAGCTGTCAGGGTCCTGGGCGCTTACTTCATGCTGGCACAGAGTCAGCACTCTGAGGGTGACCCTGCCACTGCGACTGCTTTTATGATCAGGGCCACCGCTGTGTTTTGGCTCCAGCGCAGGCGTAGTTGTCCACAGCTCTAAGTGTACCATCCATGGTACCAAGAATCTGTACATGGGCTCAGGTCATTAGAGCACTGTGTACAAGCTAGACCTGGAGTACAGAGCCCATAAAAGGCTGCACTGGCCCAAATGGTACCAGAGGTACGGTATCTCAGATCTGGGGAACTCTGGAAGGGGAGAAGACAAGACCTCCTCAGAGCACATTCTATGTCCCAGTCACAACTAAATCCACTTGTTCTGTCTCTCAGCCTCAGCACACAGTCCTCATATCTAACTGCTCTCTCCTCTTCTCTTACAGGTGACTTATTACAAACCATCATGATACTTAGAGATCCATCTCACATATCACTTCCTCTCTGAAGGAAGCCCCATTCAACCCTCTGGAACAGTTTTTCTCCCTCCAGCCCATCCTTGCAAACACACTCTTCACTTCCATTAGAGCAGCGAGTTGAGAAAATAGTCATCATAACTTAGGTGTCAGCATCCCTAGACAAGGCATTCCATGAAGGCGAGGTGTGTCTTTCATCCACCATGAACTTCTCAGCTCAGCAGGCTGAGGACATAATATGAGGCACATCCAGCATAAGACTGGCAGGTTATACACACTTATTGAATATATGACTGAATCTCTTAGACATGAAGACATTATATAAAAGAAATCAAATAACCTATAGCTATACCCAGCCTTTTGTCAGGTGGTGACATGGGTTTCTTCCTCACCCTTGGCTCACCCACCTCTAAAAATTCATTAATTTTAGCTTTTTAAGCGTTTTCACCTTTTTCAGTGCCTTGGATACCATGGTGAAGATATGACATGAACAAGGACTAAAAAAAATCAATACATTAAATTCCTAAAACTAAATGGCAGGAAATACCTGCAAATGATAGCAGAAAGCCCAAACAAAACACCTTCCTGTAGCACACACCCGAGGAGGAGTAAAGTCCAACACTTTCTGCTGTGCACATTAAGTCCCAGACTATAGAATGGAAACCTGGCTCTTCCACATACAAGTTGGGTGAGCAAGAAAATTACTTGAATAAGGTTAATGTTTTCAAGCTAGATTTTATTTTCTAACTTTAAAAAAACATGCATCAAGGGCTGGAGAGATGGCTTGATGATTCAGAGTACTTGCTACTCTTCTAGAAGGCTGGGGTTTAGTTCCCAGAACCCACATGGCGCTCACAACTGTCTGAAACTCCAGTTCTAGGAGATCTGATGTTCTTTTCTGGCCTCTGCAGGCAACACACAAACACACACACACACACACATACACACACACACGGTGCACAGATGTATGTATATGTATATATACACGTACATACATGCAGGTAAAATACTCATTCACATAAAAACAATTAAAAAGGAAAAAATGCATCATAACACCAACATTTCTTTAATATTGGTAATCCTCAGACATTACAGGAAGTTGGATATCTAGAATATTGGTGGTGCTATCAAAGATAAAAGAGGCTTGAGTGGGGAAGGCACCCATTTTGAACTTGCTGGGTCACCTGTGGGGAACCCACAGGGCTGGCTGGGATGGTGCTGAGTTGTAAAGCAGCAGCCCAAGCTGAATGTGCAAAATCAGGCCTGGTACTAAGACAAGATGAGGTTACCCAGCATGAGCACCAAGTGAAAATATGCCCCAAGGCCAGAGTCTTGGGGAACAATAGGACAGAAGGGAAAGGTAGAAGGAAAAGAAAAAGAAATGGAAAGAACCCTGAGAAATAAGAGAATTTAGGTGAAAGACGTAAAGAGCTGTAACTAAGCACTAGGCAGCTGAGAGGTTCGGTGAGATAAGACCATAAAAACACCACCCGCTCCTGGGAGATCTCCAGGATGTCATGAGAAAGGTGAGGCAGCAGGGGTGGGTGGGGTCAAGGCTCCACTATAATTCTTGATGTTATGATAAATTAAGTAGATAAGCAGGGGAGATGAGATTCAGGAGACGGAAGAGGCATTGCCT
The DNA here is from genome assembly GCF_017639785.1 of Mesocricetus auratus. NCBI lineage: Eukaryota > Metazoa > Chordata > Mammalia > Rodentia > Cricetidae > Mesocricetus > Mesocricetus auratus. Next base: position 64,804,199 of record NW_024429194.1, read on the forward strand.
ACATTCACAGACTGAGGCAAGCGCCACCAGGGGAGGGAAGGATAAAACACACAGAAAAAGAAGCGATAACTTCTGTCTATGACTATCACAGCCAAGAGCACGACAGTCCACAGGCAGCAAGAAGGCACAAGGCGAAAGCAACGGAGGCCTCATCTTGAACAGCAGATGGACAGCCATCCTCTGGAACCAGGTGAGATTTCTGCTCAAACATTATTCCACAGACCAAAGTTTGCAGCCTTGACAGAGAGTTATGTCTTCAGAGCTTGGACCACAGACCCCATGTTAGAACCATGGTCAATGAGACTCCATGGTAGAGCCACAATCAACAAAAATGGCTGGTGTCAACCAGGCTGTATGCAAAGAGCTATTTAGAAATTCTGTGTGACTTCAGGCACAGAAAGAGGAGCCTCTACATAGAGATGACAACCTCACTCTCCTTGATTAGGGCAGGCTAAAATGAAGTCAATTATTTCAGAAAATGACCAATATGATCCCCAAAACATCCTCCATCATTAAAGAAATCAAAGGCCAATTTTTATTACAGTCAACCAGCTCCTAAAAGGATCCAGCAGACATTGTGACTAAGGTGAACCCATCTTAGAATTCAGATAAACACTGGCCCTTGTATATGCAACTTCGTGCTTTCAGAGCACTTGGGAAGTGGAGGCTCTTCTCTGGAGGGGGTGACAGTTATTAGACATCCGCATAGCTCAGGCCGATGTTAAAATGGACTGTCCTTGTGCAGAAACAGACAACTTGCACACTGTGTATTAACTCCGTATCAATTCCGTTTTCACATCCACCCCCGTAAGTCAGACCCCCAGTACTTCGGGGCTGGTCCCTCTGGTCCAGTCTCTTTCCCCTGGGGTATCATGTCTATCGTTGCCTCCCTTGAGTCAGCTGTCATCACACACCCTGACTCCCACCTAATACTCTCAGTAGATCTCCACTGTTGATCAAGGAAAGACCAAACCTGTGGGTCTCATAGCCTCAACCTTCCAAGATCTGGTCCCAAGACTCCTTCTTTTCAGCATTCTTTCCCACTGTACCTCAGCCATTCTCTATTCCCGACTTATATTAGACAAACTGGCTTCCCTTGCCTTTGTCCCCACACCTTTGTTCCCATTGTGCTCTCTATTCTCTAAGCTCTAGTGCGCAAAGTCTAACTCAAATACTACTCTTGCTATGGAACTACCATGGGATCCCCTGCCCAAAGGGACACTACTATGGCTACATCACAAACTGCTTTAGGGTAAAGAATGGACTTTATTCAATCCTTGTTTCCCACAAGAGAGCTGACAACAAGTATTTTCTGAATTAAATCACCACATTTTATATGAGGCTGCACACACTGCATATACGCCACATCAGCCTCTCTTTGTTTCATAGTCACTTAAGAGAGGAAGGCTAATAACACAAAGAGAAAAATGCTTAGTGGGGGTGGGCAAGACTGAGGGCTTCTCAGACCAATAAATCAACAAGACACTAAAGCTTTATATAGTGGGGATTACCAATCACCTTTTACAAAGCCCCCTTCTAATTCTAAAGCTCTGTCTGGTGGGCACTCAGTAGTGACCAAGCCTCTACTAACATCTCTAAACCATCAAGAAACCTATTTTTGGATCTACTCCTAAGCTCCCAAGCAAAACCATTTTTTGTTGTTGTTGAAAAAAAAGAAGAAATGTAATGCTAACTAGTTTTTCCTACCCACAAAGTTCAGTTCAATTTGGAAGTTAAGAAAAATTTCCATTTAAAAATGTTATTGTTATCACTCAGAAAAGCACATGATGTTTTTGTAGGTACTGTCTCCTAAGATTCATCCATTCACTCGACAGATACTGAATGAACGATTACCAGGGAGCAGGCCTTGCTTTAGCTGAAGACAGAAGATGAACAATGAACCAGTAACTGTCCTATATACCAGGTGCTATGTGATACCAAGGAACATGAAATAGGACTGAGGAATCCACTTAAGACAGGGCAGTCAAGCTACCATCTCTACAAGCACTGAAAAATATGTAGGACAGTAGTTCTTAGTGTACCTGCAATTTTCTAGACTAGAGAAACCAAAGACCCTATATGGGAGAGTGACAAGCCTTTCCAACCCTTATTCAACTGCTAAAGCCATATGAAAAGCCTCACTTAAGGATGCTCAAATCCCTCCTCTTCATAACTGCATGCCTGCACAGGGAACAAAAGCCTTGTACCCACCACTCACCCAGGCCTGAGAGGGGTCCACCTCTCACTGCCTCATAAGCATCGGCTGGAACGGATCTGCTGAATAAAAAACTGAAATACCAGTTGACTTCCCTATACTATCGGAGCAGAAACTTTTAAAGACAAAATAAACTGGTTTCAAAGTACAGTTTTAATTTTAAATGTCTATGTTGACTGCAATGGAACAACTTATCAGCAACATCAATCACACCTGATGGACACAAACATTCCCTTAACGGCCTGGTTCTGCACACCTGCTGACATATTCAAACAAATTTGGAAAGGAGTATCTCCCGGCAACAGGGAAAAATGTGTGCACATGCATGGGGTGGGGGGAGGCCTGGAAGGTGAGAGGGATGGATGAGAGAGAGAAGGGGGGGTTCAGGGCCTGATGACGCTATCATTAGTGAGGAAAAGGAGAAAACTGTGGGCACTTACACCGGATGACACCATGATGGGCTCAAGACAGGCTGTATTCTAGGAATTCAGAAGGGAGAGGACTCCGTTCTGGTGTAGAGAACCATGTTATGTCACAGAAATAAGCACCAAGTTATGGCTGGGCCTGGGTAAGTGGGAAGAAGCCCCAAAGCTGAAGCTAAAGCAAGAGTGCATTCCAAGAGGAGGAGACACAGAGCAGAGTGGGAGACAGAGGGGGCAGAGAGCACTTTATCACACTGCCAGCACAGGACGCAAACAGCAAAGCTGACACACCGTACAATGATACAGCTGTATGTCTGCTCCACCACGCCCATTATGGATGAGGAAACCATGGCATTTTATCTGACCATGGGAAAACTGGAAGGAAACCAAGGTTTTTTAATCCCTCCCAGTTAGGTGCACTCTCCACTATGCCATTCTGGCAGGCAAGGGTGGGTTGTGGTGGGAGGGAGGCAGTGTTCCTTCAGAAAGTAAAAGAAGGTGGAGAGGCCAACTACACACCTCCAGAGCTCATGTCCAGGTGGGCAATTATGGAACTATTGATAAAGAGCCCAGGCTCTTAGCACTGCACTCATTACTCATCCTAAGGAGGGGAGCAAGCCACAGGCACGCGTGGGGATGCAAACAGGAAAGGAGTTTGCTTTGCGTTCCTTACATCTAACTCCAGCATTGGGACAGCTGAGTCACCTGAGGCTAAGCACAGAAAAATAAAGCACTTCAACGGTGAAAAGCTGGAAATACATTGTAATGAACAGAGTTAAAGGGAGGAGATTTAGTGCAGGTTCTGCCACTAATAGTAGCTCTGCTTTAAAACCCTATCTCTATATTTGTGTACCTGTGCACGCATGTGCCGCATGAGTGGAAGTCAGAGAACAACCCATGGGAGTCAGTTCTTTGATAAATGCCCTTACTGGTTCTGGCTTTTGACAAAAGTACCAATACCATAAAATAAATAATGTAAGGGAGATGAATTAAATGATGTCAAAGGCCTCCACATTTTAATTTCCTGTGACTTTAAGTGTACCTCACTTTGTAGAAAAAACAAATATACAGACACTGAAGTGAGTTGAACTTCGAGAAACGTGACTTTCTAGCGCAACAGGAATGCACTAATAATACTTAAAAACCCTTCTTTATAATAGGACAGTCTATTAGATACAGAGGCCATGTCAATCATCAGGTGTAAGAAATAAGAAAGGGTGGTAGAAGGGCCTTCAATTCAACCCCTATTGCCTATGTAAGATAGTTATTAGAAATATGTACAGTTACTGACAGTATTGTAGTGAAAACAGACATCATAAGCAGCAAAGAAAAAGCCCAGATCCGATTCTCTAAAAGGAAAACAAAAAACAAAAACAGAGGAAGGGAAACAAAGTGGAAATGACACTGACAAAACTCAAGACCCACAGCATAGCAAGTAACACACCTGTAGCGCTAGCCAAAGCCCGCCTCAAAAAGTCTAACCACCAGCAACGATACCAATAACAAGAAACAAAAAAGATTCCACAGTAAACAAACGGGAAGACAGGTAACAGAAGGCAAGGACAAGCATCTGAGGTCAGGCTCCTCACGCACATGTGCTGCTACTTGCACAGGTACAGAGAATCCACAGAGACACTGCCATCAGAGATAAGCCCTGCAGGAGGACAACTCTGTCATGACAAGCAAGACCACAGAGCTCCACTGACAACAACGTGGCTCATCTGGAGGAGCCAGAGGCCGCTCTCTGTAAATTCCTCAGCCATGACCCAGGCCATGAAACAGATGCAGGCACCAGGAACAGACAGTGGGGCAGGACCCAGGGAAAAGGTACACAGAGGAAAACTAAATCACTGGTAAGGAAATGAAATTTAATTTGCATATAAGGTGGGAAAATAAATAATTTAGGCCCTGAGAAATAAAGTGACTTGCTAAGAATCATGGATTATTTTTGTGAAGTTTGTTTTTCTTTATTTCCCCCTATAATTATTTATGGTTACCTGGACAATATTAATACAAAGAACAATATCAATAATAAATGTAGTGAGTCATGGTGGAGTCACAGATCTCTCTCCAGTCTATTGTCTAAACCTGGAAGACTCTGGACCACTGGTCCCACCTTTCTTCCCTGTGCAGCTGTTCTAAGCTGCAGCAGAAGCACCTGGATAGAGGGCTATGCTTTCCAGAGAGCATCCTGACTGTTTTTGTCATCCATCCTGAGTTAAGAAGGGTTTAAAAAAAAACGACTTATGTATTTCTGCATTGTGTGTGTGTGTGTGTGTGTGTGTGTGTGTGTGTGTGTGTGAGTGTGAGTGTGTACTGCTGAGAGGGTATGCACACCAGGACACTCAGAATGACTCACAGGAGTCCATTCTCTCCTCCCACCATGTGGGATTCACACCCACTCCCCACCTCTGGGATCACAGCCATGAGACTTGGTGGCAGGTGCCTTTACCTACTGAGCCTTCTCACTAATCCTAGGATAAATCTCTTAATTCTGTCCCATTAACAAGACAAAGAAGCTAAAATTTCTTTTAAAACTTACTAACAGCAGTTAGGAGCAGTGTTAAAAAAGACAGCATGCCAAAGTTTTCTATTCACATCTACGCAACTACACAAAACTATCGTCCTACTCATTACCTGGAAAACCTATTTAATGACATCTGTTGAATTAGGTGGGTCTCCTACATCCACATCAGCACTCAGGATTTAGCAGCTATAGCTAGCCAGTGAATCAAACCAGGATGCTTGGCTTCTCCTCTTGTCTTGTTTCATACAAAAATTATGACAAAGATCTAAGATTTGGTCAAACATTGTTCAGGAAGTTTGAACCCTTGGGCAAATGAAGACTGGCCTTCTGTTTGTGTTTTCTGTCATTCAGGGAATAGAATTGGCTTTGATACAAAGATCCATCCTGACTAGGGCATGACAAAAACAAAGACCAAAGTGTGCTTCTCTGTTTCTGCCCCACAATGGCCGTGCTCCAGTGCCAGAGGAGGCTGCAGAGAGCACACCTGTGGCCTCCACGATATCGACAGCCTGCTGCACTGTACAAGAAATATCACCTTTCTATACAATGACAGAACCCTTTGGATGCTAACAAACAGATGTTTTATCTATGTCCACACTTGTTCCCTTTCTCCTTTCTTCAAACTCCCGGTGTGAGGGCTCCGCCCATGCTATAAAGTGCCCTGCCAGTGAGCTACATCCCCATCCCCTGTAAATTTTCTTCTTTTTTTATTTTTTATTTTATTTTTCCTAATCTGGCCTGGGGACAAAACTAGAGCTTTATAAACAGAGTTGACCTGTGGAAAGACCTGAAAGTGGCCCTCAGCAGCAACAAAATGGGAAAACTGATGCCAGGCAGAAGCAAAGGCTAGCCACATCTCCCCACTGGCAAAGATGGGCTCCTTTTCCCCTCTCCCATGGCTGCAGGGAAGGGGCCTCTGCAGCCGGGCCTCCTCCAACTCACTTTCTGCGTCAAATAGTAGGGGTCAAAGTCCTCCAAGGGAACTGCAACCAGGCCTTGGGGGATGTCCCCATAGATGAATGGCAAACTCTTCCCAGCTTCCAAGTCACTGTTGGGCTTCGGCTTGCTGTCCTCATCATCTTCCCGATGACTGCCATCCGCCTTTGGTGGCTTCTTGAGCTTGCTTTCAGCAATGCGCCTCTCGATGTTTGCCAGCGACTCAGGGGTGAAAGGCTTGAAACTGTCAGGGCCTGGTGGTGCAAGCAGCCGTGCTGCCATCTTCTCATCCTGCAGCAGCTTCGTTAGTTATGCTGTGTCCAGGACAGGGCAGCTCTGGAAGAATAGCAACACAGGCAGCATTAATCAATCACCGCTCTAAAAGGAGGCCAGATTAAACCAGCTCATTCTCAACCTTCATTCACAACCTTTGCAACACAGTTTCCACCATGCCATGGTTCTTTTTATCTTAAAAAAAAGTCTATGGAGAGAAAGGCTAGGGTGACCTTTGTGAATAGCCCTTAGGGGAGTGGTTAGCTAGGGAGATGGAAAGATTGGGGTCTCTCAAACTGCTAGCATGTATTGTATTTACCTAAATTTAACTCACTGTCCAGAATCACCCATGAACAAAAGAGATGTGTTCTGTATGCCCGAGGCACTCTGCTTTCGGCTAACTAGGGATAGCTAGCATTCCCTAGGGCCTGCCTTTGCATGCCCAAGTCACCTTCCTCCCTCTGGGTCTATGCTGCAAAAGAATCAGTTTTCCTTTAAGGGCAAGGAAAAGATAAACAGTCCCTCTTCTCAAAAATTTCACTTTCTGAAAACAAAACTAACCCTTTGAAACTTTTGTCAACACGAAATACTGATAAAATAGCTTCTATCTGCATTCATCCTTCCACTGCAAGTATTTCAATATATTGAGTCGTCAAAATCTTTCCAGTATAAAATTCTAGTGGCATCTTTTCTTAGGATCATCACTTGCCAGGGACAAACACAGAAGATGTTTTCCAGTGGAAAGGGAGGCCACCACTCCCAAGGCCCCCTACTTAGCAATGAGACAAGCTGAGGGAACCCCTAGGTTCCCCATTGCCAGCAATGCAGCACTGCAGGCATGGAGGCTGGCTCCCTGGAGGGACTCAGACAGAAGGGAAGGATGGGCCAGAGAACATTCCCTCTAGAAAAAGCAACTGCAGTAAGGTCACACAGGCATCAGGGAGCTCTCAGCTTGTATGTGAAAAGCCATTTCACCCTGTATGCAGAACCCTGGTTATTTCTACCCAAGCCTGGAAGCACTGGAATCAGATGCCAAGAGCAATCTCCCAGATTTTCACTGGAATGGGCAGAGACCACTGGCCATTCACCTGGTGTTCAAAGTGGCACCTCCTTCTTTCAGTCTTGGCAGAATAAGGGGCCCAGGAAATGTACTTAAGACTCTGTCTCTCACACTCCACACATCTTTTAAGAATATTTATAAGTGTCACAGGTGTACTCAGGAGTTTTGAAAGACTAAAGGCTGCTATTTCTGCTACTACCTAGTCCTCAGGGTCCACTTCATGTAGCTATGTAACCTGAGCCAGCTCAAGAGAATGGCTGTAAAGTAAACTCTCACAGACTCGAGAGTGTGGTCCCTGAGGAATCCTTTCGCAAATCCACCTGCCCAGACAGCTTTCCTGGTGACTGCTGTGTCACAGCTTGGAGCTGAGTGTCTGCAACCAGACTCTGCTTACACAACAGGGCTCCAGGGATAAAACCATACAGTGACTTCACACGGATTGGACAGCACCCCACACTGCACCAAAACCCACAGGTCCCACCAGGGGGAGGGGCCAGAGGAAGCATTCTGGGTAGGACACACGACACTGAAGGACTCATCCATCCATTGTGCAGATGAGGAAATGTTGGGTCCTAAGATAGTGAACGACTTGCCCAGGTCACAGGGCCAGAATAAAAAGTCACAACTAAAGGCTACAATAGCTCAGCAGTCAAGGGTGCTTGCTTGTGAGTCTCAGGACCAGAGTTCTATCCCTGGGACCTACATAGCAGAAGGAAAAAACCAACACCCACAAGTTGCCTTCTAACCTCCATACACATGCCATGTGAGCTTCACTTAATTAATTAATGAATGCAAAAAATTGAAAACCTCAACCAGACACTGATATCCCAACTCTTATTTCTATACTATTAAAAACAAAACATTTTTATTTAGTTACCCATCCCATCCTATCCTCCCCATCACTAGTCTCCAGCAGGAATAGCCTGGCTCATTAAGCAAATCACACAGAAATAAAATGGTTTTATTATCTGAGACTTCATTTACAGTTTTCCCCAGCCTAGACTTCCTTTCCCCAATTCCTGAACTAATCCAGTAAATCCCTTCCTCCAGCTTCCGTGCCCACCCTCAGCCCCCACAGCACTCCTTTGGAAGCTCTGCCCACCTGTCAGCTGTGTTTCAAGTACCTTGCTTGCACAAGGTGAGGTCTATTGTCATCATCATTTACCCACAAAGAAACAGAGGCTTGGAGAATTTTGTAGGCTTTTCCAAAGTCATGCTGCTAGGGGACAGCCAGGACTCTGAACACCTATAGCCACTCAAAAACTAGGCAGGATCGTGCCTGGAACCCACAGTAGGACTGAATATCTGGAATTGCAGGCTCTACCTTATACATTCGCCCACAATCGAGGTTGGACAGAGCACAGGAGAGCTGCACTCTAACTGTAGGCAGCTTGCTGCCTTGCTCAGTCTTCTGGCCCTACCCCCACCATCTCCAGGGCCAGCCCCTGCCCCAATTAGCCCTCCTCCCTAACACATTTCAACCGTCCCTTTTCCTTCCTAGCTCTTTGCCCCCATGTATCTGAGTCCTCTGCTGGCTTTACCTACTTCTGGCCTTGGTGACACTCACTGTGTGTGTGTGTGTGTGTGTGTGTGTGTGTGTGTGTGTGTGTGTGTGTGTGTGTGTGTGTGTATGACACTCACTGTATGTGTGTGTGGCACTCACTGTGTGTGTGTGAGAGAGAGATCTCCTTTTCACATACTTTCTTCTCTACGGCTATCTTCTGAAATCTGTTACCCTCTTTCCCTTTGGGTGCTACTCACACCAACCCATTGGTACTCAAGTGATACCAGACTTCTGTAACTAGTCCTCCCTATGTCCAAGATATTGCCACACTTGGATCCACTTTAGACACAGGCTCTTAATAGAAGCGCTTTAAACTACTCTTGCTTCTTGGATTCCTCCTCCTCTTTCACAGGGACTACCCTTGTCCAGACATCCAGCATGGGATCCCATTCACCACGGCCAGCCCCTTGCTTTCCACGTCCAGCCACAGCCTGACCATTCCTTCCTGAAGAGCTTCCATTTGCAAGCATCGCCCACTCAGGTCCCACAAAGGCAGCCTTCTCATGTGTGGTCAGCCTCAGTCTACCCAGCTGTGTTTCCAAACATCTTCTCAGAAATCTGCTTTCATTATTTTCCTCCCTCAAGTCCACCAGTTCACAGCAGATCAAAACTTGTGGCTTGTCACTACCACTCCAGGCCTCCAACAACTTCATGTTTCTCAGACAGTCCCTGCCCCTGCTTTACAGACCTCTTCTCTGGTGACTACTATTTATTTTCTGTTTGCTAATACTTCTTTTTAAGAACAAACATGCTGGGCGTTGGTGATGCATGCCTTTAATCCCAGCACTCGGGAGGCAGAGGTAGGTGGATCTCTGCGAGTTCAAGGCCAGCCTGGTCTACAGAGTGAGTGCCAGGACAGCCTCCAAAACAATACAGAGAAAGCCTGTCTCGAAAAACCAAAAGCAAACAGCAACAAAAGTAAACATACCACAGTAAGGCATGAGACTGCATAGGGCCCGGTTCAGACTTTGCGTTTGCTGTTCCACCTATATGACAACACCAATTTGCTCTCGGGTCTCATCAGTAATCAGCTCCATGGGTTAGCTTTGCTGCTTCTTAAACCCCACCCGAGTACAAATATACATTCATCCTATGCGGCCTGGCTTCCTTACAACCCTAATTCTTACTGCAGCAGTTCATTCGACTGTTGTGTAGTATTCCATATATGACTACATCAGTTTACTCACCCAACTCTGACAGGCTTGGGTTGCTTGAAGCTGCTGTGAGAAGAAGCTAAGCACCTCTGACCCTACCTTTCTGTTAAAAGAGGCTAAGTACCCTATTATCCCCACTTTTCAGTGGTCAAATATATATATGTGATTCTTCCCAGAGTTTGGCTAAGGGAGGAGAGTCCTGGGTTAGAGGCCATGTGCCATAGGGTGGAGTGTTCCAGCTGCCCCACACCCTTGCCAACACTCAGAAAAAGTCTTCTCAATTTCACTCATATTAGTGGCACCTCACAGTTTTAAGATTTGCTTAATGATACAAAATTGAGGTAACTTGAAATTAACCATTTAAAGCAAACAACACTGCAAGCAACATACTCACAACTTCCACCATTGCACAACCAGTCTTTCCATTATCGCAAATTCAGCACTGTCCCTACCCCTCACACAGCTTAGTTTCTCTCCACCACCACTCCCAGCTCCCTGCTATCAAAAGAGCATTCGGTTCCTACCAATGTATCTTTTCTGGTATTTTCTATAAAATGGTAGCACACAATGTGCAACCATTTGGGTCTGACCTCTTTCACTTAGTATAAAGTTTCAAGGTAATGTTACGAAGTAATATGTATCAGCACGTGTGTGTGTGTGTGTGCGTGTGTTATTTCACTATACATCAATATAACAAGCCACATGCTCACTAACCACTGTTGAACATTGGAGCTCATGTTACTTTCTAGCTGCTGTGAGTAGCAAGTTCACATTTGATGCTTTATATTTCTCAATTCTTGGTGTCGTTGTGAGGCTGGCCTCAGACTCACAATCCTCCTGCCCCCACCTCAGCAGGATGGCAGGTACGTGCCACCGTGTTCAGCTCCATTCCAATTCTGCTGAGAACAGATCTAGAACAGGAACTTGCGGGCCAGATGGCAATACTGTTTGCTGTTTTCATAGACCTGCCCAGCTTTTTCCAGAGGCAGAGTCATTCACTGCATCCACTAGCAAAGTCAAGTCAGTCTTTCACGTGCTTGCTGCTGATACTCGTTACTTATGGTGGAGATGGCAGTTGCATGTTTTCCCTACATGTCTCTGTGTGTAGTATGTGTACACATGTGTGTGTGAATGTGTGTTTGTATAGAGGGAAGTCTGAGGATGACATAGGAAAGTCTTTTCTCTGAACCTCGGAGCTCACTGATAGGTTGGTCTGGGTAGCCAGCTTGCCCTGAGAAAGTCCCAGCCCCTGCCATCTGAGCGATAGAATTACAGGCTGGCCACCACATGTACCTGACTTTATGTGGCTTCTGAGGAACCAAAGACTGATCTCCTTGCTTGTGCACCTTCTCCCCGCCCTTGCCGTGTTTTCAGTGTGTACCCTCTAACAGTACTGATGCACTCTTCATACGTCTCCCGGATCATTGTGTTCCCACTTTGCAATGCCAGACAGCACTGAACATCTTTCTCCCGTGTGCCGGCATGCCCGACATCACCTCTTGTAAGGTGCTGGCCTCAGTGGTGCCCACATTCCTCCCCTGGGCCATTACATTTCCCTGTTTTGCACTGTGTATTTGCTGAACAATCCCTGTTAGTAATAAAGTACTCCCTCTTTTTGTTGTTTTTAAATAAGTTCATTTATTTACTTGTTTGTTTTACATCCTAGCCACAGCTGTTTTTGTTTTTGAAATAGTGTCTCACTATGTAGCTCTGGCTGTCCTGGAACTCACTATGTAGACCAGGCTGGCCTCAAACTCACAGAAATGAGTTCTGCCTCTGCCACCAAAGTGTTGGAATTAAAGGTGTGTGTCACCATGCCCAGTATTTTTTGTAAGTACCTCCCTCTCTATTACGTTCTTGGTAATATTTTGATAAGTTGTGGTTCTTAATTTTATTGGAATCCAATCTATCAATCTTTTCTCCCCAGGTAGTGCCTTTAAAAGAAATACCCATCCCTTCCATGGTCATACAGGTATTCTCTTATGTTTTCTTCTAGATTTATTGTTCCATCTTTTTTCATTTAACCTGCAAATCACTGGGAACTGGAAATTGTATATGGTGTCAAGAAAAGATTCATTTTCCCCCCAATGCCAATAATCAGCTGACCCAGCATCACTAGGTCAATGTCTGGTCATTGTCACTTTTATTGACTACTATATACATTATATTGTGACTCCCATATACACATATTATTGACTGCAATATGCACTTTCTAGCTCTAACCCTGAAGCCTGTTTTTCTTCTTGTACCTAGGTTCTAGTCATCAAATAAACCCTCCTTCCTCAGAGCAAAAAGTAAACAGACTTCCTGGATTTAGAGTGACCTCAGAGGTCATGCCATTCGAGGTGCCTGATCTGAAATCAAATGAGAGGCTGGACTGTCTAACCACCAGTTAGCACACTAGAGACCTAGCAGCCTCTAATATATGGCTGGTCTTTAATCAATGGCAGTTTGAATTGTAAATCCACTTATATGCAGCTTTAATTTTTTTTGACAATTTGAAAACACTGTCAGATAAACCCAGTAGGCAGAATTTTTTTACATCAAAGAAAAATTAGTCATATCATGAATGCATTAAAAATCATGTGTATAAAGGGTCTGTTTTATCATTTGCTACCACAAATGATAAATCGAAACTTTAACTTTATTAAAACCATGAAGACACTTAGAACACACATGGTTGTGACTTGCAGTCTCACAAACCTTGCTAAATGCACAGATTCAGTACTAATCATGAGTGCATAAGATTAAGGTAGCACTTCTGCACAACTGTTGTCATTTCCCAGTCGTTCCTGTTGTTAAGTCCTGTAGTTAAATCCTGGTACACCACTAATTGCCTGTGGGTGAGGAAATTGTTTCTCCCTCTTCAGAGTAAACTGTGTATCTCAGTGAAAAGTGGTCTCCCCATTCTTGTGCATTTATCACCACACGTAAAGTGCAAGCAACTGCTATCATCAAGTCCCCTGGTCAGCAGCCAGACAGTAGTAGTTGAGTTTTCAGGGAGTTAGGGCCAGAGACAGTTCCCACAACTTGCCTAGCGCACTGAGGCTCCAGTGTTAATCCTCTGTATCATAAGAAGAAAAGACTTTGGGGAGGGTCAAAGTTATCTGCAGACTTCACTGTGTCTGGCTATTTCAAGGTCAGCCGGACTGCTATGTTCATAGAACCAGTCTCTCTGTCAATTACCCCTGCTCCTACTGCTCAGCTGTCTTCCTGCCGAGCCCCCACCTGCCACAGATAATGAAGGAACAATGACAGTGGCTCTGGGTCCTGAGAGTTTCAAAAAAGACTGAACTAGTCCCAAAAAATGGGGGGTAGATGGTTAGTGTGTTCTTTTCTCTTGGTATCCAAGAGATCTAAGATCTTAAAATGTTCACTGACATCTGACAGACAATAAAGAGAATGCATGGGGGGTAGCAGGTGAGGGGGACGACAAAGAAAATGGCTGCAGAGAGGTTAGAACAGGGTAAAATGGAAGCAGCTGCTGCAGGGACTCTAGGCAAAGGCATGTAAGAAATGCTGGAGGCAGGACCAAACTAACTTACTGGTGAGCCAGATGCAGAGTGGCATGTCCTCACACCAACACTCAGAAGGCTGAGGCAAGAGGATGGAGCATTCAAGACCAGACTAAACGTGAAGCTGGAGGGGTTGGGTGGTAGGGGATGATCTGGGAGGAGGAAGGGGGAGTATGATCGAAATACATTGTGTGCATGCATGAAATTCTAATGAATTACTAGAAATATTTTAAAAATAAGACTAGCCTAATCTACACAGTGAGTTCAAGGTTAATCTGGGTTGCATAGCAAGATCCTGTTTCAAAAATAAAAACCAAATAAACAGCAACAGAGGTTTATAAATAGTACAGAAACATACAACACATCTGACCTGGGTGTGGCTATGCAGTAGAACATTGCTCTACACATGTGAGACTATTGGTTAAGTCCCTGGCATTACAAAACAGGAATAAAACCAAACTTGTCTCAGACTGGAATGAAAAGAACAAAGTTTGATGACTCACATTCCTCATATTAAAATTAATTACAAATGTGAAGTCATCAAAATTTTGGTATTGACCTAGAAGCAATCCTATAAAACAATGGGTAGAGTAAAAAAAAAAAAAAAGGCTTATAGATGCAGGACAGGGATTTCCACCAAGGATGCCAAGACCGTTCAATGGAACAAGAAAAGCCCTATCAACTGCACAGCAGGAACACACATGAAGACATGCCACACACAGAAAATGCCAAAGAGTGAAGTGGGGCTTTACTTTATAACACATGCAATATTAACTCAAAAATGAATGCCTAAGTGAAAGAAATAAAACTATGAAACTCAGCAGAACACATGACCGGGAGGCTACTTGTGAGATGTGAGATCCAGAGGATCAGAGTTCAAATCCTCAACACTCACACAAATGCTAGGTGGACATGGCAGTCTGCCTTTTAATTCCAATGTTAGGAAAGCCAAGATGCAGGACTGGAACAAGTTGGGTGGCTACACAAGCCAAGGGCTCTGGGTCAGCAAGAGAGTCCATCTCCACGAGTAAGGTGAGGAGTAATGGACACAGAGTCTTGTCATCTGCCTCAGGCCTTCACACCTACATATATGCATGTGTACCTGCACACATACGTTCCCATACACATGTGAACAGGCACACACACACACACACACACACACACACACACACACACACACACACACACACGCAAACCACAGAGACACATTTAAAAAAAGATACAAAAGTATCAAGAGAATCTAAAGACAAGTCACAGAGCAGGAAGCATGTACAAACCACATACCTGAAGGAGATGACTGGTATGATGGCTAACACAGGAACACAGGGAGCAACGAGGAGCCCGAGAACTACAGGTTAATGAGGGCGCCAAAACAGAAGGGGCTAGGGGGCAGTACACACAGGCCTCGCTGTGGAATATTTCCTCGCACTGTGTGAGTATATGTCACTGTGATCGGCTTAATAAAGAGGCTGACTGGCCAGTCGCTGGGCAGGTAGAGGTTAGGTGGGACTGGAGACTGAAAGAGACTGAAAGAGAAGAGAAGTGTCGGGAGTGGAGACGCAAAGGAAGCAGGAGATGAACTTGCCGCACCGAGAAAAGGTGTAAGAAGGAAAACCAGGAACACTGCCCCATTTTCAGTCACAGGAAAATGGGAGCAGGTAGTGAAACTCGGTGACCCAGGGAACATGATGTGACATACAGTTCTGGAACGAAGATGACTTCACTTTGAACAGGCCTGGTCTGAGGCACTTGGTGCATACAAATGGGGATACCAGACAGTCAGGCGACTCCGTGGTTCTGAGGCTCAAGAGAAAGGGTTAGTAAGAACCAAGAGAAGACAAGCGGCTGCTGCAGAACTACAGCCGGACTCAAGCCTGTGAGCCAGCTCTGTGCATCTGCTGGAAGCTCAGGGGATCAGCCAGAGGAGCAGCCCTGCGCTGGGAGGAAGGTGGGTGGCTCCTAGCGTAGGAGAAAGAAATGTGGCCAGATGGACCGTTTTCACCATCCCCGCTGCCCAGGCCCCCCCTCCTTCCAGTGACAGCTAGATGCGAGCATGCCAATTTTCTTTCAGTCTTACAGATTTCATTTTAGGAGATCTCTAACAGTTCTAGAACCGAAATGAAATAATTTTGTCAGAACTTAATTTTAATCATTTTAAATATAAATAAAAATATTATAATCTTAACCCTCTGTTGATAACAGCAGGACCCAGCTCCTCTTACCAGCTTGAAGTCCATCTTTACCAGGAGCATCGCACGCACTGGCTTTCCACCCTGCATGGCCACTGCCCGAGCTTCTGCTTTCTCAGCCTCACATTCATCGGGTGTTCCCAGAGCTCACCAACGCCCTGATTCCCAGCAACTGCTCTGTTTTGATCCTTTAGGATAGCTGTCTGGGGTAACTTAAACTACGTATCTTCCTGAAGAAGCCCTATGAGTATGTTCATAGAGTTCTTTGAAAGAATCCTGATACAACTATAAATGCATACCCATGACCTGTAACTTCCAGGAGATACTTGGAAAGCACTTAAGCATTCAATATAAATACTTTTAGTACTTGGATGTTGTGACCTAAAAATGTTAAGAATCTTGGTAGAATTCATCATCCTTGGGGCTGGAGATGTGTCAGTCAGTAAAACACCTGCTACAAAAGGGCCTGAGTCTGATCCCCAGCACCTCATAAAAGCTGGGGTCTCAGGACTGGGAAGTCACTGGCCAACCAATCTAACCAATGGGTGAGCTCCAGGTTCAGTGAGAGAACCTGTCTCAAAAAACAAGGCGGGGCCAGAGCCATGGCACAGTGAGCAAGGGCACTTGCTACCAAGCCTAATGACCTGAGTTCAATTCATAGGGAACCATGCAGTAGAAGAGCAGAGCAGACTCCCTCCAAGTTGTCCTCTGACCTTCATAAACATCTACACATATACCACCACACAAAATAATTTTTTAGAATTTGAAATTAAAAAGGTGAAGAAAATTGAGGAAGACACCAGTGATGACCTTTGGCCTCTGAACCCCTGTGCACACATGCACAGATGAAGTGACGACAGAAACGAAGCTGGTAGCAGGGTGGTGCTGAAAGCAGGGGCACACTCAGTGCCTCTGCATCTCATCCAAACACTGCACAGAGCTCTGCATCTCATCCAAACACTGCACTGAGCTCTGCATCTCTGCATCTCATCCAAACACCGCACTGAGCTCTGCATCTCATCCAAACACTGCACTGAGCTCTGCATCTCATCCAAACACCGCACTGAGCTCTGCATCTCATCCAAACACCGCACTGAGCTCTGCATCTCATCCAAACACTGCACTGAGCTCTGCATCTCATCCAAACACTGCACTGAGCTCTGCATCTCATCCAAACACTGCACTGAGCTCTGCATCTCATCCAAACACCTCACTGAGCTCTGCATCTCATCCAAACACCGCACTGAGCTCTGCATCTCTGCATCTCATCCAAACACCGCACTGAGCTCTGCATCTCATCCAAACACTGCACTGAGCTCTGCATCTCATCCAAACACCGCACTGAGCTCTGCATCTCATCCAAACACTGCACTGAGCTCTGCATCTCATCCAAACACTGCACTGAGCTCTGCATCTCATCCAAACACTGCACTGAGCTCTGCATCTCATCCAAACACCTCACTGAGCTCTGCATCTCATCCAAACACCGCACTGAGCTCTGCATCTCTGCATCTCATCCAAACACCGCACTGAGCTCTGCATCTCATCCAAACACTGCACTGAGCTCTGCATCTCATCCAAACACCGCACTGAGCTCTGCATCTCATCCAAACACCGCACTGAGCTCTGCATCTCATCCAAACACTGCACTGAGCTCTGCATCTCATCCAAACACTGCACTGAGCTCTGCATCTCTGCATCTCATCCAAACACCGCACTGAGCTCTGCATCTCATCCAAACACTGCACTGAGCTCTGCATCTCATCCAAACACTGCACTGAGCTCTGCATCTCATCCAAACACCGCACTGAGCTCTGCATCTCATCCAAACACCGCACTGAGCTCTGCATCTCATCCAAACACTGCACTGAGCTCTGCATCTCTGCATCTCATCCAAACACCGCACTGAGCTCTGCATCTCATCCAAACACTGCACTGAGCTCTGCATCTCATCCAAACACTGCACTGAGCTCTGCATCTCATCCAAACACCGCACTGAGCTCTGCATCTCATCCAAACACCGCACTGAGCTCTGCATCTCATCCAAACACCGCACTGAGCTCTGCATCTCTGCATCTCATCCAAACACTGCACTGAGCTCTGCATCTCTGCATCTCATCCAAACACCGCACTGAGCTCTGCATCTCTGCATCTCATCCAAACACTGCACAGAGCTCTGCATCTCATCCAAACACTGCACTGAGCTCTGCATCTCATCCAAACACCGCACTGAGCTCTGCATCTCATCCAAACACCGCACTGAGCTCTGCATCTCATCCAAACACTGCACTGAGCTCTGCATCTCATCCAAACACTGCACTGAGCTCTGCATCTCATCCAAACACTGCACTGAGCTCTGCATCTCATCCAAACACCTCACTGAGCTCTGCATCTCATCCAAACACCGCACTGAGCTCTGCATCTCTGCATCTCATCCAAACACCGCACTGAGCTCTGCATCTCATCCAAACACTGCACTGAGCTCTGCATCTCATCCAAACACCGCACTGAGCTCTGCATCTCATCCAAACACCGCACTGAGCTCTGCATCTCATCCAAACACTGCACTGAGCTCTGCATCTCATCCAAACACTGCACTGAGCTCTGCATCTCTGCATCTCATCCAAACACCGCACTGAGCTCTGCATCTCATCCAAACACTGCACTGAGCTCTGCATCTCATCCAAACACTGCACTGAGCTCTGCATCTCATCCAAACACCGCACTGAGCTCTGCATCTCATCCAAACACCGCACTGAGCTCTGCATCTCATCCAAACACTGCACTGAGCTCTGCATCTCTGCATCTCATCCAAACACCGCACTGAGCTCTGCATCTCATCCAAACACCGCACTGAGCTCTGCATCTCATCCAAACACTGCACTGAGCTCTGCATCTCATCCAAACACCGCACTGAGCTCTGCATCTCATCCAAACACCGCACTGAGCTCTGCATCTCATCCAAACACCGCACTGAGCTCTGCATCTCTGCATCTCATCCAAACACTGCACTGAGCTCTGCATCTCTGCATCTCATCCAAACACCGCACTGAGCTCTGCATCTCTGCATCTCATCCAAACACTGCACAGAGCTCTGCATCTCATCCAAACACTGCACTGAGCTCTGCATCTCATCCAAACACCGCACTGAGCTCTGCATCTCTGCATCTCATCCAAACACCGCACTGAGCTCTGCATCTCATCCAAACACTGCACTGAGCTCTGCATCTCATCCAAACACCGCACTGAGCTCTGCATCTCATCCAAACACTGCACTGAGCTCTGCATCTCTGCATCTCATCCAAACACCGCACTGAGCTCTGCATCTCATCCAAACACTGCACTGAGCTCTGCATCTCTGCATCTCATCCAAACCTTTGGATATCAGCGAGAAGAGTGAATCTCTAATTCAGTTATATATTCAGTGGACTTAAGTTGACTAACTGTCCAACTGGAAAGGAAAAAAGGAACAATTACTAGACCTGCAGCTTCCCCCTCACCCAGTTACAACTAGGGTTATCATTGGTGTGTTCAGCTACTTCCTCCCTCCATAGTCTGGCACAGTGATTCACCGTGCCCACAGGTGTTACAGGAGGATACATGACACAGGAGGTTCTCGCTCTGGCTCAAGAGCCATCCATCTTGTTAGACAGGAGATAAATTGCAGCTTTCCAAACACCGAGGTCACTTAGGAGCATGGGTCCCTTTAACTGACATTTCTTTTCCAGGTACGAAATCCAATAGTTCAACGGAAAGCCCAGTAGTAATCTAATGCAAGACAAAATCACCTCTGCTGCCATTTACATGGGATGAGGGGACAGGACAAATTGGGGAACTGTCTCACTATGAAAGAAATGCCTAAGATAAATGAAACTGGCCTCGTGTGCAAGCAGAAGCTGATATGAAATTAAGTAGAGATCCACTTGCCATAAAAACGGAGCCCCTTTCTTGTGCTGGCCAGTGCTCACTTGTTTCTTCTCTGCAGGACTTCCCACCTCTTCCTGTTTCACCCCCACAAGACAGGGTCTCTCGCCAAACCTGGAGCTTGGCTGTTGACGAGGGAGCCCAGTGATCCTCCTGTGTCTGACCACGCCACAGAGCTAGGGTCACAGGTGCTGTGTATGGCTACATCCGACTTTTCCTGTGGGTGCTGGGATTTGTGCTCAGGTACTCATGCTTCTGCAGCAAGCAAACTCTTTTGGTTTGTTTTTTTTTTTTTTCATTGAGACAGAGTCTCTCTACATAGCCCTGGTTGTCTGGAACTTACTATGTAGACTAGGCTGGCCTCAAACTCAGAGAGATCAACATGCCTCTGCCTCCTAAGTGCTGAAATTAAAGTGTACCCACCATCCCTGGCCCAAGCACTCTTATCCACAGAGCCAGTCTCTACATTCAATTATTTCCATCCTTCCAACAACCCACTAAGGTAGTTGCTGTCATTATCCCATATTACTGATGAGAAAAACTAAAAAGCAAAGAGGCTCAATAATTTGTTTAAGATCACACAATGAGATTTCAGCCTACATATTTGGCTCCAAGATCTGTACTCTTAATCCTCTACTATACTACTTACTGAGTCTAGGATACTAACTAACTAGCTGACTAGTCTCTAGCACATTAACACAGTTGGCTTCAGTGTGGGAATTATCAATCTAAACCACACAGTGGCCTTAGTAAGAAAAAGCAATGTCTTGACTCAAAACGTACTATAAAAGAGTCATGGGTTGAATAAAGGCCTGAATATGCACACGAGGAAGATACAGCAATGGTCTGGTACTATCTAACTGGTCCTCACCATGGCCAGGTCAAAGATTTCATCCCTTCAACAAGCAGTTCTTAGTGTGTATCATGCATGACCAACACTGGAAAACTGAGAATTCAGAAACAGACATCAGGCACCTCTCCTATGTCATGACCTGTCAGTCATCAGACACATCTCCTATGACATGACCTGTCAATCATCAGGCACATCTCCTATGCCATGACCTGTCAGTCATCAGGCACATCTCCTATGACATACCTGTCAGTCATCAGGCACATCTCCTATGACATTACCTGTCAGTCATCAGACACATCTCCTATGACATACCTGTCAGTCATCAGGCACATCTCCTATGACATGACCTGTCAGTCATCAGGCACAACTCCTATGACATGACCTGTCAGTCATCAGACCCATGAGTAAGTGACTGAAGGATGCCCCTCTGGCCAAGGTCTGAAGCCATCCCTATACTTCTGAGGTTGAACAGAGGAAACTTGCTCAGGTCACCCAAGTAGATGCTGTGATACTCAAGATACCAGGGGTAAGAAAAGTTTCCTCCTCCTCACCAGTTTCCAGGAGAAGCAGGTGACAGAGCATTTGCCAGGAGCTGTGCAGAGTGTTGAACAAATATAATTATAAAAATGCACAAGAGTCTGGCTATACATTGTTAGAATCACAGCAGCAAGGAACCCAGTGTGACAACTACAGGTAAAACCAGAGTAGGGCTGGTAAAATGGTTCAGCAAGTTAAGGAGCTTCAGTTCGATACCCACAACCCATGTAAAGGCAGAAGAAAATCGATTCCACACAGTTGTCCTCTGACCTCCACAAAGTATACATCATCATCATAAGTAAATTAAAAATAAAACCAGGGTAGATGTTTCCTGAATAAGATTTTGGTCTGGCTGGTATCTTAGAATTGAGCTAACAGAGTGACAAACTCTGCAAACAGCTTCTAGGGCTACAAATTAATGCAACCTCATATTTGCACAGTGCTTTAACATTTACAAAGGACTTTCTTATGTTTTATCTCATCTCATCCTCACTTATAAGTTTAAAGGAGCAAATACTGCTAGATCCAAACTTCATAGAAGGTACCTGGGGTTTAATATGTGAACTGATTTGCCTTGTATCAAGCAGCCAGAGACAAAGTGGGAGGCATTACATGGTTCCCTGTCTGGTTTTTAAGGAGGAAGAATTCCTTTCCCATGGAGACCAGTTGGTAGTAACACAGGCAAGAAGAGAAGGTGGAGAACTAAACAGTGATGGTAGTGATAAAATGACCAGAAAGGAGAAAAGACAGAGTGCAGCTGACACTGGAAAGCACAACCGGGGGGGGGGGGGGCTGGAAGGTGATGGCTGAGAAAAACTGATTGTTGTGTGCCTAAGCTGTGGTTGAGCCACGCTACAGATGACTAATGAATGTGACTAATCCTCAGAGCTGTCACACCCCTGCAAACCTCACGGGCAGCACTGTAGTCCTTACTGGTGGACACACCTGGAAACAGCTGTCAAATTCAGATTTGACAGCCACCATTGCCTGCTGCTCAAAGCCCCCAGACTCTCACTGTTGTTGAATGAATGAGTGCTCAGGACCCCTTTTAGTCTATTAATCAACGTTCTCTGCTTGCATCTTATGCTTCCCCGAGTCTCTCCCAGCCTGCTCTCTCACACCCCTGCACTCCAGCTCTGCCAATCCTTTACCCACCATACTTTGCCTCTCTTTGCTTGGGGTAGCCGGTCCCATTCTCCCCAGTTAAAAACAAGTCTCCTCCTTTACTATCCCACTGACTCCTAAACTGTGACTATGTCTATGTGTTCAGACCTGACCCTTAGCCCCTGAGGCGCAGCAAACTCATCAGTGTCTGCACCCATGTCTTGCCTTGCACAGAGCTTTGCACACAAAGACCCTAGCAGACCACAGATGACCATTTGTCACATAAGTGAAGAATGGTATCCTGCTATTAAGACAATGGCCATATAAGGTAGCAAAATTACTCTGTTGTCTCATAAATGATACATCCATCAATTTTGATATCTCCCACATCCAAGAAAATAAGGGCTCAGTAGGCACACCCTTCCATCACCTTTCTGCACAGTCACAGTCTAAAGACCCCATGATGAAAGATGAACAATGTGTTGGGAGTGTGACATCTGCTGTCAACAAACTGGAGCAGCCTCCTTGGCAGCAGCTACCATCCTTCATCCAGAGCGGAGTCCAGCAGGCTGACTTACCCCACCATGAGCAACAGCACAGTATGAGGCATTCTACAAAAACTGGATTATAAAACAACATCCAGGGGGTTTCCCTGTGAGAAAAGAAGTTAGTGATTAGAGACCAGAGGCTTCTGAGCCCAAAGAAACCAGCGTTAGGGAGATGGCCTGATGTATCTATCCCCAGCTCCCATATAAAAATCCACAAACAATGCCATGCACTTGTAGTCCCAGAGGCAGGGAGGTGAGGACAGTAGGGCACCTGGGGCTTGTTGGCCAATCAGTGAGCTCCAGGTTCAGTGAGAGACCCTAGCTCAAAACATAAGGCAGAGAGCGACTGAGGAGGACATCTGACACTGACCTTGGGCTTGTATGCACATATCACACACATCTGTACACACACACACACACACACACACACACACACACACGTACATACATACACGCACACACACACATACATACACACACATACACATTCTCTCTCTCTCTCTCTCTCTCTCTCTCTCTCTCTCTCTCTCTCTCTCTCTCTCTCTCTCTCTCTCTCTGGCTAGGAATATGGGTTAGTGGCTTGCATTCTTGCAAGTTTAGCATGAGAGAAGCTCCGGGTGCAATCCCTAAGGGCAAAAAAAGAGACGGATGGGAGGAGAGAGGAAGACAGGGAGAGAAGAAGTGGGAAGGAGAGTGATGGAAGGAAGGAGGGAGGAAAGAGGAAGGAGGAAGGAAAGAGGAAAGAGGAAGGAGGGAGGAAGGAGGAAGGAAAAAAGGAGAGGGAAGGGAAAGATGAATCACATCACCTCAGTAAGGGTTTTAAAATAACACTTAAAATCAGATAAATGAAAGAGAACCAATGTCAAAAACGTTATTTCCCTCAATCCTGATCGTGTCCTATGCATTTCCTTATTTTCCCAGTCACTATTTGTAGCAAGGCACCCGCAGTTAGAGCCCAGCTTTTCACTCTTTCACTTAAGAGTTCCAAAGAGAATTACTCACATCTTATTACTCAACTTAATTACCTTTATTGTATGAATGAGTAGAAAACCTACTTCAACATTTCCCATCAAATGACTCAGTTTCCAGAATGTCCCTTTCAGCTGTGACTTTCTCATTCACTCAGTTGTTCATTCATCCAAGAATCATTTCCCAGTGCTATCTACATGAAAGACATATGGTAAGGAAGGGGAGCCACCTCGAGTTGTATAAAACACCTGCATCCTGCCCGTATGGAGTTCAAACTCCAGGAGAGGCATATGGTTACCAGCCAAGCACAATGCAGACAGCAGCAGTGAGGACGAGACAGTGGGCTTGTAGGGGCAGGGGCCTGGGCTGCTCTATAAGAGAGGGGACGGAAGGGAGGAAGGGAAGCTGAGAAGTACAGAATTACACAAGCCTGTCTGCCTCTGACACTGTGAATGTAACATGCCAGCCGCTGCAAGTCTTAGAAACTATCTGTCTTAACATGATTTTTATATAATCCCAAGCAGTAGTCTTTGTGTTTCAAAATTCTAGCCATTTCCCCCTCTAATTGAGCTATTTTTAATTATTTAAAGTTAAATTTTAACTTTTAAAGAAAATCAATGCAACAGAACAATAAAGTGCTTACTAAGTTAAAATCTGAACATTTTTGCTAATTGAGAATTATTTCTCACGTCCAGGCTGGAGGGAAAACCTATCTAATTTGGTATTTTCTGAACTTTTAAAAAGATATTGCCATGTTTCCTGATATATAATGTATTTCATTACAGAAACTTAAAAATTTTTAAATCATTTGTAAGCCTAGTATTTACAGAACTGTTAACTTATTCCATGTTCTCTATTTGCCTCTAGCTTTTAAAAACATATGATTAGGGGCTGGAGAGATGGCTCAGCCGTTAAAGGCTAGGCTCACAATCAAAAACATATGATTATAGGTGCTGTAACTCCATGGTAGAGAGCATGCCTGGGACACTGTTCTCTCCCCAGTACCACACATAACAATAAAAAACTGGATTGCATTCCATATATATTTTGAGTATTTTTTTGCAGTTATCTGTTTTATAAAACAGTTAAAGTACCAACGGCGCACAGGCGGTGGCAGAATGTCTCAGCTCCAGCTGCAGTCCCTTGTCCCCCCCGCCCCTCCATGCCTCTTCCATGGAACCCATCCCTACCTCCCCAAACCGCAGCCCCTCACCCCCACTCCCATCCTGAATCCTATGCTTCTCATTCTCTTGGTTCTCAATTATCACCATAGAAACCGTGAATCCAAATGCAGTGTGAGAGTTGTTCAGTATGTTTTGGCTCTTAACCATGTTGCCCCAAGCCAGCCCTCCTCAGTCTCTGGAGAAGTTGGGGCTGGATACAGGCAGGGTCACTACACTCACCCAAGACTGTACAGACAGATACACAATACTGATCATATCCTCAAGTTTGTACCTTTTAATAGTTTTGTTTTTTTTTTTTCCAAGACAGGGTTTCCCTGTGTGACCCTGAACTCACTCTGTAGACCAGGCTGGCTTCGAACTCACAGAGATCCACCTACCTCTGCCTCCTGAATGCTGGGACTAAAGGCATTAGCCACCAATCCTGGCTGACATTTAATTCTTATGACACATTTACATCAAATTGAGTGCTCTTACACAGTGGCAGCTCACTCATTGCCTCTACCATAATTTATCAACTCTCCTGGTAAACGTCTGTTCCCAACAATTGTGCACTGTCATCAACAATGTGATTACAGACTGTCTTGTGTTCACACAAGGAGATTTCTTTTGTGTGAATATCCAGAAGTTCTTGGTCCTGAAGTATAATTAGCATCTTTGGGTTTTTTTCTTTTGTTGTTTCTTTTGTTGTTTTGTTTTGTTTTTTTATGCATATGTGCTACTGTTGTCTGGTTTGGTTTGGTTTTGGTTCTCAGTTTTGTTTTGAGACAAGTTCTCTGTATGTGGTTCAGGCTGGTCTTGAACTCTCTATCCTTCTGCAAGTCTCAGTCTCTTTGAATACTGGGGTTACAGGTGTAACTTATTACACCCAGCTAACAACCATCTTCAGAGTCTACTTTTGACATTAAAAGAGTTCTTCTTAGATCTTTATTTTTAAAAGATTTATTTATTTATATATTTTATGTAAATGAGTGTTCTATTTGCATGGATGTCTGCATGACAGAAGAGGGCATCAGATCCCATTATAGATGATTGTGAGCCACCATGTGGTTGTTGGAAATCAAAATCTCTGGAAGATCAGCCAGTGCTCTTAACCACTGAGCCATTCCTCTGGTTCTCCTCTTAGATTTTGTACAAGCATGCTAACAAAGATTCTTGGCCCAACCAAACTTTAAACTTCTGACTTTTCTGCTAAATTCATCTTTGTACTTCTCTGTAAAATCAGTTTTAGCAAGAGAAGCTGCTCAGTCAGCTTCAGGGTTCCCTGTCCTCGTGCTGACCATCCTTGATATGAACACCCTCGACCCTCTGCCAGGCGATGTGGTCACCACGGCCTGGTTCCAGCTAGGATCCTGTCAGGTCGCTTAACCAGAATCTCCATGCTCCTGTTACATCTCCTGGTACTTGTCTACCCACTGGTCCCACATTACTCCTTCTCTGTGAATCTCCACTTGCCCACACTGTATTGACCCCAATTCCCTCCCCAACTACAAGACACCACTGCAGTAGTCTTGAATAATATCTTCCTCAGCTCAAGTGAAGAAATAGCAAAGGCTGGGGTGGTAATTCAGTTAATAAAGTACCTGCCTTGCAAGCATGAGAAGACGGGTTTCTGAGATTTCCCAGAATCCAGACTAAAAAAGAATAGCAGCAGTAACAAAAACTCCAGGCATAGTGGTAAGCGCTGATAATCCCAGTGGTGGAGACAGGCAGATTCCTAAGTCTCACTGGCAGCTAGTCAACCCTAGAGACTCTGTCTCAAAACAAAACAACCCATGGTGGATGGTAAGAAACAGGCATCTCTGGGACTCCTCCTCCTATACACACACTCACGCACACATGCACACACATACATACATAAACACACATACATACAAAGAAGACTCAAAGCACTTTTTCTATTGTACAATAAACAGTGCCTCTGACAGTGTTGGACTGATGTATGTCAGAACATGAAAGGCATTGAGGCAGCTGGCAGAGGGGGCACCCTCTGCAGACCACATTCAGTAGAAGAGGCCGGAGAAAAAGACATTTCAAGCTAAGAAAAAAATCAGTAGCAAGAGTTTTGCAAGGCACACTGGTGAAAGCAAACCCCTTTAGCCAAATAGCTGGTGATGATTCTTATTTAAATTTTGAACTTTGAACAGACAGGAATGAATTGTTTTTCTTAAAGGGGAATTCTAATATAAAACCATAAGGGACACAGATTAGGTCAGAAAATAACACAGAATCTTGAAAACAATGGAGAAAAGCTCAAGAGATGGCTCTGGGGTTAAAGCACTTGTTGCTCTTGCAGACGAACCAGATTCTGTTCCCAGAACCCACATGGTAGCTCACACCATCTACAACTCCAGTTTCTAGGGATCTGGCATCCTCTTCAGACTTCTATGGTCATGCAAGTGGCTCACAGGCACAGTTTTATTTTTTAATCTTAAAAGAGAAGAAAATGATGGGAGAAAAGTCCAAGCAGATAGACATGGCTCCTCTTGGTCTCTTCCTTCAAAGTGTAGTATTTGTAATCACTCCACGTGTATGTGTACAACACGCATGTGCACACACACACACTCACTCACACATATATCATCATCATCACACATACCCACACACTCCCACATACTCATACCACACTCACACGTATACACACATGCACACACACCACACACTTACACACACACTCTCCTGCACAGTACAGGTAGATATACATCAGACTAAGAAAGTGCGGAGATTCAGAGCATCACTTCAGGCATCACCATCCCCAGCTGTGTGCATAGATGATGCGTGCACTGCATAACACAGGCCTTACAGAGTACCACGTACATTACCACATTGTTTCTAAAGTAACCACACAGACAGCTGCTGTTATTATTCTCATTTTTCAGATGAGAAACATAAAAACCAGGGAAATGAAACAATTTGTCCAAGGTCACTATGAGGGGCAGGAAGGGTAGCTGTTAAAAGGCTTAAGGAAACCAGATAGTATGTATAAGACATGGAAGGTGCACTTGCTACAGAGTATCAAGCTCTCTGCACCAAGGCCTTGCATAAGGTTTGTTCAAAATGGCCAAGAGTTTATATGGACATGGTGCTTGTGTGTGTGTGTGTGTGTGTGTGTGTGTGTGTGTGTGTGTGTTAACCGTACCTATAATTATTTATTCCTCAAAATTATAAGCACATAAATTATTCTTTATGCTTATCTGCATGCTTAAAACATAATAAAAATGAAAGAACTCTGTAGGCAAAGTTCTTAGACACCACTACACTGACATTCAGGTGACAATGTAAGAAGTGTTGTGCCATGAACTGAGGGACTCCATAACCTCAGCAGAAAAGACTTCACCCTCCTGGGACTTAGGCGAGGTAGACAGTACAACTATGTCAAAGTGCTGAGTTTAGACACATGAGTCACACCAGCAAGGGAAGGCAGAGTATGCAAACACTATCAGAGAACTAGGGAGGCTCAAAGAAACCAGGAACCAGGCTCTGAGTGAGGCTGCTCTTGGCAACCTAGATAACATACCCACTACTAATTTATCCTGTAAACCACTGCTCTGAAAAAAAAAAAGTGTGTGTTTGTGCACAAGGCCATGCACATACGTACAGGAGTGGAGGTCAGAGAACAACTTTCAAGAACTTGACTTCTACTGTGTGGACTGTGGAGATAACTCAGGTCATCAGGCTTGGCAGCAAGCACACTTATTTTCGCAGTTCCCAATTTATGCTTTTTAAAACATAAATGCACACAGTATGAATATTATGGGATATCACCAGCGGTTGAAAAAGAACAAGGTCTGAGATTGCTGAATCTATCCATGGACAGGGTTTTCTTATTTCACCACAACACAGTTCTTGAGCAATCGGTGGCAACAAAACACCTCCAACCAGGGAGAAAGGAGTTTGGGAGCCTAGTTCCTTAGAATCTCTCCAAGAAAAACCATTTTAAAACATCTTCTGTTCTTTTCTGTCCTGCTGGTTTACTTAGGTTCCCATCCTTCCACATTAAACATGGCAGGAGGCGGGGCTGTATCTTGCTGAAGGTGCATAGCCGGGCCAAGAATAGAACTCCAGCATCCTGTCTCTCGGCTCACTTCTGGACCATGCTACCTCAGGAAGGAACATTTGAAAATAGTAATTCTCTCCCCCTTCCACCAAGCTGTGTGCAAGCACACGATCGATGAATGAAGCTGGCTCAGTGACTCAGCACTGGGCTGAGTCAGGCTCAGAATCCTGACTAGTTGGAAGCATACAATTTAAATAAGATTTTGAAACCAGGGTCCTTCCAGCAAGATCGTCCAAAGCTCCAGGGACATTTTCTTTCCTTCCAGCAAAAGCCAAGTGCTTTCTGTGTAACTGTGTCATCTATAACAGCAGAGGACACTGCTTTCTTTGCGTTCTGTGGGCTTCCAACTAGCAGTCCAACGATCCAGAATCAGTGGAGGGACAGACAGACAAGTCAGTCAAGTAGCTGGAATCAACAATTCAAGATCACTTCTGCATCTTTTCTTTTTCCCCAAGGAAAGCTTTCTTTTCTGTCTGAAGGGTAACAACTGTACATCCAACATGGGGGGCATACGGAAGCTCCCCCACCCCAGCCCTGTCAATAGCCACTGGCCGTGACCACCTGCTCCCAGCAGGAAAGAAGCCAGCCTCTAAGCAATGACCCCTGTGACAGATGGCACAGCACAAAGAGAAAGGGGCCAGCCAAAAATATGCCTTCCCACAGAGGGAGGGAGACTGGGTGTTTAAGCGGTGTCAAAGGAACAAAGCAATGAAATTCACCAAGTGTATCTAAATCTTGCCCTCAGGCTATCAGCAGTCTTTTGAATGACAGATGAATCAAGATCTTGGTCTGCTGGACCTCAGGAGTCTGTGTGTAGCAAGCTGCCATTAGCAGAATTTTAGAACAAACGATCATAGAGAAAAGTGTTGACAGAGGGCCTTAGTGAAGGGCATTTCGGGGAACTGGAACAAGGCAGGGTTGAGAGAATAAACTCGAATTTCCAGAGACTGTCCAGCCTTGGAGTGTCAAGAACATTGACTAGAAAATGTCAGTCTTGGAAATCCATTTGAACTGGCAGAGATTTAAAATATAAAAAAAAATCCATTAGTCATTGCTTGGTTTTTGAATAGCCGTCAAGAGAGGTAGATTTAACAGAAGGAAAGGCAAAGGAAAAACTTAGCACAAGTCAGTGCTGGCACTCTTCAAGCAACGCCTGAACCCAAACAGAGGAAGCCTTATTTTTTCATGTCACTTCAAATGAAACAAATGCACAAAATCTGTGCATTTGGATCCCGTCTCCAGTGCCATCAGAAAGTTTGTATGGAGACAGAAAGCATGAACAACCATTGTTAGACTCAGTTACACACACCTCAACTCCTAGGAGGCTGAGACAGGAAGCCTAGGCTTCAGAGAGTCCGAGTCGAAAAACAAAAGCAGAACCCAACTATCCAAAAAGACTAAAAAAATATATAAAACAAACCCCAGTACTATGGTGGCATTACTCATAATCACACAAAAGTGGAAGCATCACAAAGGATCCAGGGACAGATAACATGGCGTATATTTACATTAGAAAGAATAGCCTGACACATTAATGACATGGGTGGACCCTAAAAGCATGTTGCCTTATGATTCCTCTTATTTGAGGTTCCTATAAAAGCCATTTTTATAAAGACACAAACAGGATGGTGGAGAGGGGTGTGGAGACAATGGGGAGAGGCCAATAGATCCAGGGTTTCAGATGAGGAAGAAGAAACTGTTTTGGAGATGAAATGTGGTGATGGCTGCATGATGATATAAACTTTACCTGAAGCAGTCAACTCCATGCTAAATATAGTTGAATGAAATTCTGTGTATATGTGCAGGTGCACATGTGTGTAGGTGCACATGTATGAGTGTGGAGACCAGAGGATAACTTCAGGTGTTGTTCCACAAAGCTATTTACTCTGACTTTTCAGACAGGATCTTTCGCTGGCCTGGAGTTCCTCAAGAAGGCTAGCTGGACAGGCATGATAGTGCATGTCTTTAATTCCAGGAGGCAGAGGCAGGTACCTGATCTACAGAGTTCCAGGACAGTCAGGGCTACACTGAAAAACCCTGTCTCAAAATAGGGCTGGCCAGTATGCCCCAGGATTCCACCTGTGTCTGCCTCTCCAGAACCAGGATTACAAACATAGGCACCACATCCAACTTTTTTTACTTGATTTCTGGGGGATGGACTCAGGTCCACACGGACTTTGCTGACTGAGCCATGCCCTAACCCTGGAATCTTTTAAAACTTAAAACAAACAAAACAAGACGTAGTGAAGCTAAGATACTTGGCCTAGTTGAACCTTGGAAACAAAGAAAGCAGAGTTCAAGCCATGAGGAATTTACAACTTTCCCCAGAAGCACAAGGGTGACTCTGAGGAACAGAACAAAGGGTCTGCTCTGGCTGCAGCCTGACCTGGCTACCACCTACTCCTCACATGCAGTGAAATGACTCTGTTCAGGCCTGGTCTACTGAGTGCCTCGCTGTCCTGCCGGCCTCTCCTAGATCAAGGTCACAAGGACAGCCTACATTTTTCATGTTTACCAACAACACTCAAAAGATTATGAAAATCTGAGAGCCCCCAAAAGCCCTAAATTGGAATGCAACAAAAAGCCATCACACCACCGGGCGGTGGTGGTTCACGCCTTTAATCCCAGCACTCAGGAGGCAGAGGCAGGCGGATCTCTGTGAGTTCGAGGCCAGGCTGGACTGACAGCCTCCAAAACAATACAGAGAAACCCTGTCTCGTAAAAAACAAAAAAATAAAAACAAACAAACAAAAAAAAAGCTATCACACCAGTTACCCACGACCTCCAATCTATTGTCATATGCTAATAAAATCTATACCACACAGTTCACCTCCAAAACAAAAGTACATTTCCAGAGTTGTAAGGTCCCTAAATTCAGTGAGTCTAGTCTCTCAGGATTATCACTGCCATCTGAAGACACTGTGGAATGTCACAGCATAGAAGTGTCACTAGTATCAAGTGGTAGAGGTCATAGATGCTGCTAAACATTAAAATGCACAGCATACATCCATCACCAAATCACCATGTTCAAAATGTCAACCGTGCAGAGAATAAAGTCTCTTCCTTGCCCATGGCTCACCAGGTGCCTGATGTACAGGAGACTATTCCTTATCTGAAAACACTTGGAACCAAAGTGTTCCAGATCCCAGGGAGTTTTCAGAAATCGGGTGTTTTCACAGGGCTCTATTGTTCAAGCATCCTTGACCCAAAAACCTGAAATACAAAATACTGGTTCAGACAAGCTACACATGCGTCTACGTTCACTTAGTTCAGTCTTGAAATTCAAGGGCAGGGAACAAGTCTACTGTGTATTGTCGGCTCACTGACTAATGCTGACATGTGAGTGGAGCTTATTAACATTTAACTAAGTTGGCATAAGGAGGTGAAGTCCTGCTGTAGCCTGGATTTGAGTGTGTCCCCCAAAAGTCTATTGCAAGAAGCTTGTTAAGAGGTAGCAAGACTTTTGTAAGAGGGGGCCTAGCAGGAAGTCATCAGGCACTGGTATGACACTGTCAGTTGTATGGCTAGTATCTTATTTCCTTTGAACAGCAATTGTAGAAAGAACAAATCAGTCACAAGGTCGACTCTGAATGAGAAACCCCGAGGCTGCAGACAAAGGGGGACGTCCAGTCAAGACGCTCATGACAGCAGCAAACCGAACCACGGGCGTCTGTCCTCACAGTCTCCAGGGGGCCCCCACAGCCTCTTCCCATCTCCCCACTTCTCAGCCACTCTGGGTACTGCTGTAAGAAGCAACCATGAAAAGCTCAAACAAAAACTGAAGGAAGATTTTCTGTGTTTTTAAACATATTTTTCAGAGATCCTTCAGAGGAAATCTGTTCGCAGATATCTGTGCTCGGGCTTTTCATGAATGTGGAAAGACTGGACTCTGCTCTCCTGAATCCAAAGCAACAGCAGCATGTGGCAATGGGGAGGGGAGTGTAGAAGAGAGGGAAAAACAAAGCAAAAAGAGAGATTTAACCCTATTCAGTTATGAACTCATCTGTGTGACTAGAATGCATCTTCAGAGACAAGCAAGAGCTTAAAATATGGTAGATGTTTAATAAGCTTTTGCTCAATGGAGGAGTGAATCTGTTCTTCCTGAGTATCATGAATCCCTTGAGGGCAAAGACCTCTCTCCCTGCATCCTTGAATCCTTGTTTTTGAGTAGACAGTCAGTAACACATTAAATTACTGTTAGTAGATGAGGAAAGCATCATGGGGTAAGGGGCAGATTACACTGGCATTCTATGCTTTCTTACGTAGATTCTGTATTTATCCATTTAGCATGGTCACAAGGTCAATGGTGTACCTACTTGAGATCCAGTCTGAATGAAGCATACCAGGCCACCCAGGGACAAACCCTGTGCCCCAGAGCCCACTGAAGTTCTTCAAACTAACTAATCCCATGCTGTTTCCCAGGTCTCCCTTACCTTGCCCAAAGAGGCTACGCTTTCCCTTCCAACCTTCTTCCTCCTGACAACATGGGGTATCCCTGTGTGCCCCCAGGAAACTGGGAAAATTGACCATGCTATGCTGTCAGCCAGACACCTTTAAAAATTAGGCCCCAAACAGATCAGTTTGCTACTGAAGAGTCAGAGCACAACAGCTTCACCCTCGATGCTGTCTCATGCCATCCTTAGGAAACTGTGGCTATGAGACAGCAAACTCCTCTGAAGATGTAATCAGGCCCTTCTTTCTCTTTGTATACACTCCTGGCCAAACTCAAGGCCATGCATAGAGCAATCACTCCAAGAGCCAAATTTTACACAGGCAAGTAAACATTGGTTGACATTTTATAATCAGATCAACTGTTTAATTAGCCATTCTGCCTTTTTAAAAAATGACATTTTAATAGATTTTCCTGCTGCTGTGACAAGTACCTTGATGAAGGAACTTAAAGGAGAAAGGGCCTTCTTCAGGGCACAGCCAGGTCACAGTCTGTCATGGCAGGAAAATCACAGCCTCAGGAGCGCTAGAGAGATCGTCACATGACATCCACAATGGAGAGTGAAAGCCATGGGCTAACGCACACCTGATAGCGCTCAGGTGGCTTTCTCCACTCTTACATGACCCAGGTTCCCAGTCCAGGGAGTGGGGCCACCACTAATCAAGATAACCAATCTCTCATTAAGATGTTCTTCCTAGGTGATTCTAGATTGAGGCAATTAAACTCTAACACTCCACAGCTTGGTAGTTTCCTATCAGATTAAATACTTGTAATATGACCCAGCAATCATAAGCTTCACTATGTATTAAACCAACCAAACTGAAAACTATGTTCACATAGAAAACTGTACACATATGCTTAAAACAGATTTAATTATAAGTATATGAAATTGAAAGATATCTTGCAATGGGTGAATGAATAAACAAACTCTGGTATATGCCTAGAAAGGAATATTATTTAACAACTAAAATGAATAAGCTACTGATTTATGCAAAAAATGAATGAATATTGTGTCTGTGTGAGTGAACACATACATGCACATGCAGGAACATGCATGCACATGTGTGTAAGTGCAAATGTGTGTGGAGGCCAAAAAAAAATCAATTTTGGTGTCTTCCTCAATCACTCTCCACCTTATTTTTTAAGATGGTTTCCCACTGAACCTAGTGGTCACTGCCTGAACTAAACTGGCTGGCTAGAAAGCTCCAAGGACCCCTCCTGTGTCTGCCTCCCCAGGGCTGGGATTACTAGTACATGCTGCTGAGACCTGCTTACATGACTAAGTCTTAATTATATTCTATTACATGGAAGAACACACACTTTGTAACTCCATTCATGTAACATTCTGGAAAAGATACAAACAGGTAAAAAAGCAGGTAAATGGGAAGCGGGGAAGCTGGGCAATTGATGGGGGAAGTCCTTCTGTGTATATGTTTGTCTTATTAGATGATAAATAAAGCACTGTTGGCCAATAGGGAAGCAAGATAAGAGGGACTAGAAGAGGTGGAGGATTCTGGGAAATGGAGGCACAGTCAGTCACCATGTAGGACACAGAGGAGTAAGAGGTTCGGACCCTTTCTCCGGTAAGAGAAGACCACGTGGAAATACTCAGATTAGCAGTTATGGGTTAATAATTAAGTCAGAGCTAGACAACAAGAAACCATAGCAAACGACCAACAGCTTCATAATTAATGCAACGTCCTGTGTTTTCCTTTGGGACTGACACGGCAGGGAACAAGCTGGCAGGAAGAATGCTTGTTACAGGCAATAGCGTCACACACCTTTAATCCTAGCACTTGGGAGGCAGAGGCAGGCAGATCTCCGTGAGTTCAAGGCCAGTCTGGTCTACAGAGCCAGTTTCAGAACAATCAGGGCTACACAGAGAAACACTGTCTCAAAAAACAGAAACAAACCAAAACAAAAAAGTAGATAAGTGGCTACCAGGATTCTCTGTGGGACCTGGCTACAAAGGGATGCACTGGGGAAGTTAAAGGGTGATGGAATATCCGTTACTAGAGAGATATATCAAAACCTACAAAACTAGAGCTCACAAAGAATGAAACTCTCACACTCACAAGTTTTGTAAAAGTTCACCAGAATGTCAGGGCATCTGAAGGATAGAATGTAGACTGTGACAAAAGAGTCTAATATATCCCGGAGCTAGGAATGGTTACTATTTTGGGAGTTCTTGCCAGTGAGGATCCATAAACCCCAAACATTATGGGCTATGGCAATGCTCTTGGTTGATCTCCAGAATGTGATAGTAAAACCCTAATTGCTGAAGACACCATACACCTGAGTTACAGAATATGAAGAAATCAAGCTGATAATAGACATGAAAGCATCACCCCTATTGGCTGACTTTCATGGTGTTAGAAAGTGCTGTACATGCTACTAGAGAAGAAAAAATCATGGTCAATCTTACCAAGCTGTATATCTTGTGAGCTATAAAAATGACCTACTTTGGCAAGACATGCCCACTGGTACAACTGTGGCACAAATGTCCTGAGAGTAACCAACCACTTTCTTATTGGATTTAAGGCCCACCCCATGAGATGAAATCCATACCTAGTCCTGTTATTGGGACCAAGAATCTGTGTCTAGACAGGTCACAGGCCCTAGCAGAGAATCCACCACTATTACTCTACTAAAGGACATGATATTAAGTCAACTCCTGATGACTCATTACACCCATAGATTATCACATCTCTCAACCCTCATTAGAGAAGCTTCTTTTTTGTAGTAGATGGTGATTAACACCAAGACCTACAACTGGCCAAGGTGTAGAGAGCGAGCAACTGCGGACTGCTTAGCTCTAAATGGGACATCTATTCATACCACCTCTTCCAAGGCTCAGGGATCATTATGAAAGAAGGAGGGAAAAGATTTAAAGAATCAGGGTGACAAATGTCATAAGGAAATGTGTTTTCCAGACACAAGGGCTGTCACACATACATACTCACAGTGGTGGTGACAACATTTGCAAGGCCTGCATCAAGAAGGGAGGTGGACATGAAATCCCACTCCTAGCTGAAGAGTCACTGGCAACTGATCAGCTCTGGGAGAGGGAGAGTCAATTTTCTTTAAGGATTTGACTCCTGGTAGTTGGATTAGGTTTTAGTGAGTGGCAAAACACCCTACGATATGTGGGCAAAACAAACTGGACTTGGTGAATTTTTTAAAAAGAAGGAGAAAGAGGAGAAGGGAGAAGGAAAAGGAGGAGGGGAAGCATGGGTAGAGAAAGTGGCAGGGCCTGGAGGACCAGGTGGCAATGTAAATATAATCAAAATGCATTGTATTAAATTCTCAAAGAACTCACAAAAATGTAAAAACAATAATCTAACATATTAGCCAGGCACAGTGTGCACACCTTTAGCCCAAGACCAGGCTGGGCAATATAGTGAGATGCTGTCTGAAAAAGAATGCACCACCATAAATGTATGACATAACTTCGGTAGCAGGGATAGGGGAATAGAAGATTATCTAAGTAGCACAGGGAGATGCTGCTGTGTTCCGTAATTAGAGAGCCTCAGACTTCACATAGACTGCACTGCGGTTGGTAAACTTTTTGCTCATGGGGGTCTAAATATCAGTCTTGAACCGACTTTATACATAAATGTGTTTGAGTATGTAAGTAAAATTCCATCTTCCACAGTGGGTGGTAAGGAGCAGGTTTCTCACCGTCAGATAAACAGAGAAGGGCAGTGTGAAGTCCATAAACCCATGCATAGCTCAATATATACCTCAAATGAGGTAGAGATAATTATAAATAAACATGTATATCAGGATTAACACACAAGCTGTGTCTCTGATCTGAAAATCTAAAATGCTCCAAAATCTGAAACTTTACAAATACAAACATGATACTATACATGGGAACTCCAGCATGAGGCCTGTCATAGTCAAAGACATAAGTGCACTAAAAACCTGGTATAAAATTGTTTTCAGGCTACATGCAAAATATGTACATAAAACACATGCAATTTTGTGTTTAGACTTAAGTTCCATCTCTAAGACATATTGTACTGGTTGGAATAAGAATGGCCCCCAGAAGCTCACATCTGAATACTTGGACCCCAGCTTCTGGAACTGTTTGGGAAGGATTTGGAGGCATGGCCTTGTTGAAGAAGCCGTATCACTGGGGATGGGTTTTGAGATTTCAAAAGACTTGTGCCATTTCCAGTTAGAAAGTCTTGGTGAGGTCCCAGCAGCCACGGTATAGCAGTGTGGGCAACACAATAGTAACAGTGTAGTTTTGTGATTTAAAGTACATTATAAACACACTCAGCACTCATAGAAGTCAATGATTTGATAACACACAGGCAGGAGACTTCTCCTTCTACAGAAGAGTTCCAAACAACATGAATGGAGAGAGGTGGAGACTAATTCCAAGTGTAAACTAGATTTAGTGACTCATTTCCAAAGCACACAGCATGAGAAGAGGAAAAGCAATGACTCCACAGTGGAGAAACCGGCAACTGCTAACTTGAGCCACGACGGAGGGAGCATCACTTGCTAGGCAAGCATTGCACCCTGGTGTGTACTTCACCTCTACAGCATTCCTCTCCAAGCCCCAAACTACGGCCTGAGCATAAGAAAAACTACATTAATCAACAACCCACAGGCTGCTGAGAAGCCATCGCAGGACAGAGAAGACAAAGGAAACGGCAGTCTGAGAGTAGCATAGTACACAAGTAAATCCTGGGGAGAACAGGAATGTATGAATGCTGTTCTCTGAAAAATCATTATCATCTTTGTGACTTGTCTATAAGCCTACAATTACTCCAAATTAAAAAGCTGGCCTAAAATAGCTTTTTAAGTTGGCATTAAAAGCCCAACAGTATGGATCAGCATGGCAGAGCTCTCGAGCATGTGTAAAGCCCTGGGTTTCATCCTCTACCCTGGGAAGAGCTGCTGACTCATCAAGAGAAAGGAACCCAATTAAGCTGCATTTGCAACATTCCTTTGTGACAAACTTTAGACACATTAGACACATCTTTTCAAAAACAGTACATAAGGTACACCTGACACCAGATCATGTGACTTATACCTACAATGTGGTGCTTCTTGACCTGTCATCATGTGATCTCTATCATGGAAGAGAATGAATGGATAACTGCTCATCATGTGATCTCTATCATGGGAGAGAATGGATGACTTCTTGTTATGTGATCTGAATCCATGTATGTTTCTATTGTGGGAACTGATCTCCAGAGCACACTCAGGATCAAATGCTTATCCTCCAGATGGAACAGTAGTCCCCCCTAACAGGATGTTATTTCATAAGATGGTGTTCTTTCCTCCCACATCTCGAGATGAGGCCCCCAGGGTCTTCTGGCTCTCCTACCTGGTACCAAAGCCTCCAGCCTCTCCTGGACCTCTTGCCTTTCTGCTCTGTGTCCTGGACAACCTGAAGAGATGTAACTATGAGTCTCTGCCTCTTCCTTCTTCCTTCTGCTTCTGACACAGAACAGAGAAATCTGCACTGCCTCCATCTCCCACATCTAGACTGAAGGGTTCTCGGAAGCATCACTGTACACATACAGATAATATAACAACAACGTCCCAGTCTATAGTCAAATAACTGCCTTTATGAGATATACACACTAATGGGTAACATTGGACACCCAACCCTACTGTTAAGAAGAGGAAGAAGGAAGGAGAATGAGGAGGAGAAAGGAAGGAAGGAAGGAAGGAAGGAAGGAAGGAAGGAAGGAAGGAAGGAAGGGAGAAAATCATGTGAGCACATGTGTAGGCAAATGCATATGAATCCACAAGAGCCCAAAATAAAAGATATCAAAGATTTATTTGGAATAACAACAAGGAAGAGAGCAGCTGTGGTCTTCCTTTCTGCCCTGGGGTGAATGGAAGCAGTAACCCAATCCTGACCACCACATAAGAGAGAGCACCTGCCCCCTCTTTCTTTTTAAGTATGCGCATGGCATGGTCCTAGGGACATCAACCAAAGAACAAGATACATTAAGACTAGGCACAAACCCTCATATCAAGGCTGGACAAGGCAACCAGTAGGAGGAAAAGGGTCCCAAAAAACAGGCAAAAGAGTCAGAGACACCCCCATTCCTATTGTCAGGAGTCCTCCCAAAACACCAAGCAAACAGCAGTAACATATATGCAGAGGACCTATGAAGACCCATGCAGGTTCCATGTTTGTGGCTTCGGTCTCTGTGAGCCACAGTGAGCACCACTTAGTTGATTCTGCCAGCTGTTGATGTCCCTAGGAAGCCTGCTCTTTTCTGGGGGAAGACAGGAGGCTGGAGGGTAGGGAGGAATAGATCTGGAGTAGATCTGGAGGAGTGAGGAGTAGGGAACTGGGAAGAGTCGAGGGAGGTGAAGCTGCAGACAGGATGTATTTCATGAGAAAAGAATCAAATTAAATTAAAAAAAAAAGAGGAAGCATGGCCCTCGGTCCTCCTGGCTTCTTACCATGCCATGCACGCTCTCTGCATGTGCTTGCCATGAGGTACTCACCAAAAGCAGGCAGAAACCAGCGCCATGCTCCATGGTAAGCAAAATAAACTTTTCTCTTTTACAAATTACCCACTACATCTAGTCCATTAAAGACAGAAAATGGATAAGAGACTAATACAGCATGAATGTAAGTGTTTACACTACAGGATGAATGTATACAGCCATTCTCCAAGGAAGCCTAGAGACAGTGATTCCTCCGGTAAGCCATAACAACATTTCCCCTTCTCCACCTACACCAGGGTGGCTCCTGATCTTAGGGACTGACATGGCACAGGTCCAATGAGCAGATTTCAGAAAGGAAGCCCAAGTATGCTCTGTACAATTACTTTGTGCACAGACCTCCAGGACAGCTGACTTTCTTCCTTGTGTATGTTTTACTACATTGTATGTTTTCCCACAAAATAAATTATTTCAAACAGTATAAGGTTACATATAAATAATATATTACATGTAAATATAAATAAATAAATATTAAAACAAGATGAAGAGTTTAAGAGCCAATAAACCAGTTTTATTATTGAAAAGTATGGGCCCCTTGAAAGAATACAGAACTCACTTTGAACATGTAAAGTTACAAGCATTTGCTGTCGGCATGTGTGTGTGTGTATGGGGGGGGGTCCCCTGTGTATAGTGTCAAAGGACTTTCATCAGGAAAATGCTCTATTGCACAGAAAAATCTGTATTCCAGATTTTCCAAGCAAGACTGAATCCTCATCGCACCACAAGCAGCTGTGTACTGAATGGCTTCTGGTACAAAACTGTTACATCAGTAAGCTAGGGGTTGGGACAGGTGATCTTTCCTTCTCAGGCCTTCTTACTCTGTGATTGGTATAGTGAATGAGTGTTCACCTGCTTCTCTACTAAACAGACATAGCTATAGAGACCAGAGTATGTGACAGGCACAGCGTTCCTCCAAAGAATGAATCGGAGCCAGTGTTGGAAGATTAGGAATTAACTCCCCAATCACTTGGACATCTAATCTTCTCCCACAGCCCTCCCTTCTGGCCATTCTCGGATTGTTACTGCCCTCTGTTTCTTTCACAGTCGCTGGTGTGCCTCTTTCCAGAAGGGAGGGGAAATCCATTAACCCATGTTTCATTTTCCAAAAATCCTGGTTAAAAAAAAAACTTGCCAGAAGCAGAGTTAGGAGCCTGCAGATTATAAAAATGTTTCTAATACCTATTCTAAAAGCCCTTATCCTACCAAGGCTTAAAATGATGCACTATTTGAAATCAGATGAAATATAGTAACATGAGTAAATTTAAAAGGGGCATATATCTTTAGTCTAATAATTTTATACCCACATATTTCTTCTGAAGATACAGCATCACACATGTAAAATGTACATACAAGGATATTCTACATGATGTCCCATAATAATGAAAGGTGATACCTGGAATAAATGTTTATTTACTAAGTAAACATATATATATTGATGGGATGCATGCTGACCAACAAGCCAGACTGCTACAACAAAGAGAATGTCCATAGACACCCATTCAGAAAGACTTCCAGGCTTGTGAGTGGAGAGTAAGGCAAGGGCAGAGACAGAGAGGGCACCTCTTCTGCTGACACCCTCCCCACCCCTGCCACCCCGGTGCCTTCCTCCGGCAATGTGTAGAAATCTCTCTACAGGAACACAAAGAACTGGAAAGCAGCTGACTACAGGAGAGAAACTGGGGAGAGTGTCCCAATGAACCTGTGTTTATCCTTCTAATTCAGCACCAAGTGCAGGTTTATCTATCCCAAGAACTTTAAATCTACACCAAAAGGTAAAAAGTTAATGAAGGAGGGCATGGTGGTGCACGCCTTTAAACTCAGCACTCAGGAGGCAGAGGCAGGCGTATCTCTGTAAGTTAGAGGCCAGCCTGGGCTACATAGTGAGCTCCAGGACAGCCAGGACTACAGAAACAGACCCTAGCTCAAAAACAACCAAACACAAAGCATGTGAGATTATGAGGATGTGCCCTCCACTGGGGACTCTGGTCCATCAGTCTCTCAGGACTAAGTGGCCACAGCGCCTCTGCCCTTCTCACTGACAGTCTGGCTCCTCTGGGAGGGTATATTTAATGAACAGTCAGTGTCGGGCTCCAGATGCCATTGAGAATCCAACTCCCACCAGGACAGAGAATGACCTGAGACTGAAAAGTGACTAACAGCAGGAAAACTTTCTCTTGTGACAATGCCATTTCTTTTTTTTTTTTTTTTTTTTTTTTTGTTCCTTGGTTTGCTTGTTTTTCATTTGTAGTATCTCCTAGGCTGGACTCAAAGGTCAACCCAAACACAAACCATACTCCAGATGCAGACAGAAAAAGCTCCGTGCACGGACCTTCACTTAGGATTGCAAGGCTGTGGGAGAAGGACACTGTGCATTCCCTCCGCCTTCCCTGAGGCAGCGGTGGTCACAAGACAGCCAGATGAGAACAGCTCTCTGACAGGAGAACTACATCCCAAAGGCACAGGGAGACTCCTGGGATTTCTTTCTCATCTTCTTGTGTAGTTCCCAAGTGGCCTCAGGAAAAGAAAGGGTGGGGGGACAAAAATCCAGGATTTCCAAGCCAAGGAGCTGCAAGGGGAAACTACTGCTCAGGGAAAGTTGAGAAACAACAGGAAGAAGGAACTCAACAAAACTGTCAACTCTGGTACCCCAGCTACATATCATGCCCTGACCCCTGCCCCAAGAGTAAATCAGAGGTTTGCACAGTTGGACCTCGAGTACACTGCTAGCAGATCTGGCACTGACCGGTATTAAGGTTAAGAGATTTAAAAGGTAAGTGACGCCAACTCTAGCCCACAGAAGCAGAAGGACACTGAAGTAGAACTGGATTGGCTGCACAATGAACTAAGAAAGAAACACTCCCTGTCTGACAAATGCTGCCTTCTGGGTTCCACGTGGCCACTGCGCTCAAGCTCTCGGGACTCAGCAGCTGTGGGCCCCTGCCCTAATGGGGTTTGGG
The DNA here is from genome assembly GCF_017639785.1 of Mesocricetus auratus. Taxonomy (NCBI): domain Eukaryota; kingdom Metazoa; phylum Chordata; class Mammalia; order Rodentia; family Cricetidae; genus Mesocricetus; species Mesocricetus auratus. Next base: position 64,847,123 of record NW_024429194.1, read on the forward strand.
CTGACCAACATTCCAGCCCCACCCTCCCTGAGGAGAGACCGGAAGTCAACAATTGCTGGGGAGGGGACGGTGACTTTCCTCAGTGGTGATGACACTGGTAACATTTCCATGCTCCAATAAGTTACCCCCCAACCACGCCCATACAAGCAACTCTAATTAAACTCAGAGGGTCACATAAAACCAAAATAGCAAGAGACATTAAAATAGGAGGGGCTCACACAGGATGTGAGCGGATGAGAGAGGTATTAGGGAGTAAAATGACCAAAACGCATTATACACATGTAAAGATTGTCAAAGAAAAATGTTTTAAACTTTTTGAAAAGGCTAAGGGGCCAGTGAGAAGGCCTGGTGGGTAACAGTGCTTGCTGCCATCCTGCTGATCTGAGAGACCTCTGTAGCACACAAGGTGGAAGGATAGAGCAACTCCTCCTGCACGTGTCCTCTGCATCACCGTGTAAACCACAGCAGTCACCTGAGACATAATCCAGCATAACCTGGGACAACTGGCTGAGGAACTTATTTAACATGCCAGGTTCTCCCTGCATCCCGAGTCCCTACAGGTTACAGGGCCCTCCTGGCTGGCATGCCCCACCCTCTACCCTGACCTGTCCAGCCCAGGGGCTGGGCTGCCCTTCCCTATATAAACCAGCCATTTTTGTTATCAACCCTCTTTGTACTTTGGGCCTCCTGGCTGCTGCATCTGACTCCCCTGACCCCACCCCCACATGGCATAGATCAGTCTGGTCATATCCATTCTGGACTCGCCCAGCTGTCCTGGCCTCTGACTATGCTCACCCCCACATATCTACAATAAACTTTTTCCTCCACCATACCTAGGAGCAGTCATGGCCTTTCTTTTCCTTTTTATCTTCACTCACTCATACCAACCAACACACATGCACATAAATCAATCAATGTAAAAAAATTTTAAATCACATACATACATATACATATAAAACAACGGAAGAGTAAATGAACTTGAAGATAGACAGCAAAAAATATCCTAGTTAAACAACAGGTGGGGGGGGGTAAATGAACAGAGCCCAGCATAGTGATGCATGCCTGTAATTCCTGCAGAGGCAGAAGGATCACAAGTTAGAGGCCAGAATCATCTACAAATCGAGTTCCAGGCAAGCCAGGACTACGCAGAAACAAAACAAGAAAAAGTAAGAACAGTGGGCTGGGGTATAGCTGATCAGAAAAGTACGTGCCTGGTGTGCATAGACCCAAGTTCAATACCTTACATGAACATACCCTCAAAATACATACGATCAACCCCTGTCAACTTGATACACATAATACTGTTAAAACCCTAACCCATCCCTTCTTATTCATCCCCAACCTCATATTAATATCACAATATAAAACATTCCAACTTTTTAAAGTCCTACAATCTTTAAAAGTCCATACACTTTAAAAATTCAGTTTCTAAACTGGGCAGTGGTGGTGTATATACACTTTTAAATCCAGCACTTGGGAGGCAGAAGCAGGAAGATCTCTGAGTTCAAGATCAGCCTAGTCTAGAGTGAATTCTAGGACACCCAGGGCTATACAGAGAAACCCTGTCTCAAAAAAACCAAAATAAATAAATAAGAAGGTTCAGTTTCTTTGAAATAGCCACAATCTCTTTCCAAGTTCATATTCTCTCTAAAGCCCAGAGTCTCCTAGCTGTGGTTCCTGTAAAATCAACACCAGTTACAAGCTTCCTTACTCACAAGGGAAGAACCAGGGCACACTCACACTCAAGTCACACGGTAGAGCTCAGGCTCAAGATCTGCTAGCTAGGCCCCAAGTGGCTCACCACAGTGGCCCACAGGCCCAAGCCAGCTCCACTCCACAGCTGCTGCTGTCCTTGGTGGCTGTCCTGAGGTACTGGTATCTCCCAAATGCTCATGTCTGCAGAGCAGCAAGGCTGCAGCTTCCCCAGTAGCCTATCCCAGGCTCATTCAAGGATTGTGACCCTGCCACATGGGGCAGGGTCTTCTCAGCTTTTCTCCATGACTCCTTCAGTCTTGGGTTTCACTGCAATTGAGACCGCATCTCTCACAGTGCCAAGTCTCACCTGCTCTCCATGACCCCTTCATGCCTTCAGAACCCTGCATGGGAGACTTTTACACTTTACCAAGATTGGTACCCAGCACAAGGTACTGAATTGGCTGGCTCCCTATGGATTGCAGCTTCTGTGTGCTAACTCTGAGAAAGCACTTTCTAGAAGATTCCACCCCAGTGGTGTTGGTCTCTTCTTAATCACAGGTGATTCTTCAGCCCCAAATGTCTGGTATCAATTGTCCCAGAAAAGCAAAGGGATTGCTTTGGTGGTTCTTAGTTCAATATATCACATAAACAGTCCTGATAGAGTGTTTGCTTCCCTCAGAAACGTCACAAGCCAGGCCTCCATTGTCTGCAGTGTTCTCATCATTCGTATCTACCATTCTCCCACAAGACAGCCCAATGAACTGAGCTCTCAGTGGCTTCTCCAGCCCAAAGTTCAAATGCTACTATAATGCTCCCAAAAACACAAGGTCAGGCCTGTTAAAGCAAAATCCCATGACTCACTACTGATTTCTTTCTTGGTGAGAGTTTCTATTGCTGTGATTAAACACCATGATCAAAAGCAAATTGAGGAAGAGGTTTATTTCATCTTACAACTTGCGGTCCTTGTCCATGGAAGTAAATGCAAAAACTCAAGGCAGGAATTGATGCAGAGGCCATGAAGGAGTGCTGTTAACTGGCTCTTGCACTCATAAATTCATGCACTTGAAGCACCTGTATAGATCAACCCAGCCAAAACTCCAACACAGACTCCACCCCTTACTAAGGAGCTACTGGCCTCTGACAGCTGCCATGGGGGTGGGGTAGCCATCACTTTTTAAATGTATGGCCACTGGTAGACTTTCCATGTTCTAGTGGATGGCCCCCCACCCATACACATGTAGGTTATGGAGAGTAAAAGACAGAGAAACAGGGCAAACACACACAATTTGGAGGGGGCCATGGTGGGGAAGATTTGGGAAGGGTTGAGGGGGAGATATGACGTGGATATGATCAAGTTTCATTGCATACATGTATGATATCCTCAAGAACAAAGAAAAATGTTAAAAAATTAAATGAAGCTGTTTCACATACTATCATACAATGGAGATCTTTATCAGTAGTTTCAAATTACATTGCTTTGTTTTCCCTAATTAACATCCTTCTGTTTAAAAAAAAAAACTTCACATAGAAGGAAATGAAATTACAAGAAAACCGAACTTCAGGATAGGAACACTAGAAATGAAAGCTATCTGGGTGAATATAGGAGTCTATTTTACCTCTCTTAAGTTCTTAAAAATATGAATGAGGATATAAAGTCCAATGCTGTAAGCTTTTCAACAGAAAAATGTAAGACATAAGAGAGAAGGTAAAGATGCCTTGTGAAACGGACACATCAGCATTCCATTTGAAGTAGTACATATTAATTTTAGGTAGCCTGACTATTTAAATATGTGTATGATGCTCTAGTGTAACACTAAGGAAACTATGCAAAGGGATAGAGTAAGAGTGGGGAGAAAGAGGCGGGCATATCTCTCTGAGTTCAAGGCCAGCCTGGTCTACAGAGTGAGTTCCAGGACAGCCAGGGCTACACAGAGAAACCCTGTCTCAAAAAGAAAAGAAAGTAAAATCTAAAATCACACATACAAATTAATATGTGTTTTGTGTGTGTGTGTGTGTAAACACAGAACAAACGATAAGTTTACCTAAATTAAATGTTAATAATTCTTTTAATGTAAATTAAAACCCACTGATTAGAATAGAAACTGTCATAAGGGTTATTAATCAAGGAGTACACATTTTCAGTTAAGCAAGATGAATAAATTCTAAAGCTGTTCTGCACAGCATTTTACTTAAGGTCAGCAACACCTTATCATATATGTGCTTTCCCATATAGAAAAGAGAAACACAGAAATAGACAGAAAGATAGGACATACTATATGCTATCTACTAGAAAACCCACATTAAACACAACAAAACTAAAAAAGATGCAAATTATATGATTGGATACTGGAATAGAAAATGACACTATTAGAAAATAATCTATTACTTAGTAATACAATATTACATCAATGTAAATGTCTTGGCTTTCATAAATGTGTCACAGTTATATAAATTAAGGATTCAGGAACCCTCTTTACTATTTTTAGAACTTTTTATGGGTCTGAAATTACTTCTAAATAAAAAGACGGTTTAAGTAAAAAGGGGATAAAATAAATATCATGAAACTATGAATCATCAGAAAGCTGGAATGGCTCAATAATAGTATCAGATTTAGATTCCAAAGCAAGGAAAACCACCAAAGAGACATTAAATAATAACGAAGGATCAATTCATAAAAAGACACAAAAATCTAAAGTGTATGTATATGTGTATGCATATATGTGCATATCAAAAGAGTCTTAAAATACACAAACTGATAAAGTGAGGGAAGTGGTTCACAAATCCATGACTCACTACAGTGCAAGACTTCAATTTGCCTTTCTCCACAATCCCTAAAAGAAACAGACAGAAAATAACCAAGGATACAAGGAAATTGAAAAAGAACATCGACAAATTGGGTATAACTAATACCCACAGAGAATTCCCTAACAACAGAAACACATGTTCTTTTCAAGGACATATGGAACAGTCAACAAAACAGACCTTATTTTGGGTCAAAACTCAAAACTTATTTTAAAGCACTGAGCTCATATAAAATGTATGATAGACTACATACATTAGATAAATTAGATAAAATTAGTGTCCAGGCAATGGTGGCGCACACCTTTAATCCCAGTACTCTGGGAGACAGAGGCCGACAGGTCTCTGTGAGTTTGAGGCCAGTCAGCCAGAGCTATGCAGAGAGACCCTGTCTCAAAAAAAAAAAAAAAGAGAGAGAGAGAGAAGGAAGGAAGGAAGGAAAGAAGGAAGGAAGGAAGACTGAAGAAAATTCAAAACTACATAACTAAATTTAAGGTCACAGAAGTTTCAAGGAAAATAAAAACTAAAAGCTCAAATTATCAAAATTTGTCAAATTCCGTCACAGTAGTACTTGGAACAAAATTCATATTATTAAAAACGTACATTAGATTACTGAGGCAGGAGGATTGTGAGTTCAAGGCCAGACTGGAATGTATAGCAAGACTCTGCTTCAAAGACTAAGGGAGGACAGAGAGGAGGAAGAGAGGTGGAGAGAGGACTGGAGAGAGAACAGGCAGACCCAACCAACAATGCAAGTTTCCTCCAGTTGAGAGGGAAGAACAAGTTTACTCAGAATTACGTATTAGAAATATAAGAATTGGTCGGGGGTTGGTGGCGCACGCCTGCAGGTTGATCTCTGTCAGTTCAGGCCAGCCTGGTCTACAAGAGCTAGTTCCAGGACAGCCTCCAAAGCTACAGAGAAACCCTGTCTCAAAAAAAGCAAAAAAAAAAAAAAAAAAGAAATATAAGAATTGTCTATGAAAATAAAAGTGACATCACTACAGACTTCAAACCATCAACAACAAACAAATGCACACATGTAAACTGCCCAGCTTCGATTGAGTGAACCAATGCCTTGAAAACAACAAAATACCCACTCCAAAGATGTAAGTATTCTAAGCTGCTGTTTAAATCTAATTGTAATTAAAAATCTTTGTAAAAGAAAAACTGAAGCTGAGATGGTGTGGTGTTCTGGATGAGAATGGCCTCACATTGGCTCACATACTTGAATGTTTCATCACCAGGAGCCGTACCACCTGACCACCTGAAAGCATTAGAAGGATTAGGAAGTGTGGCCTTGTTGGAGGAAGCCTGTCACTGGGGGTGGGCCAAGCCAAAGTATCTCTCTCTGCCTATGATCAAGGTGTAGTTCTCAGCTACTGCTCCAGCCAGCACTTGCCTGCACATTGCCATGCTCCCTGACGTGATGATAATGGACTAAACCTCTGAAACTGTAAGCCAGCCCCAATTATATGCTTTCTCTCATAAGAGTTGCCATGGCCATGGTGTCTCTTCACAGCAGTAGAACAGTGACTAAAGACAGATGGTTTCACTGGAAAGGTCTACCAACTATGTTTTTCTTTTTCTGACTTATTTGTATGTATGAGTCTGTGTGCATACATGTGCATGTGTGTGTATGTGTGTACCTGGGATGGGACAGTAAGCAATATTGGATGTTTGCCTCCACCACAATCTACCAAGTTTTTAGTATTTTTAAAGTTTTTTCCATTTTGTGTGTGTGAATATGTGTGATATAACCATACACGTGTGCACAGACCTGTTCACTGGAGGCCAGTGGACATCACATGTCCTGCTGTATCACCTTCTGTCATATCCCCTTACGCTAGGGTTTCTGACTGAATCTGGAGCTAGGCTATTGCCCAGCAGGCTGCAGCAATCCTCCTGCCTCCACCCTTTACTGGGGTTACAGGCACACATTCCCCAGCCCAGGTTTTACATGGGGGCTGGGGATTTGAACTCAGGTAACAAAGCAAGCACTGTTACCTACAGAGTCATCTCTACAGCTGTTCCACTTTATTTTTCAAGACCAAGTCTCTGGCTGGAGCTAGAACTTCAGCTAGCTTCAGCCACTTCAGCTCACAAGGCCACCTCACTCTGCCTCAACCGTAGTGCTAGAGTTATAGATGCACAGAGCACAGCATCACACCTGACTTTGACATGTGGGCTGACATCTGAACACAGTCCTTGTGCTCATGTGGCATGCACTGTACCTTCTGAGCCATCTTGCTAGCCCTCTACCCAACAGTTAATGAAGGAATTTGATAAAATGTTCCAAGGGCTAATATTATCAATACCAAACCCTGACAAAGATAATTCAAGGGGAAAAAACATTAAAAACTACAGACCAATTTTCTCAAGTAGATGCAAAACTCAACAAAATATTCTGTTGTTTTTGAGACAGGGTTTCTCTGTATATCCCTGGCCATCCTGGAACTCATTATATAGACTAGGCTGGCCTCAGATTCACAGAGATCTGCCTGCTTCTGCCTCCCAAGTGCTGAGATTAAATGTGTATGCCACTACACACTGCTCAACAAAATATTAACAAATTGGTACAACGATATGAGACCAACACTCTGCAAACAAGTGTAATTCATCCAGGAATATAGAGACTTCAGTATTTGAGAAGCAGCACAAAGCATGTATAAACACAGCAAATAAATAGATGATCATAGCAATTCACACAGGCAAAAAGAAAGCACTAGACAAAACTGAATATCCATTCTCAACACATCATCAAGAGACAGAACTTGACCTGGTAAGAGCATCTACAGGAACCAGCTTAATGGTAAAAAAACAAAAACAAAACAAAACAAAAAAACTGAACACGTTCTCCTAAGAGCAGGAAGAAGGCCCACATCCATATCTTACAAGATGCTTGCAATAAAAAACAGGAAAAGATATATAAATCCAAATAGAAGAAATTAAACTGTCACTTTTCACAAACTATTCAATAACCAAGAATCTCTTACAGCAGCTTCTAGAATTAACAAGTGAGTTTATAAGTTGTAAGACACAAGTTCTATTATGCTTCCACATTCAGGAAATGAATAGAAACTGAAACCTAAAATAATAACATTTACATTAGCTAAAAATTTTGAGTATGTGCAGAATCTACATGCTTAAACTACAAAATGGGAGCTGGTAAGATGCATCAGTAAGTACAGGCAACTGCAACCAAGTCTAAAAACCTGTTCAATCCCTGAGTCCCACATTGTAGAGGGAGAGAACTGATCCCCACAAGTGGCCGTTTGATTTCCACAAGTGCATGATGGCATGTGTGCACTAATAAAATATAATAAGAAAAATTTAAACCTGCAAAATGGTAATGTCAAATAATAGCCAAATAAATGAAGAAATATATCACACTCATTGATGAGAAGCTTGGATATAGTTAATAAATCAATTCTCAAACTGATCTATATATTTAATACAGTTCTGTCCTACAATTCCAGTAGGAGTTTTTGCTGATATATACAAACTAATTCTGTCTGATTTCCACAACAATTTTAATAGAAGAACAAAGGTGGAAAATTCGTATGACCTTAGAGTCTACTGTAAAGTACAGTTACCAAGAGTGGCATGTGAAAGTACAAACATACGGTCCAGAAAGACCCACAGACAGAGCCGACTGACTTGACAAAGGTACAGAACCAACTCCATAGGGGAAGGGTAATCTCCCCCACAATGGTGAGGAAATATGAAATCACACAGCACAGAAAACCTATACTGTACAAAAGGAACTCTCTTGAATCACAGGTCTAGGTGCAACACCCTGGGTTAAACAAAAAGGGCTTACAATATGCCACTAAAGACATACCTATAAAGGAGAAAAATGGGAAAGTTGTACTTATCAAAAAAATTTAATTTGTCATTTATAAAGGAGGAGAAAAAGAAATGCTGGCACTGGGAGAAAATACGTCCACATGATTAATCTAAGAAAAGGCTTTTTTTAAAGTCATAAAAACAAAACTCACAATAGAAAATCCAATATATTTTTAATGGGCAAAAAGGTGGAACAGACACTTCACCACAAACACAGACAGCAAGCAAGCATGCAAAAGGATATGTAATATTATTAGCCACTAGAGAACTGCAAACTGAAACCACAATGAAATACTACTGATTCCTTATTATTAAGATGGTGGAGTGGAGGGGGGATGGATGGACAGATGACCAAACCAATCCTGACAATGCAAACAACAAGGATGCAGAGCACCTGAGCTCCCTTGCACTCCTGGAGGGGATGCACAATGATATATCCACACTGGAAAGTAGTTTCCCAGTTTTATCCTTAATGTCTTGGTAGCTTAAAGTACAGGCTATGCAAGCATGAGACCATCCACATAAAAAGCTGGGCACAGCAGCACACACCTGAGATCCCAGCACTGACGGCAAAGACAGGAAGTGTTAGCTGGCCAGCCAGTCCAGTCAGTCAGGGAGCTCCAGGTCCAGTAAGGGACCCTGTCTAAGGAAAATAAGGTGGAGAGTGATAGAGGACACTTGATGTTGACCTCTGGCCTTCACACTTGCACAAACTGGTGTGCACACATGTATGCACACCCTACACACACTATACAACTCAAACCCTACACACACTATACAACTCAAACCCTACACACACTATACAGCTCAAAAGACACACATATACTTACTATACTTCCCAGCAGCCTGTTTGTTTGTTTGTTTGTTTGTTCTTTAGACAGGGTTTCTCTGTGTAGCCCTGGATGTCCTAGAACTCACTGTAGACCAGCTGGCCTCAAACCCACAGACATCTGCCTACCTCTGACTCCTGAGTGCTGGTATTAAGGGGATGTGTCACCACTACCCAGCTCAGCATTCCCCATCTTAGGGACTACCTCTGGGAAATATGAGTTTAAGCTTACACAAAGACCTGTATAGCAGCCATTATTCACAACAGCCCAGGAACATCCCACACTTCAAATGTCCTTCCACAGATGAATAAGCAAATTATTAAATACAATGTTAGACACAATGGAACAAACAAGTCAATTACATCCAGTAAGATACTACTCACCAATAATAAAGAACTGATTGGTACAACAAAAATCACTAAGTATTATTCTGAACATAAGAGGCCAGGCTCAAGAAGTTAGATGCTACGGCACGGTTCAATGTATACAGCATTTGGGAAGGGTAGGCTCATAGGAACACAGAACCAAGCAGAGCTTACCAAGAGTGATGGATTGGGCACACTACAAAAGGACAAGAGGGACTTTGGGAGTAGCAGAACTTTCTCTGCATGACAGTAGTTGTACTTACATATCTACATATTTATTAACTCAAAAACAACTTCTTTCTCAATGTTGCTGTTGACAAATTTAAAAATAATAGGAAAACCAAAGCTGCGTGACAAAGGACAGTGAAAACTGTGTGCTCACTGTCTCTACACTAGATTCAGAAGTTTTCTAGACACTAGCCACACTGACTCTATTCCTGAGAAGGAAACGGCCTTCTCTGGGGACAAAACCCTAACAGGAAGGATCCCAGACTGTAAGGAGTTCCTGCTGTCACAGGCACACTGTTGGCACAAGGCTGAACTACAGTGCAGGGTTCTAATCCCTCAATTTTGGTCATTAAAACCATATTTTCTGGCCCAGAACTTGGACTACCATCCATGCCTTGGAATCTACAGATCCCCCACTGGTTTTTCATAATTATACACCCCCAAAGACTACCACCACAAAAGAGTTCCTACTAGGTTCTGTGATTTAATACTAGAACCAAAAACTCAGGAAACCCTACAACTCCACACTCTTAAGTGTGTGTGAACCTACAGGAGCTGCTGACTCTGGAGTCCCACTGGAAAGTGACAGACACTTCCCTGCTTCCTGAAGAGCTTTACTTTGTTTTGAGATTTTTGCAACAGGTCACAACCAGGGGATGAATGGATTGCCTTTACAAAACCCTCACAGTTCTCCCAGCACCACTCTGGGCTTTTCCAGTCCACACCTTACTACCAGATACCAGAAGGCAGCCTGCCAACGAACAGGAGATAAACCTTGTGCATACACACAAGCCCTACAAGTTACAAGGATGAAGACAACTGGAGATTTACCAGCAGGCACAAAGCATGTCAGCCCTCAAGACTCAGGCTAAGCATATCCTGTTTTAAATGAGAACAGGGACCACTAGGGCTAACTGACAGCAAGTCTTTAGAATCTACTCAGGACACAGGAGCAAAAAGGACTCTGCTTTGCCCTGTAAAGCTTTTGAGGACTTTTTGATACCAACGATCTACAGAGAAGTTTTAAACCATACATAAACATACTCTTTGGGCACCTATGGGGGAATCTTCTAGGGAGGTAAGTGAAACCATTCAAGCTGCCCCTGAATGGTTACAAGTCACACTGTGTGTTACACCACCTCTTCCACCTTTCTATAGACAGGAAAGGAGAAACAGCACAAACAAGAGGTTGGGAAGACACCTCCAGCTCACTACTCATTCCTTGCAATAGAACATAGATTAACACAGCAGCTTGCCCCCTCCTTCCTGCAGGTGGTCAGGTGGACCTGCCTTGTCCAGTCAAACTCCAGAGCATCTTCAGACTGCCGCTGTTCAGATGCCTTGGGCTGTGCATCCTAACTAGGAGGCAGGTGCAAGCACCTCTTGGAAGGGCTGCAAGGACGCCCGTGCCCCTACACAGAGTGCTAAATCTGTTGACATCATGTTCATGAACTTGGCTTGTCCTCCTGGCTCCACAGCAAGCCACGGGGGTCACTGCCAACTGTCTGAGCACAAAAAGGTAGATGTAAGGGAATTCACAAGGGCTCAAGTTATTCAAGCAATTCTAGTGGCTAAAAAAAAAAGAAAGAAATTTTAACAAATGAGATTATTTTTTTACTGAGGCACATTTCTGGTGTGCTTTTTCTTTAAATGTATTTTATTATTCTGATATACACATTCTGATATTCCAAATATTTGTTTTCTCTTTTCTTTTCTTACTTGAAAATCTTTACTACAAGGAGGCAAGAGCAAGGCTAAGTCCCTGAGTATGCCCATGCTACAAATTACACTCAAGTCCTTTGCTGGGCCAGTGGCCACGCTACATATGGAGGGCTCACCCAAGCCAGCTCAAGACTAAGCACTTGATTGAAAGTAACAGCATGAGTAAGATGTCTCCCTCTTCCCTCTGTTCTCAACTGCTAAATACTTTTTAGTGGCTACCTCTAGACCTTTATTCACTTCTATCTGGAATAGAAGGAAACAATAGAAAAGAAAGAGAGAAAGAAATCTGTTTCAGCAAAGCAAAGTTCTCCATCAGTCACCAGCCTATGAAAAGATGTGTGATTCTTATTCCTTATCCTCCAGACTGAAGGTTAGTTTAGAATATCAAGAGAAAAAGTATGTTAAAAGTGTTTGAACAGAAGAGGGGGCAGAAAGACCACATGAGCCAGAGGACCAGGAAGCTAAAATCTGAACAAAGAGTTGCCTAAACAAACCTGAACAATGACAACACCAGCTGACATGCCAGTGTGGGTGGGGGAAATCTCACAAGGCCCCGCTGCCAGATGAAGAGCTACAGGCAATTAATGACTTGTGGGAGCACCATCAATGGTCAGCCACCTACCTGGTTATTCAATACCAAGCACTCAGCCCCAAAAACAAAATAGAGGCAACACAAAATGGACTCAACTAGCAATATACACGCAACAATAATAACTGAAGAGGGGAGAGTGCATAATGAAGAGCTGGTAAGATGGCACTTGCTCCTATGTCTGATGGCTACCCACCCACATGGTGGAGGGATCACCATACCCCTCAAGCTGCCCTTGGACTGCCACAAGTGCACCATGGCATATGCACCCCCACATATATATGCATACTCACATTAAATAGAGTACAACTTAAATATTTAACTGAAACAATGATTTACAAATGGAGAGGGATGCCAACATAAAGCAGAGCCCTGCCTGCAAAGATCAGATGGTCTTCACCAGGGAGAGTCTAAGAATTAAACAAGTTCAGAGACAGAGATAACCAAAACAAAACTAACAACAACAACAACAAACCTCAGAAGCTCATGAGAAGGGAAAACCCTGCAGAAAAACCATTTAAAAGTGAGAAAAATGAGCCGGGCATTGGTGGCACACGCCTTTAATCACGGCACTCAGGAGGCAGAGGCAGGTGGATCTCTGTGAGCTCCAGGCCTGCCTGGATCTACAGAGCGAGTTCCAGGACAGCCTCCAAAACAATACAGAGAAACCCTGTCTCGAAAAACCAAAGGAGAGAGAGAGAGAGAGAAATGTTACCTAAACAAAAACATCCATGCGGCATACACACTCAAACATCTATTTACTTTCTTTCCTGTCCATCCTGCTCACGTAATCACAAGCCCAAGCTTTGACCAATAAAGCCAACTCAAACTGCCAGCCACTTGGCAGTCCGAGCCTCATTGCATGCCATCCTGTTAAACACTGCTACAAGACGCCATGGCTTTGACCGTGGGTCATTTAGTACTCCTCTAACTGCTCTCCACTGACAGAAAAGCCTTTAACATTGCCTACCTCACTGCTATTTTTGCAGGTTTACCTGCACCTGGGGAATTCTACCCAGTCCACCTCGACTGCCCATGACTCCCCGAAACACTCTACATTCTCACTCTGACTCGCAGCAAGCTCAGAGCACATATCCTCCAGGAGCCTGCTTCTGAGCAAACTGGTTTGAAGTTTTCTGGAAAGTCAACTTTCTATTCAGGCATGGTGGCCCTCATAAGGCTGACTGAGGCAGAAGGACTGCCATGAGCTTGATGTGAGCTTGGACTACATGGTGAGTTTTAGAACACCGGGCTTCAGAGTGAGACTGTATCTTGGGAAGCAGGTAGATCAACTAATTGCCAACTATTCCACTCAGTTGGCAATTAAACCCTTTTTGATCATTGAATCATGAACTGTTAAGAAAATCTATTCTTATTTAATATTTTGTTTGCTACTTATTTAACCAGATAAGTTTCTAGAATATAGAGAGGTCATTCATACAGCTAGCTCTCAGCGCCTGCTACACTCTTCTTTGTACTTCATGACTTTTCAAGACCATGAGTGACTTCCTCTACACTCACTAATGGAAACCCTAATTGTTTACATTAAATAACTCAAAACAGTAGAACACAATTTCATCAATAAAAGGAAAACATGGAATTATGTATATCATAATAGTCTAGATAGTCTTTAATAAGTGATCAAATCACCAAATGATTTGAGGCCCTTCTAAGTGAGCTGGGGAGATGGCTTAGCCATTAAGAACAGCCTGGCTACTCTTCCAGAAGACCCAGGTTCAATTACGAGCACCCACATAACTGCTCACAACTATCTGTAATTCCAGTAACAGGGGATCCTTCTGGCCTCTATAGGTACCAGGCAAGCACATGGCACAGACATACATGCAGACAAAACTCCCATACATATGAAATAAATTAATATTTTTTAAAAAGTCTTTCTAAAAGATGACAGAAATAGTTAAGGAGGGGCAGGAAGGGCTACTGTGTGTATGTGCCCAACTAGTACTCACAGCTGTATTTATGGGGTGCATACGAAGGCTAGGAGACAGAACCCTCTGCCTCCATCAACTATTCAAGCAAGTAAATGCAGAAGATGGATTTTTAAAGTACAGCGGAAATGAGAACGCCAAGAATGTTTTTGTGGAGAGGTTCTCAGAATAATGACTGAAACTGAGGGGTTAAGAACATTACCCCAGCTGGGAGTAGTGGCCTTTAATCCCAGCACTCAGGAGGCAGAGGCAGGTGGATCTCTGAGTTTGAGGCCAACCTGGTCTACAGAGCAAGTTCCAGGACAGCCAGGGCTGTTACACAGAGAAACCCTGTCTCAAAAACAAAAAAACAAAAAAAAAACAAAAACAAAAAAGTTACCCCTTTTCCCATAAAGCAAGAAAATGTCCTCCAGTTTTCCCAACACAGAAATCAGGAGAAGGAAACAATGTGCTGTAAAGTTAAGATAAAACAGCAGCATTCCACCTTGCTAAGGGTCCGTGCTCTGTCCAGACATGAGGCCAGACATGGACCCATAGGAGTCTTCAGGAGAGTACACATCTTGTCGTTAGGTGTGAGCAGTTCTCATGTTCACACTATACCTCCCTTGTCTGCTGTACCTCTCCCATCCTTCCATAAACATTCCCAACACTTTCCTCCCCAGCCCAATGCCAAGCTTTAAAGCATGCCTATTATGCTAGAGGCATCCCCCCCCCAAAAAAAACAGTGGGTCACATCTCTTTACAGCAAATCTGAGGAAATCCAATTGAGAATTCTGAAGCAAATGAGGTTTCTGGGTACTCTGATCTCCGAGAAAGTTCTGCCAGGCTCATTTCCAACCTGCTTAATATTCCTCTGCAGTTTAATAAAAATGTACTAATTTGTTTTCATTTAAAATCATTTTTATTCAGCTTATTGTTAAGACAAAAAGGCAGCAGTGGATGTGGCACCAGAGCTCACTACATTATCCTTAATTAAAGAACTCCTGAACAAGGAGCTAGCCATATGACAGACAGCCGTATTCACTCATGGAACCACTGTCAGCAAAACAAGACAACTGCTATTTCACAACGGTTTGCAATGAACCCTAAGCTTCTGGGGGTTCAGTATATAACTGTCTTTACACATAAAACAGGAAAAAATACATGAAAATGGACTGCTTTTTCACAGGTAAAGCAGTCTTGATCTCTTTCATTATCAATTATTACCTAAACGTTAAAATTAACCTAACTGACCTTCCCTATCCCCAAGTTCACTCTGGTAGAAATGCTAATTATTGCTTAAGAACCAGCATGGAAGAAAACAAGTAACTGCAATTCATAAATCTTCTGTTTGTTTCCACTGCCTGGGACTCAAGCCACACTGAGCAAGGAAGGAGTCGGTTGATGGGGCTTTTGAGGGATTCAGTGCTCTCCATTCCTAGACCCCTGGACAAGCCCCAGGGACACAGGAAGCTTCTCCTTAGCATCATAAGGCTATAAAGACCCCCAAATTTCTGCAGTAACAAGTCAAGTCCCCCCCCCTCTCTCTCACACACACACACACACACACACTCACACACACACACACACACTCACACACACGACCCCAAATCAACTCCCAGGCCCAGCAGACCTTCAGGTCCAAACTAAGAGCATCTCTTAGACCAGTGGTCCTCACCCTTCCTAAGGCTCACCCTTTAATACACTTCCTCATGTTGTGGTGACTCCCAACCATAAAATTATTTCATTGCTACTTCGTAACTGCAATTTTGCTACTGTAAATATCTGAAATACAGGATATCTAATATGCAACCCCCAAAGGGATTGCAACCCACAGGTTGAAAAGCACTATCTTAGACCCTCGGGTTCTGGTTTTGTGCCAGTTTTCCTTGATGTGACACATCTCTACCCTGAGGAAAACCTTGGCCATTATCCCCTTCACCTGAGCTCTCCTAGCCTAAAGGCTTCCAAGAACTACTCAAGCTCTATCTCTCACCAGTCCCCAGCGTCTCTGCCCTCCAAGTCCTGCACCAGCTCCAACCTGGCATGAACAAAGATATTCCGGGGGTCAACAGCCGAACGTCCCTACAGTCCCCATTTATAACACATATTGGCAGTGTGAGAGCATTTATGGGTCACCACGTAAGGGTATTTATGTGCAACACACAGGGACAAGGAGAAGCATTCTCAAAGGTGTGAAGCCCTTGCAAACGGAGCTCCATTCTGACTTCCAGTGGGGGCTGAAGGTTAGGAGGGAAACAGAAGGAAAATGCATGCTACTTCAACTACTTCCTGACACTTCTCCGGGTCGTTTTCCCTCACTCTTCTAAAATGCTCTTCAGAGGTACTTTTGCCTTCCTTCTGCCTATCTCAGGGTCGTTCACTGTGCCCACTCACTAAGATATGTTTAGCTACCTAGGATAATGATAATTTCTTAAAATAAACCAAAACTGTTCATTTCACTTGGTTTGTGAACATCAAAATGTAACACCATTTAATGGGAAAAATCTTTAGGTAGAGATCAACCAACCCCAGTAGTCTGTGCTCTCCTCTCAAATCGTCCTCACGCCTGCACAACTCCACCTTCTGGGCACCCTGTCTCCTAAGCTGTAACACAGAACAATATCTGTCCTAACCTAGCTCTAAAAATCACCAAATAGAAGGATATTTTTGAATTTTGGTGAACAGAAATAAAGACCAAAGATGGGTGGTCACCTGTGAGTCCTAATGTGATGCCCATTCAGACACAGCTGTTCAAAGTTCACACACAAAGTAAACTAAAATAAAGACAGAAGCCCTTCCAAACTCCATCACGCTGATAAGAGCTAGCCTGTGTGAGAATAATGGTGGGCCTCAACCTCTGGGCCTGCGAGTGCCAAATCAGTCCTGTGGATAGGAGCCACCAGAGCTTAGGGAGGGAACAAGAAAAGAGTTACTCTGGCAAACATATTCATATGATATTTTCCTCCTCTGAGACTAGCAGTGTTCATGCAGGTTAAGCTACCTGCAGACCCCACCTCCTATGCCAGACTGACATTAAGGAGCTGTCTGCTTTTCAGATCACTGAAACTTAATAGAGTACATAATAACTAAATCAAGACACACATGTAAATATCCTCTAGTCTGCTAAATCTCAGAAACAGATTTTATTTAATCCCCACAAATACTGCAATGTAGACATTATTATTCCTATTTTCATAGATGAGGGCAACTGAAACCACAGAAATTAGAATAGCTTCCCCCAAGTTACAGGGCAAGTAAAGAGCCAAGTCAGGATTTGAACCTAGTTTTGTCAGACTCCAATGCCCATAGGTCTCCTGCCTTTTCTTACCTATGAAAAAAAGTAACCATGGCAACTGGTTGGGTCATTTCTCCACAATCCATGACATAGTATTTAACTGTGTGTCCTAGCTGTGTTTCCACAACTTCTACAAAGGAACGAAAAAATTTTCAGAGACCTTCTCCTTTTTCTTTTCTTTTCCTATATTTATCTTTTACCCTTTTACAAACTATTTTTAGGTAAAAATCACTGGGCTCAGCCTGACAATCATACATTTCCACAACCAATAAGCCACAGTTCTGTTTTCTCCCTTTCACTCTTTACAGCCACAGTGTTTGAGCATGGCATTATTTCTAAGTTGGTGCCATTAAGCAACTGTGTCCATTCTAATACAGTGTCTTATATATGAGAATCACAGGGTGACACTAGTCATCAAGTCACTAATTGAGAAACATTCTCTTTATTCCTCTAGTCAACTTGCTACATTTTAACCAAGAGGCTTGAAAAGAAGGGTTTATTCTGTGGACAAATTCACTCATATTAAAGGTAGCTTTCTGAAAATTGTGTAAAGGATTAAGGGGAAAAGTAAACAGAAATGCAACAACTTAATGTCCGAGTCCCTGAGTCTATTAGACCGTGAGTTCAAGAGCCTGAAAGATACAGTTTGAAAGTAACTGTCATTCCAGTAACTTCTGCAAGTGCACCTTGAAATTGAAAAAGTGCACTCAAACGTGGCTAGTGCTTTTGCTGAGCATGTAAAAATCAGGAGGACTTTCTTCCATGCTGTTCCTGCAACCAGTGTGTGTTATTTTTATAACTGTAAAAACTGCCCCCACCCTAGATACACTGTTAACGCTTTCTCTACAGGATGGGCTTTCTGCCTTCTCATTATAGCCCACAGGGGCGAAACGGTCATTAAGTAAAGCAGGCACTTTCCAGAACTTGTTACATAACCTCAGCACATGAAAGGCAGCTTTCTTTCCATTCAGAGAACCCTTCTCTTACTTTAGGCAGCCATGTTTCTTTGCATTCTCTCCAAATAGGTAGAGTGTCTTATATGTTCACTACAAAGCGTTGTGTTAATTTTCTTGGTAGCAAGCATGTGAAAGACATTTGCCCCTTACATAGTTCTGATGTATGTCCATCAATGTTATAAATGCTACTTTTTAAGAGAGATTAAAGTATTTCAACCACAATGGATGAACTAGTTTCATCCACTATGGTAGTGAGTTCCCTACCAACAAGATACTCAAAGCAGAAGTGTCCTATTAAAAAGGTTCCCAGGTGAGGCAGGAGGCTGAACATGCTGGAAACTATACTCTCCCTTCTTAACCTATGCTTTTTAAACACTTTTTAGACCAACATACCCTAGTGACACAATGGATTACAAACTAGCCTGCTGAGTCCCTCTCCCAGCTCACTGTTCACATCAACCTAGTAAAGATGCCCTTCAGATTCAGCTTAACTTGGGAAGCTATCTAGTTACTTCTGGTGAAGACCAAATTGCTGTAATATTAACAGTTTCTTACTATTTGGGATGACAAGAATGTGCTGAAGTCATGCAGTCAGTGGAATGCATGTGTTACCTATGGGTCTGTCGCAGCCTTTAAAACATTGCCTCTAAAGGGACACCAAAAAGAGGAGCTATGTGGGAGCAAGAAAAGTGTGATAACTAGACCTCCAACCTCAAGTACAACCCAGCTGCCCATGCACAGGCAAATGCCAGTCCCCAGGAAAGCCAGTCCCTTCCAGCCTGTGACTGCAGCCACACAAGCCCGGGAGCTGTCCATTCAGCACCACGGCAGTGTCCCTCCAGCACATGCATAAAGCCAGAGAAAATGCAAGACGGAGGGGGGTGGGGAGAACTGTTGAGGATCCTCCTTCAAGGAAGCAACTATATGACTATTTGTTTCCAAATATACTATATTCCAAGTCATTACCCTTTATTAATTTAAAAGAAAATATTCCAAATATTTGTACGAAACTTGACAAAACCTCAAATGAAAACGAAAAGCATATAAAGCCAGCCTCCCAAACTGACCCAAGAAACCAGTAACTAACTGGCCTGCACCATCATGAATTTTACAATACCCCCCATATTCCAGTAAGAGACATCACATCCACACACATCAGATGTTCTGAGAACACAGAACATGCTTGCAGCCCTCTCTAGAGAGCTTCCATTTCTAGGACAGACAGAATGCTCACAGAACACCAAACCGTCGCTACCCCCACACACAGCAATCAAATCCTCTCTCAGGGAGAACTGAAGGCCTTATGGGTCATGAGTTCCAAAGGAAAATGCTGCAGTATTTCAAGAGCTAGGTTACTGACAATACGTTAAAAAGCTTTCAGCATTTCAAGTCTCAATCCCCAGTCCTGCGGTCCTGGTAATGGGTAGGTAGTACTGCTGTCCAGCCATTTGCATTACACATCAAAAAAAAAAAAACAGTTTTGGGGAAAGAAAAAGGCACCCTCCCCCATCTCTCCTAATGCACATGGAAAAAAGGGGAGAGAGCCTGTGAGATGAAACATCTACCACACCCGAAATCTCCTTGAAAAGCTAAACATCCCTCAGTCCTAACACATGTACCCCTCTCTAAAGAATCTCTAAGCTTAATTAAACTCGAGAAAACAGTTATAAAAAAGCACTCCCCCTTTGCCCTAAAAGCCCTCACCCACACTTCCTGCTCCAGATTCCGGCCCTTCTGGATGCCCACTGTGCATTAAAAGGAGCTCCCCCTGCGCGGCAGAGCATGCAGCATGATTATTTCTCCCTGCCCCTGAGTTTGGCCAGATGCAATCCAAAGTTTCTTCTATGCCCCTCCATCCCAACAGATGACATTGATTATGAACACTGGTGCGAATCTTGGAACCTCCAACTATAAAATGTATTCCTCCCCGTGCTTAGAAACCGCAGTGTGAGGAAGAGGGCATAGGGTGGAGTAGTTGGAAGGAACGCACAGTTTGGAGAATTCCTATTTATTGGGCTGAAAAACGATTCCCACGCCACCCTAAGCTAGGGACGTTGAAGGGGTCTGACAGCCCCCAGTACCGCCCGGAAAGTTAACTGCCAAGTCTCCACCGGTGGTTGCTGCGGGCAATGGAGAGGATGGAGCGGAGCTCCCGGGAGAAATGCAGAGATTTGCGGTCCCCTGGGTACCAAGAGTGAAGTAGAGAGGAAGGGTCCAAGCTGTGGAGCTGGGCAGACAGTTCGGTATCCCAACGCTAACGCGAAGCTCGGGGTGCTGCTGCCCGTGGTAAGGTGGGGGAGGGAAGGGAGCAAGGAGAGGAACAAGCTCTGCATAGGGTGGCGTAGGGGTGGGGGTGGGGGAAGGGGATATTCTGAAAGTGATGTACTCTGATGCAGGAATCCTAGCCTGCCAAGAAGGTCGCGGGGGCTCCAACACGGCCTCGAGCACCCTGACGAGAGGGGGAACTGATACGTCCGAGTAAGGCAGTGAAGGACAGGAGGTGTCCTGACTGCCCCACGAACCCCGGAGTCCCCCGGCTTCTGCAGTTGGTAGCAATGTGGAGCCGGATGAGGGAGGATTCAGTAAGGACTGGGGGAGGGGGTAGAGCTGAGGGGCTGCAGAGCAGCAGGAGAGCCCGGGTCGGGCTAGCACTAGGGGCTGGACGCCGACTGCAGCGTTGACGGGGCCACCGGGGGTAAGCCCGCGTCCCCGGCGCGACCCGGAGACCCGGAGGGCAGCGCGTCCAAGGGTGTGAGCCGGTGGTCCCCCATCCTCCTCGGGAACCCCAGGCAAACACCGCGGAAGGAAGCAAGACTTCCAAACACCCGTCCAAAACACGAAGGACAGAAACCCGACGACCACTCAAGCCCCCGCGAGCCCCGTGAGCGAGCCCAGCGGCCCGCGAGTCGCGCCGCGCGCTCTGCGGCAAAGCCCCGGGCGGAGAGGGGCGAGCCTCGCTCCAGGGTCCCGGGGCGACAGGGAGAGCCCAGGCCGAGGAGCGGCGCCAGGGCCGGGGGCCCCGAGGCGACTTACGGCAACTGTGGCGACGGCGGCGGGCGGGCGGGCGAGCGAGGCGACGGCGGCCCTAGCGCGGGGCCCGGGAGGCGCGGCCGAACTGCAGAGGCGCCGAGGCTGCGGCGGGCGGGACTGCGGTGGGCGCCATCTTGGTGCGCTCCCCGCGCCCGCCCCCTCCCGCGCCGTGCGAGCCCTTGCATAATTGATGACTCGCGCCGCGCGCGCCCCCGCCGCCGCGCGCCCCCGCCGCCGGTCCCCGCGCGACCCTCCGCGCCCGCCCGCCCACCCACTGCCCGCTCGTCTGCCCCCGCCCGCCATCCCGCCGGTGCCCCGCGCCCGCTCGCCCAGCGGCCACCTACCCTGCCGGGCGCGCTCGCTCGCACGCCCGCACGCCCGCCTGCCCTCTCGCTACCAGCTGGCCGGCCTGCGTCCCCGCGCTCCGGACTAGATGCTCGCCGGAGCCCAGCCGGCAGGGGGCGCCGCGCCCGAGCTCCTGCGAGCGTCCCCGGGCCCGCCTCCCTCCGCGACGCCCCCGCCGGCCCCGCCAGCACCGGCGGCGTCGACACCCGAAAAACGCTGTGCGGCCCTGATCGTCTCTCCTTGCTCCTGGGTACACTCGGTCATCGGGAAACCGCAGCTGAAGTTTCTGGCCGAACGACTTGATCTTTGGTCATGGTCACCCGGTAGTCGTTAACGCAGCAAATGGCATCCAGTGTTAGGACCGGGCCCTGATCTGAGTGGCAGAGACACTGCTCCCTGACAGCCCTCGGGTTTGAAAGCGTAGAGGTCACCTTACCCTCTCCAAACTCAGAGGGTTGCTCGGTGAAGTTGGCATCAGCCTCTTCACTGCTTCCGCCACATGCCTGAGGATCTACACGGTGAAGACGAGAACTCCCAGCCTTGTGTCTCTAATGCAAATTCAGTTGAGACGGAATAGCACCTCTTAACTAAGCAATGGTGGGTGACAATCTGTCCAGACCTCGGTGCTCTGTCACTAGGCGGGAGCAGTCAATCACAGCTTTATTGTAGATGGCTTTATTGTAGAGACTAAAGGGGAAAGGCATTTACACTTTGCTAACGCTGCCCAGCACAGACTGTCGCATAATGTGCCCACTGCATGCATTTTACAGTAGCTTTCTTGAGATATATTTGGCGCACAATAAGCACATGGCTGCATGTTTAGGATATACAGTTCTGACATATGTATGCGTTCAGGAGCCCCTCAATAAGGTGATGGGTGCACCCAGGGTTTCCTGGTGTTTCTTCCTAATCCCTTCCTGCATTGCCCACCCACCCACACCCTCCCCCAGGCAACCACTGATCTATTACCGCACATTAGTTTGCATTTTCCAGAACTAATGAGATCATAGAACTTCAGGGGCGGGGGTTTAGGACTCTTCTCTCAGCATGATTATTTTGAGGTTATTTTGTTGTTACCTGTAAGGTGTTCATTTCTTCTTACTGCTGGGCAGTGATCATTATGGAGGACCTACCACAATTTTCATCCACTTACTTATGGCATTGAGGCTAGAGCTAGATTCCTGCTTGTTTCAAATTAAGCTGCCATGAACACTGTGCATCTCTGTATGGAAGCCTACTCTGATTTCTCTGGATATAAGCAAGTACCTAAGAATGAAGTGACTGAGTCCTCTGGGTTACACATGACAAGGAAAGTTCAGGGCTGCAGGTGTGTTCGGTTGGTACAGCTCTATCCACCGTGCACAAAGTCCTGAGTCAAATTCCCAACACACACCACATAAACCACTCAAGGTCATTCTCACCCACCTAACACGTTTCCAGCTACATGAGGCCATGTCTTTCAAAACCAAAATAACAAAAAAAGGAGAGGAACTTCTGAACTGCTTTTCAGAGTGCTTTTGCCATTTTGCTTTTCTGGCTTAGCCCAGGAGGGCCTCAGTGCCCCATGTCTTCATCCACATCTGGCATGACCAGTCTTTTTAATTCTAGCTGTTGTAACAGTGTGATAGATTGATTATCCCACTGTGGTGCTAGCTTCTGTCTCACTAATGATTGTCTGTGTTAAATGTCTTGCCTCAGCAAATTCTCCCGGTTGAAGTTGTCTATTCAAGTATTTCATAGTGTAGAGGATGTTTTCTTATTGAATTTTGAGAGCTGTTTGTATATTATGGATATACATGTTCTAACAGGTAAATGATTAGCAAATATTGTTTCCTAGTATGGGCTTATATTTTTAGTCTTGTGACAAAGTCATTCCAAAAGCAAAAACACTTAAATTTTGTGAAGTTCAATTCCTTCCTTCCTTTTCTCCTCCTCCTCTTCCTCTTCCTCCTCCTCCTCCTTCTTTCTAAGCAAATGTATAAGGCTCTAGTTCTGGACTCTGTTGTTCATTTGTACCTTTACCTGGCTTTGTTTACCCTTGCTTTAAAATAAACGTTGAAGTCTGCCAGTTGAGGCCGTTTTCCAGGCTGAAGATCTCGTGCATCAGTGTAGCCCACATGTGCATCAGTGTAGCACACATGTGCAGGGGTGCAGCACACATGTGCAGTGGTGTAACACACATGTGCATCAGTGTAGCCCACATGTGCATCGGTGTAGCCCACATGTGCATCAGTGTAGCCCACATGTGCATCAGTGTAACACACATGTGCATCAGTGTAGCACACATGTGCATCAGTGTAGCACACATGTGCAGGGGTGCAGCACACATATGCATCGGTGTAGCACACATGTGCATCAGTGTAGCACACATGTGCAGGGGTGTAGCACACATGTGCATCAGTGTAGCATACATGTGCAGGGGTGTAGCACACATTGCAGGGGTGTAGCACACATGTGCAGTGGTGTAGCACACATGTGCAGGGGTGTAGCACACATACAGCATGATGAGACCCTGGATGTCTTAAACACAAAGCAAAAACAGCAGCATGGGT
This sequence comes from Mesocricetus auratus, assembly GCF_017639785.1. Classification (NCBI taxonomy): domain Eukaryota; kingdom Metazoa; phylum Chordata; class Mammalia; order Rodentia; family Cricetidae; genus Mesocricetus; species Mesocricetus auratus. Next base: position 64,871,306 of record NW_024429194.1, read on the forward strand.
TTCGTGACGAGGCCTGCAGCCCCTGCGCTGGAAAGCCTGACAAGGATCAGGATGACAACGTGGAGGCCGGCCTCTCACTCTCTTTCACTCTGTTCTTCTTTCTGCAATGCTGGGTTTCCAACTCTAGGCCTTTCAGATTTGCCTGCAAACTCCGGAATCTTTGTCAGGTTCTACAGAACAACAGCAAGTAGACATCACTGGAATTGTGTTGATTGATAGCACCAGCTTTGGGGAAGTTTCCATGACAACAGAGCCAACTCTTCCATGTCAGCACTGTTGGGGTCTTTTGAGAGCTCTGGGTGCCCTGGGATTTCTCAGGAGACAAGTCTTACTCGCCTTTCTAGGATTTGTTCCTAAATATTGTGTATTTGTGTGTGTGTGTGTTGCTTAACACTCTGTATTATTTTTGGTTTCTTATTATTCCTAGGAAATGTATAGAAGTACAGTTAATTGTTCTGTATCTTACAAGTGTGCTATCCTGATACCAGATTCCCCAAAAGAAACACCATAAGATTGGACCCATTAGCATCCCCTACAGAAAGAAGGAGGAGGACTCAAGAAGTAAGTACATGAGTCCCTCCCCTCCCTGAGCATATACAAGTAGTTAACAGTTGCTGGTGTGGGGTGAAATGGGTTGCTGAGGTAGGGTGGGTTGCTGAGGTAGGGTGGGTTGCTGAGGTAGGGTGGGTTGCTGAGGTAGAGTGAGATGAGTTGCTGACATGGGGTGAAGTGGGTTGTTACCCTCTGTCTAGGATGAATAAAAACAGACTCCCCAAGAAAAGTCCCAAATCATGTGCAAATTATAAATGAGCAGTTTTGGGGGTTTTTTGTTTGTTTGTTTTTTGTTTTTTGAGACAGGGTTTCTCTGTGACTTTGTAGGCTGACCTGGAACTAGATCCTGGAACTAGTCCTTGTAGACCAGGCTGATCTTGAACTCACAGAGACCCGCCTGCCTCTGCCTCCTGAGTGCTGGGAGTAAAGGCATGCACCACCACCACCCAGCTGTTTCTTTTTTTTTTTTTTTTTTTTTTTTTTTTTTTGGTTTTTCGAGACAGGGTTTCCCTGTGGCTTTGGAGGCTGTCCTGGAACTCAGTTGGTAGGCCAGGCTGGCCTCGAACTCACAGTGATCCGCCTGCCTCTGCCTCCCGAGTGCTGGGATTAAAGGCGTGCGCCACCAACGCCCGGCTAAGCTGTTTCTTTTTTTAAAATGTTTTTATTATGTATTTAGCATGTATGGTTTTGTGGTGGTTTGAATGAAAATGGGCTCAGATGTGTTGTTTTTCTTTTTTAATTGTTTCTACCTTTTAAGCTATGGCTATCCTATTCAGCAACTGCTACTCAACTGCTACCAGCAGTGGCTAGGCCACAAGAGCCAAAAGCCTGAGGAAATTCTGTTCCCTACGGGACCCACACTTTAAGCTACTAAGGAAACTTATTTAAATCTCTGTCCCACTAAAAAACTCTAGATTCAAAGGTTGAGGTAGAACCCTGCTTCCCATAGAGGCTGAATAGTAAGCAGCTCACCTAGCTCACATCCTTAAATCTCCCAAGAAGTCCTCATGTGTGTCCTCTGCTCTCCTTTTAAACCCTTCTCCACCTGGCCACTTCCTACAACTTCCTGTCAGCTAGTTGCTGACCCAGCCTCCTGACTGCAGGTAAATTTTATTTAATCCAACATAACTTTACATCATTAGGCAAATGTTTCAGGGCATAAACAAAGTAACACACCTTAAATAATATTCTACATTTCCCCTTTTTTGTCTAAACAAAAAAAGGTTTTAACTTTAACATAAAATAAGACTATATACAGTAAGAACAAGCATAAAGAGTATAGTCCCAATGTAATGAATTTCAGTTCATTTGTACCTGGCAAATTAAAAGAAAATACCTTAATCTAACTTATCTTACTGAATCTAAAATTTTATATCTAATTTACTTTCTATTGTAACTAAGGAAAACTACAACTATAACTATATAGTCTTCAACTCCATCAAAGACACCAGAAGGATATTATTTAAGAAAACAAAAAGTACTTCCAAAACTCTAAAAATTACAAAGACATCTGACTGCCTGAACAGTAACCCACACTGCCCTTGCAATATTGGGGCATCCATCTTCAGCCTATATATCCATAGCAACTGGCAGACTTTTCAATGAAGCAGGAAATTTGAAAGATTGTCCCACATTGTCAGGGACCTCCGCCATAACCCAGCCATAGCATTATCACGCCCTCCTCATAGAGAGGATGTGACTCCAGGCCACACTGCAGAAATACCACCTCTTAAGATAGGAAGCAAGTTCCAAGAAACAGGCTTATTGAAAATTACCAATTCACTCAGGCTATAGGCTTGAGCAATAGAGGATAAGATTGTGAAAGATAGAATTGAAACCTGCAGTTAGGTTACCAGGCGACACAGGATGGCCTACCCTCCCACTGACCTTTGCCCTGCTAGGCTCATCATAGCTGCAGTCAACACCCCCATTCCCTCCCCTCCTCACTTCCCGCCTACAGTCCTATATAAATCCCTTTGGAATGAATAAAGGTTGTCAGCTTGATCACCCATGTTGACTTGCTGTCTGTTCCTAGTACCCCTTGTCCCCCCATCTTCTCCTAGGTATCCCTGGTATTATATTGACTGTCTCCCTGCCGGACGGGTCACCACATATATTGGCAGTTTGTCAGTCACTTTCCTCTGTGTCCTGCAGAATACCTATGAAGCAATAATTCTGAAGGACTTTCCTGCCTTGTTTTGGCAAAGTTCAACAGTCTTTTTCCTTCAGAGTGTCTGCACAACACATTGTCATCAGTTTAAAATCAAGAACAGTTTCTTTGCCCAGTGGTGAACCTTGCCACAATGAAAGCAAACTTCATAAAGAATCACTTCAATGCCCAAGTCGTCTCTGAAGTAGATCAGTGTCACCAGGAGCAGATGTGTCTCATTGTCATGAAAAACCTTTAAATCAACAAAATATTTTGAATGCCATACTCTACAGGTCTTTGAAGTATTTGAAGATCATCTATCTAACATATCTACAAAAACAGTTATAAATGACTAACTACCAACCTATGTTTCTTGATTGTCCTATATAGTTTATAATAATAGATTTCAAAAACTAGAACTTTATCTTACATTTTTAAATGAACTATATAGGTACAATACCTTAAACAAAAGGAGAAACACATATACAACCTTAAATTTGTATCAATCTACAAAAACCCTTTAGACGAATAGAAACATATATACAATGTAACAAAAATAACTTTAAATTTACATCAATATACAAAAATCCTTTAAACAAAAGTAGAAATATAGTGTTTTGTAACAAAAATGACCTTAAATTTGTATTAATCCTTACAAATACAGAATATTTGTGATCAATAGTTGACCCTTAGTTTATAATAGATTCAATAATCTACCCTATTATTTAAAGTATATTCAACAATCTTCCCTTTCGTCGTATCATCCCTTTATCTCCCCTCTCTCTTTTCTTTTCCCCTTTTTTCAAAGAGATCTCTGAATGTAATACCATTTGCATTGTTTCCTCCCTTGCCAATACCAATAACAATTAATAAGCAGCCCCCATATAAATGATGACAAGCATTTATAACCCACCAAAAGACCAAATTCCATCCTCCCCACCTATTAGGAATGTGGTCATCATCCTTAAAACAACTTCCTGTTGTTTGCGGGCAATTATACCCTGAAGAAACTAAAATGATGACATTATTGTGATCCAGGTAAAATCATTGTGGGGCCCCATCATCCTTTTAGAGACTTCAGAGATTGCTGTTAAGAAAATTTTTATATTCATTGTGGAAAACTTAAGCATTACTAATATCAAAATGAAAAGATTAAGCCGGGCGTTGGTGGCGCACGCCTTTAATCCCAGCACTCGGGAGGCAGAGGCAGGTGGATCTCTGTGAGTTCAAGGCCAGCCTGGTCTACAGAGTGAGTTCCAGGACAGCCTCCAAAGCTACAGAGAAACCCTGTCTTGAAAAACCAAAAAAAAAAAAAAAAGAAAGAAAGAAAGAAAGAAAGAAAAAAGAAAGAAAAGATTAAATTTTAAGGGGAAAGAAATTTGTGACAGCAATAGACCCTAGATCTTGGGTTTCTTCTGAGACAGAGATTCTAAATTTTCTTTTAACAATATCCTTGTGTTTAGAGAAGGAGAGAGCCACTCTCCAACTCTAAAGCCAGCTTTGGTTTATAATTGAGTTGGGACAACAAATATTTCAAAAGGTAATAAGATTTTACCCTATGGAAAGTAATTATGCCATCTTGCCAGATTGTTTCTTTTCTTGGTAATTTTTTCTTGACATTTGTTGCTGCTTTAGATGTCTATCTGTCCAAAAGTCTTCAAGATGGATATTTTTAGTCTCCTGTAAAAACACAAACTCTGCTGTGACCCTAACTTGATGAGTTTTTTCCTTTTGACATGTCAAGTCACCACCTTGGTTGATGAACTATCACTTCTGATCGAGATGTCTCTCCTATTCAAATTGAATCTTTATTAATTTTGATGGTATGCATAGCTTTTCTTCTTCTGTGGAGAAGTAATACAAATCCTGGTTTCCATTCTGAGTTCAACACATCTTTAAAGTTCACAGCCTAATTTAATTCTATTGTCCAATGTCTCGCCACAGCTGTCATTCCTTTTTCATTAGCATTTAGAAAACTCAAGTTAATAAGGCATTATGCAATCTATCCCTGAGGGGTCTTTATTACTCCCTTACCTTTATTAAGCATTTCTTTTAAAGTTCCATTAGAACTTTCTATAACTGTTTGTCCTATAGTGTTGTGTGGTATATCTGTAATGTGCTTTATGTCATAATACACAAAAAGTATTTCATTTTAGTACACACATATGCTGGAGCATTGTCAGTCTTAATTTCTACAGGTATCCCCATAATATCCATAACTTCTAATCGATATGCAATTACAGAATCAGACTTTTCAGAAGTCAAAGCTGTCACCCATTGAAATCCTGAATATGTATCTATTGTATGGTGTTTGTATTTTAATTTCCCAAACCCTGCAAAATGAAACACATCTATTTACCAAATTTCATTTTTTGAGTATCCTTTAGGTTACTTCCTGCAGGTAGTGGAGTTGCCAAGTGATGGAAAAAAATCCCTTTTTAAACCCTTGCTATTGGCATGGTGTTTTCTATGAAACTCTGAGGGCCTCCAGCACATTTCCTATTTAATAACTAATCAATTTCATCATTATCTTGTGCTAGACAGCATGGCAGACCTGTATGGGACCTGATGCATGTTATATACATGGGATGATTTCTATTCCTGATTATCTCCTGTAATTAGCAAAGTTAATTCTGATTCATCAGAAATAAATTCATCAGTTTCAGTATGTAAGACAACCCTTTCTGCATATTGAGCATCAGTCATTATATCAAGAGGTTCTGAAAAATCTAATAATACCATGAGAATAGCATACCATTCTGATTTCTGAACCACTTTGTTTTTCGTGACTTACAAGCTGCCTTGCCTGATTTATTTGCATCCTATAAAATGTAGGGGCAGTTGGGAGGTAGTGCTGTACGCCTTTAATCCCAGCACTCAGGAGGCAGAGGCAAGCAGATCTCTGTGACTTCAAGAACAGCCTGATCTGCAAAAGCTAGTTCCAGGACAGCCTCAAAAGCCACAGAGAAACCTTGTCTTGGAAAAAAATGTAGGGTAAAATCCATTTATTCTTTTTTAGAAACTAAAATCTCTTCCTTTTGGATAAAAGTTACTTATCTCTCCCATAAAATTATTACAAGCACTTTGACAGTTTTCATTTTCTGCCCATAATGAAGCAATTAGTAAAAGGTACTGCAATTTCTGCTGGGTCCATTCCTGTCAATGGATGAAGTCTTAATATTCCTTTTAAAATCCATTCAGAAATCTTTTCCACATATGTCTTTAATTTTTCATTCTGTTTGTGTGGTAAAAACATCCACTCTAAGACAATATCTTCCCTTTGCATTAAAATCTCTGTGGGGGGTGCATAGAATGGCATTAAAATCTCTGTGGGAGTGCATGGAATGGCATTAAAATCTCTGTGGGAGTGCATGGAATGGCATTAAAATCTCTGTGGGGGTGCATGGAATGGCATTAAAATCTCTGTGGGGGTGCATGGAATGGCATTAAAATCTCTGTGGGGGGTGCATGGAATGGCATTAAAATCTCTGTGGGGGTGCATGGAATGGCATTAAAATCTCTGTGGGGGTGCATGGAATGGCATTAAAATCTCTGTGGGGGTGCATGGAATGGCATTAAAATCTCTGTGGGGGTGCATGGAATGGCATTAAAAATCTCTGTGGGGGTGCATGGAATGGCATTAAAATCTCTGTGGGGGTGCATGGAATGGCATTAAAATCTCTGTGGGGGTGCATGGAATGGCATTAAAATCTCTGTGGGGGTGCATGGAATGGCATTAAAATCTCTGTGGGGGTGCATGGAATGGCATTAAAATCTCTGTGGGGGGTGCGTGGAATGGCATTAAAATCTCTGTGGGGGTGCATGGAATGGCATTAAAATCTCTGTGGGGGTGCATGGAATGGCATTAAAATCTCTGTGGGGGTGCATGGAATGGCATTAAAATCTCTGTGGGGGTGCATGGAATGGCATTAAAAATCTCTGTGGGGGTGCATGGAATGGCATTAAAATCTCTGTGGGGGTGCATGGAATGGCATTAAAATCTCTGTGGGGGTGCATGGAATGGCATTAAAATCTCTGTGGGGGTGCATGGAATGGCATTAAAATCTCTGTGGGGGTGCATGGAATGGCATTAAAATCTCTGTGGGGGGTGCGTGGAATGGCATTAAAATCTCTGTGGGGGTGCATGGAATGGCATTAAAATCTCTGTGGGGGTGCATGGAATGGCATTAAAATCTCTGTGGGGGTGCATGGAATGGCATTAAAATCTCTGTGGGGGTGCATGGAATGGCATTAAAATCTCTGTGGGGGTGCATGGAATGGCATTAAAATCTCTGTGGGGGTGCATGGAATGGCATTAAAATCTCTGTGGGGGTGCATGGAATGGCATTAAAATCTCTGTGGGGGTGCATGGAATGGCATTAAAATCTCTGTGGGGGTGCATGGAATGGCATTAAAATCTCTGTGGGGGTGCATGGAATGGCATTAAAATCTCTGTGGGGGTGCATGGAATGGCATTAAAATCTCTGTGGGGGTGCATGGAATGGCATTAAAATCTCTGTGGGGGTGCATGGAATGGCATTAAAATCTCTGTGGGGGTGCATGGAATGGCATTAAAATCTCTGTGGGGGTGCATGGAATGGCATTAAAATCTCTGTGGGGGTGCATGGAATGGCATTAAAATCTCTGTGGGGGTGCATGGAATGGCATTAAAATCTCTGTGGGGGTGCATGGAATGGCATTAAAATCTCTGTGGGGGTGCATGGAATGGCATTAAAATCTCTGTGGGGGTGCATGGAATGGCATTAAAATCTCTGTGGGGGTGCATGGAATGGCATTAAAATCTCTGTGGGGGTGCATGGAATGGCATTAAAATCTCTGTGGGGGTGCATGGAATGGCATTAAAATCTCTGTGGGGGTGCATGGAATGGCATTAAAATCTCTGTGGGGGTGCATAGAATGCAAAACAACCAAAGTACAATCAAGCTCTAGATCCAAACAAGCACCCTGTAGTTTCTTTTCCACCAAAGCCAATTCTCTCTCAACGTCAGCTGATAATTATGTTGGACTATTTAAGTCCTTGTCGCCTTCTAAGATTCTAAGATTTGAAACAAATTACTCAGCTCTTGAGCTGTTACTCCAATAGTGGGCCATAGATAGGAAATGTCTCCCAGGAATTTTTGAACATCATTAACAGTCCACAACTGATCTATCCTGATTTGTACCTATTGTGGTTGAATTTTTTGTGAACATACTTTACATCCTAAGAAATCAATAGAATCTCCTTTTTGTATTTTTTCAGAAGTAGTTTGTAATCCCCAGCAAGGCAAATTTTTCTTTACTTCTTCAGTCTTTCTAAAGTATCTACACTTGAATCAGCAAATCATCCATATAATAGTCCATATAATAACATATCATCCATAAAATAGCATATCATCCATATAATAGTCAAATATATATTGAGGAAAGTGTACCTGAATTATTTCTAATGGCTCTTTTGCAAAATATTGGCACAGGGTGAGGCTGTTCAACATCCCTTGTGGTAGAACCTTCCATTGATATCTTTTAACAGGCTTGGAATTATAAGTAGGCACTGTGAAGGCAAATTTTTCTCTATCTTGTTGTTGCAGTGGTATAGTAAAAAAACAGTCTTTTAAGTCAATCACTATAATAAAAAAAAAGGCAAGGGAATTCCAGACTGTAAAGAGTCCATTGGCTTGCATGTCCCTCAACTGAAGAATTGATAAATAACATGTGATACATTTACAAAACAAAAAAACAACAAAAAAGAGCCTATTGGCTAAATCAGCTTATTTATGTCTCTTAGGTCAGTTGCCATTCTCCATTTTTCATATTTCTTTTTACTAACAAATACTGCTTGATTCTTCAATATATTGAGCATTTAACTGCTCCTTTACTAGTTGTTTAAGACCTGTAACTTTTCCAATATCAAAGACCACTGTTCCACCCTAACAGGTTTGTCAGTCAACCATTTTAAAGGTACGGTGGTTGGTACCTTTGAAATACCAACAGCTTTGGTGCCCTGCTTATGTACAACTTGAATGGTCTGTGACTGTCCTGGATAGTATCTTTTAATATTTTTCTCATGAGCATTCCTTATTTTATAGTTTGTTTCTGAGATTAAGGGAATATTAATCTGTTTTCCATTGCTGCAATAAATCATGTTCCCATAAATTCATTGTTATGTTAGCCACTTATAGTTTCAATTTTCCTATCTGTCCCATTCAACCCATCTTGCACTTTGTTTTACTTGACACAAATTACCAGTCCCTAAGAGCTGAACATTTAATTCCTGAAGAGGCCAACCTTGACACCATAATTTTGGTGCAATTATTGTGATATCTGGACTTATATCTACCAAACCCTCAAGTTCTATGCCATTTATTTATATTTTTAACTTTGGCCTTTGATCACTTATAAAAGTTTACCAAAATATTTGCTTGATGGCTTCTCCTGAAAATATTTTTTTTCATTTTCTAAAGCTGTTCTAGCATCCAGAGTTGTATGGTTTTTAACAACAGGCATTATATCATTTAAATTTTTTGTGGAGGATTTTCCCCAAAGTGGGAAGGGGAGGATTGAACTACATTTGACACTGGGGCCTTCATGAGGCCCTATCAGATGTTTCCTGATGGGGAAGGGTTACCTTGCCTGTCTATTTTTTACCTGCATTCATTAGTCCAATGCCTGCCTTGCCACACCTTATACATACCCCAAAAGACTGGGGCCTTCTATTTGGATTATTTCTGCTATGCACATTATTTCTAGGAGCAGTTTGTCTATACTGCCTTTTCAGATGACCTTGTCTACCACAATTACCATTTTGATTTTTCTTCACATTTTGAAAAGCAATGCTCCTATCCAAGTATCATCATTAGAAATATAGGGGTCAATATCAATTGTATGTCTGATCCATTCTTCTATGGGTGCTGATATTTCACTTAAAGGTCTAATCACCCTTTTACATTCTACATTAGCATTTTCACAAGCCAGGATTTGATTAAAGTTTGTCTAGCGTCTAGATCAGACATCATTCTATGTACAGTTGATGTTAATCCATACAAAAAAGCTAGTGAAGGCTTCTTTTGGGCCCTGTATAATTTTAGTAAATGATTCAGTCCTCTTTCCTGATTCTTCAACCTTGTCCCAAGCATTCAAAGCTGCTATACTACACAGAATCAGGATGTTATCATCAATACACTGCCTTTGCAAATAAGAATACTGACCCTCACCTAGAATTTGGTCTTGGGAAATTTCATGACCTCTAGTACCACACCTTGGTGTTCCAGAGCCCCAGCTTCCTCTCTCCACCAAGTTCTCCATTATATTTGTGGACCAGATTCCAACACTGCTGTAATTAAATCTTTGTAGTTGTCCATGAATTTAACATCTGTCTTGCAAAGGGTGAATGTATACTATATGAAATTACCACCTCCTTAACTTTCTTTAAGTCTAACATATATCTATAGGATTCCAGTTGGCTACAGTGTAGCCTTGCGGATGCATACTATCTGGTGGTTATTGTTGAACAGTAACTGGATATATTAAAGTTGGTGTTCCATTCCTCTCCAGTTTCACAATGAAATGGTGTGGTAAGTTCTGCTATAAATTCCTCTGTCTGTGTCTGAGCATTTTTGCCAGAACTGCATCTTATTAACCCACTTGTCATATTTAGCACAAAAGCCACCAAGGTTATTATTGATAAGATGTTAATTACCATATTGATAGTAAGTATTATTGATATTATATCAGTGCCAGTTAAATCATTAATCTTCCCACATTCTGCTTCTAAGTTCAAGCCTTCTAAAGTAGCAGTTTAGAGAGCCCTAGAACCCTGCATTGTTATTTTTCCCATCCTTAACATAGAAAAAAATTATTTTCAATGTTAATTAATTCTCTCATACTCTCCTAAAGAATTTCTCAAATCTCTTACCAATTCTGTTCACTTCTTGGGGCAAGTGGCAGCTGACTGCTAGTGTGGAGGAGTTCAGACTGCAGACTCAGCAGAGCCGGTGGTTGACAACTCCAGACAGCCAATGTAGCGCAGCCTGCTGGAGTGACCCTTCCTTCTGTGTGGTTCTACCCCCTGTTTGAAGGCCAATTTTTTGTTTTCCTTTAAACTATGGCTAACCTATACAGCAACTGCCACTCTGTCACTACCAGCAGTGGCTAGGCCAAAAGAGATGAAGTCTGAGGAAATTCTGCTCCTAAAGAACCAACTCTTTCAAAGCTACTAAGGGAACTTATTTAAATCTCTGTCCCATTAAAGAACTCAAGTTTCAAAGGCTGAGGTAGAACCCTGCTTCCCAGAGAGGCTGAATAGCAAATACCTCACCTAGCTCACATCCTTCAATCTCCCAAGAAGTCCTCATGTGTGTCCTCACCCCTCCTTATAAACCCTTCTCCACCTGGCTTCTCCCTACAACTTCCTGTCAGCTGACCCAGCCTCCTGACCACAGGTGAATTTTATTGGGACAGGGCAGGGCATTGCCATGCTTGGCCCTGAATGATCACAGAAATGCAAATTAAATCAGAATGACCTGTCACCTCCTACCTGTTAAATTCATTATTATAAAAATATTTTTAAAATAGCTTTTGACAAGCACCTAGAGAAAAGTATACCCTGATACACTATTGGTAGGAATGTAAACTTATACAGCCATGATGACATGAAAGTTGCTCAAAAATCTAACACCTAAATAGAACTACAATATGATCCAGAAAAACCAGTACTGAGTATATGATCGAGGAAGGGAGAGTAAGACACCTGAGTGGAGAAGGCACTTGCTGCCAAGTCTGACCATCAGAGTTCAATCCCCAGGAAAGAAAAGCAATGGCTCCTGTAAGTTGTCCTCTGATCTCTATACCCATACAAGTGCTGGCCTCCCAAAATAAATAGATGAATAAATAAATAAAATGCAACAAAAGAAGTATGCCAAACAGATACCAGCAATCCTACATTGTGGGCATCATTATTCCTAACAGTTAAGCTATGCAATCAGCCCAAATGCCCTTCAGTGGATGACTGGATAAAGGGATGTCATGTAGCCACATGGAATGTTACCCAAAGGGATCCCTTCAGGTATGACACCAGGATTAACCTGAAAGACATAAAGTGAGATAAACCAAAGCCAGAAAGACAAATACTGCTTGATCTCATCTACATGTGCAAGCAGAGAGTAAAATGGTACTCATTAGATATGGGGTAATGGGTTTGTTAGTAAAAGGATACAGAGTATTAGAATCTGTAGAAGGAAGTTTCTGTTCCACCCAGTCCCACAGCCATTTAGTCCCTAATAGACATACAGAGGCTTATATTAATTATAAAATGTTTGGTCTATGGTTCAGGCTTCCTAATGGCTAGATCTCTCTTAATAATTAAGCCATTTCTATTAATCTATGTATCTCCATGTGGTCTTGGTTTACCAGAGAATGCCCAGACGTCCTATCTTCCCAGTAGCTACATGGCGTCTCTCTGTTGACTCAGTCTCTGTGTTCTTCTTCCCAGAATTCTCCTAGTCTGGTAGCCCTGCCTATCTTCCTGCCTGTCCATTGGTCAAAACAACTTTATTCATCAACTAATAAGAGAGGCATATATTCACAGCATACAGAAGGATATCTCCCCAACAAGAAGAAATTGGTTCAAGAGATCTAATACATTACAGAAACTATAGTTAATAACAAATTACATATTTGAAAACTGTTAGATGTTCATTATTCTTGCCACAAAAAAATGAGGAATGCATGTTAAATCACCTAGACCTAACATAGTTCACAATCTAACAACTTGCAGTTTTTTCAAGTGGATGGGTAGATAAGTCACTCTTAATTACTAATGTTTTTGAGTGGACGGGTAAGTTATAGTTCATTATTAATGTGATTGTGATTAAATTAAAATTGAGTTATCTTCTACTTGTTACCACCTGTTGTGTTTTTCCCATTCTCTGCATTATTTCAATTAATTGAAATACATTTTATTATTTCCTTTCAACTATGTTTTTGGCTTATTAACTCTAAACTGAAAGGTTTGTGATAATTTGGTCACTAAGTTAAAATGGCTCTTTGGAATTGGTGTGTTTTGTATGTAGATGTGTGTGTGTTGTGCACATGTGTGTATACACATGTGTGTTGATATGTGTATATAGCACATATACAGTGGACATGTGGAGGTCAGAGGATAATTTATGGCAGCTGACTCATTCCTTCTACCATGTAGGTCTGGAGGATCGACTCAGGTGGCCAAGCTTGGCAGCAGGCACCTTTCCCTGCTGAGCCATCTTGACAGCCTGGGAAAGTTTTTTTTCCTTTTTTTTTTAAAGCAATGACCAAAAGTAGGATAAGTTGAGAAAAGTCTTGCAGCTAACACAGGAGACCTAGATAGCATCATGGGAATTCACACAGGTTGCAAAGGAAAGGAAATATAGAACGAGTAGCATCATCCCCATTGCTGGTGTTCTGAAGGACCTGCCTTTGCTGGAGGAGATTAGAGGTAATCTCAGAGATAAAAATCTCCTGACTGGAGTGTGCTGGCATCACAGAGAGCTGGAGTATTAAAAATCTGTGTCTGTGGAAGAGAACAGTAAATTCAGGAAGCAATAATGTCTGGAATGAGTGTGCACACCACACACACACACACATTTTTATAATTCTTTTAAGTTCTTACCTAGCTTGCATCTGCAAGAATATGTCATGTGCCTGAAGCTCAGCATGCAGACCCTACTGATGGTTCCACAGAGCTTTTTCTGTAGGCTTTACTCTGCAATAGATGCAGATGAGAGACAATGTTTGCTGGGATCACACATGTGGGCCACAGAGATAGGCATAATGGATTAAAATCCACACTTCACCATAGCCTTTTACTCTTGCTCAGTTATGTAACTACCAAGCTTTGGTTTCCTTGTCTCTGAAATGGAGAAAATGTTAATTATTGTCTCCTGGTGGTTTGACAGGGTCACATTGATCTGTGTAAAATCAGTATGCTGTTTATTTCCCCTATGAAGTACCTAACAGGTATTAGTATATTATCCATCTGGCCAAGAGAGATCGCACTTATAGAAGACCTCCAAGATCATTAATATCAGAGGACTTAATTCCTTATGTCCTGATTTCCACTTTCATTGCCCTAATTAGCTCTTACTACTACTACTACAGTGGCAGGAGAATTTTTAACAGAATGATTCTTTCTTCCTTTCATCTCAAGGTCCTAGAGAGGGCTGAACGCATTTCTCTGCCATGGTGCCTTTGGATTTAGCTGTGACTTGTTCAATGAGCATTATTAGCAGGAATGGTAATAGCAAAATGCACCTTCACACTGTTGGGCTAAGTCTAGGGCACAGACATCAACTCTGAAAACAACGTTCCCTGGTTAGTCATTGACAGAACTCTGTGGAGGTCATGGAAGACACCAGGCACTGCCTCTGGACCCAGCCTCCTCAGCCAACCTGTAGGCTCATTATTGAGGAAAAACCTGGAGTGAAAAACACGTTGTTATACAGCATAATGCTCATATGGCCACGCTTTCAGTTTCTGTACCACTGTTCCCATTCCTGCCTGTCTCCATGCTACCATATCCGTCTTTCTGAAATTCATCAAATCAGTCACCATAGAAATCTGTGACAGCTCCCTGTAGTTGACACAATAAAGTTTAAACTCCACAGTACTTGATTCAAAGCTATTCATAGTTCCTGGGTTACTTCCCTCTCCCCTTTCTTTTGCCTGTGTGTGTGTATATGGCATGTAAGCATGTGTGCATGCATGGGCACATGTGAATGCAGGTGAGCATGCTCATGTATGTGTGTGTACACGTGGAGGTTGGCATCACATATCTTCCTAAATTACTATCTACCTTGTATGTTGAGGCAGGGTCTCCCGAGGAACCCAGAGGACACTATTCTGGCTTGTCTGGCTACCCAGCTTGCCAAAGGAGCTCCCTGTATCTGCCTTCCTCTTGCTGGGATTACAGGTGGGCTGCCACATCCCACCCTGGCTTTTAAAGTGGGTTATGCAGGTCCAAACTCTGGTCCTCAGGCTTGCATGAAAGGTGATTCATCCACTGGTAGTTTGAGTGGAAAATATCCCACATGGGCTCACGTATGTGAACACTCAGCTCCCAGATGATGGCGCTGTTTCGGAGAGGCGATGAGGTCTTCAGGAAGTGGAGCCTTGCTGGAGGAAGTGTGTCACTGAGCCTCGCTCCACTTCTGGGTTGGTCTTTCTTCCCCCTCTCTTTCTCTGCCTTGTGTTTACAGTTCATGATGTGACCTCTCAGCATCCTGCTCTGGCTACTGTGGTCATGCCTCCCCCACCACCACGAGCTTTCCTGGAATTGTAAGCTCCTTCTGAAACTTCTTAAATAGCCTTGGTCAGGATACATTATCATTGCAACTGAACTAATACGCTGCTGAGCCAGAGACTACCTTCCCACTCTTCACCTGTGGTTTTAATCCATGGACCCCAGTCACATGATCCTGTGTCAGTCTCAGATGTGCTATGCAATGTCATATCTGCACAGTTGCTTACGTAGTTCACCCTTTCCTGCCTTGAATCTTTCCTTTTGCTATGTAGCCCAGGCTGACCTCAAACTTGCAATCCTTCTGCCTCAGCCTCTCCATTGCAAGGATTATAAGCATGACACATCACGTCTGGCCTTGTCAATTGTCCATCGCAGCTCATGGTCTACCATCATCCCATGTTTTATAAAGCTAAGGCTTCTCACTTCCTCCCAAGTCAAAAATCAGTAATATATACTTAGATTTTTAAAGGTTTTATTTATTTATTATTAAGTATACAGTGTTCTGCCTGTAGGCCAGAAGAGGGCACCAGATAGATCTCACTATAGATGGTTGTGAGCCACCATGTGGTTGCTGGGAATTGAACTCAGGACCTCTGGAAGAAGAAGCAGTGTTCTTAACCTCTGAGCCATCTCTCTAGCCCTATACTTAAATTTTTTAAACATGTTATTTATTTTGTGTGTGCATGTGATGCTCAGAGGACAACTAACAGAAATCAGTTCTATTCTTCTGTCATGAAGGACCCTGGAGATGAGGCCATCACGGTGTATTAAAGCTATTCATGTGTACACATGAATACACATGCCTATTTGTCTATCTGCCTATTGTCCATCTCTTCTTAGCTATCACATGCATTTCCAGAGTCTGAGACTATGTGTGTCTGGTGTCCCATCTGCCTAGATAAAATGTGACTAGCCAATCATGCACAAGCATTCCCTGCCTAATATTTTATCTATCACTTTCCACTGTATATAGAATGTAACCTCCTAGCCCTGGAATGATTTTAGTTCCTTCAAATGCCCAAAGTCTTCAGCTCCCTAACTATGCATCAAGGCATCCCAAGTCATGAAATTGCCAGGAGCTTTCGAGGATAATTTGGCTTGTTGAGAGAAACGCCAGCATTCAATATCTGTCCTATACTTTAGCTTGAAGGTATTCACAATTCAACATTACTAGACACACTTTCTTTTAAATGATATCAATTCTTTATAAAGCTGGGTTTTCAACAGTCTTTACACAGAAAGATCATGTGGCAATCGATACAGAAAAGGACAGTGGGGTAAAGGATCTGACCTGGCCCTAATGTCAGACAGGGAAACTTTGTGATGCTCAGAGTCAACTTGCTAAACTACTGCTGATTTACAAATAAAGTTATCACTTGATTTCAACTTAAGGAAGCAACTTAGCTGTTGAGATATAGCTGCTTATTAACTTGCTGGGGCCTAATTAGCCAATAATGGGGTGGTTCCCAGAGATACCATTCAAAGTCACCAAGACATTAAGGGTTCAGCAAACTGAGAAGGTTCAGGAGTGTCTGCCCCATGATGTGTCACCCTTCCAGACCTTTCTCCATGATGCATCTATACCTAGGACGCTCCAGACCATCTGGAAAACTCAGGTTTATGCCTCAAAGGGAGGTGCCGAGGTTCAGTCTCCCTCAGGATACCTGGCTTTCACAGATCGGGGCAGAGGGAGTGCAGACATGCTGGCCCAGCACCTGCATGCCAGGGATGCCTGCATCTCTGCTCGTCAGCATTCTATGTATAGTGAAGCTCATCAAATAATAAAAGCTTGGCCCATTTGTGGAAAACATCTCCAAGAAAAAACCCTGGAGCCATGGTTGGCTGCTGTATTTCTCTCAGCTCTCTCAATGGATCGGTCAGCAAATCCAGGCTTTAAATTCTCCCCAGTTCCCCTCCCACAAGTGACCAGCATTTTTCACCTGACTTGTCTCAAAGGCTTCTGGGTTGATGTCTTCGCCTGGGCCCTTCTTCAGTCTTCTCTCAACATGCACAGGGATTCTCTAGAATAGACGCCAGACTTCTTTTGGCATTAAAAAGTCAAAGGCTGTGCTCGCAGTGAGAAGCCGGCACAGGTTGCATTTTTTCTCACTGCACGTGCCCACTGGCCAGTCCTCATACAACCAGTATAGCCCAGCCTCTCGGCTTTTGAGCCTCAGGATGCTTTATCCCAGAACTCTCTCGCACAGGGCATCCAACATGCTCTTCAGGTCTTATCACGAGCGCCTCTCTTCAGTGAAGCCTCCCCTGACCATGCTGTACTGCCTGCTGCCCGCACTAGATGTATATCCCACAATAAGACAAAATCTTAAAAAGAGGGGAGAGAAAAGCCAGCGGTCACTAACACCAGTGACAGAAGCTAAGGGGTCTAAGGAAATATAGTCCCTGTGATGAAATGGAGGCTTGGGATCATTTAGAGACAGGTGTCACATCTGCACACGACAGAGCCCTGTGTGTAGGATGGCACTAGGTACAAGGAATCGGGAAAAAGGAATTTGTAAAACTGTTTCGGCAAGAATTGAAGCCAGCATAAAAAATATGCTTATCAAGTGAGATAAATTTTTAATAGTCTAAAAGAGTCATCTAAAATTTTATTCTGAGAGGAAAAGTCTATGCTAGAGTGGTGTATAATGAAGGCAATGCCAACTGTAATGATAGAGAAACACTAACTTCTGTGGCCCAACAAAGGAGAATCCCATTTCTGGCTAGTTTTCGGTCAACCTGACACAAGCTAGACTCATCTATGAAGAGAAAATGTCAATTGAGAGAATGCCTCCTTCATATTACCTGTAGGTATATGCGTGTGTGTGTGTGTGTGTGTGTGTGCGCGTGCGTGCGTGCGTGCGTGCGTGTGTGTGTGTGTGTGTGTGTGTGTGTGTGTGTGTGTGTTGCCTGAGAACTAAAAGCAAGGCCTGATAAACACTGAGAAAGCACTTTTTTTTTTTGGTTTTTTTTTTTTTTTTTGAGGCAGGGTTTCTCTATGGCTTTGGAGGCTGTCCCGGAACTAGCTCTTGTAGACCAAGCTGGTCTCGAATTCACAGAGATCTGCCTGCCTCTGCCTCCTGAGTGCTGGGATTAAAGGCATGCGCCACCAACTCCCGGCTGAGCAAGCACTTTATATTCCCATCTTTAGCATTTATTATTGTTCAGTGCTCATACTCAAAGCCTTATAATGATAAGGACTAGGTCTTTTAAACAAAATAAACATGTACAAAAAAATTCTTAACCATCTCTTACGTTTTATCCAAAGGTTTCTACAAAGGCCTTCATGCCTTATGATTTAACAATGTATCTCAGAAATGTTCGCATGTTCACAGATGATGAACTTCCTCATTCTTTGTTTTAGCTATATAATATTCCACTATGTGGGTGTTTCATAATGTATCTAGCAAAGGAATAACTCACAATCCCCATTGCTCAGTGATTGTGTTTTTGTTTTGTTTTGTTTTTCGAGCAGGGTTTCTCTATAGCTTTTCAGGCTGTCCTGGAACTCACTCAGTAGACCACAGTGGCCTGGTCTGCCTGCCTCTGCCTCCCAAGTGCTGGGATTAAAGGCGTGCACCACCATCTCCCTGCCCCATTGCCCGGTGTAATATTTGACATAGAGGAAGTCATTTATAAGGTCCTCAGGAGGCAAAGTGTGATTTTGACAAAGCAGATAAGCAGAGACATGGGAAAAGCCCCAATTGTAATACATTAAAATTAAAAACAGCTAAGGTTTTGTTGTTTATTTTTGTTTAGGGTAATTATCCAAGCAGTTAAATTGGCCACAGGGACTAAAAGTCCAACTTCTGAAACAGGCAAGCTACATGATTTTGGATCCCAGTCCCAGCTGTGACCTCAGGTAAATTGTCCCCCCACGGCACCTCTGGGTCTCTACCTTCAAATATGGAGTCATTTGAGGAAGAAGGACTTGTTTGGGTCACCCTGCTGTAGGGGGAGGTCTGCTGGCAGAGGTTCAGTCAGTGTGACAGGAGTTTGTGATATATCCTGGCAGATGAGGAAGCAGGGAGTGATCAGAATTGGGGCTGGCTGTCACTGGTGAACACCTATGCCACGGTGACCTGCATCCACTAGCTCAACCCCAGGACCCACAGTTCCACAACTTCCCCAAACAGCACTGCCAGTTGGGGACAACACGCTCAAACACATGCACCTCTGGGGACATGTGAGCTTTGGCCGTAATCAAATGGCAGAAACAAACTGAGACAACTCACAGAAAGCAGGTAGCAGGTCCTAGCGCATCCCCAGCATCGGGTGTGTCTGATACTGAGGTAGTAAAGCAGGAAGAGGCACTGATGTTGGCCAGGTCTGATCGGGAAGGAGGGTCATGAGTGGAGATGCAGAGATGAGAACCACAAGCCTGCTTGAAGTGTGCATGATCTCCTGAGGAATAACACCGAATGAGCCTGGGGAGATGTGGATGCTGCTGGGTTTTGGTTTTGAGACAAGAGCTTACTATGGGTCCCAGCTGGCCAAGGGTTCAGCACCTTCCTGCCTCAGTGCTAGATGCAGATTTTGATAACAAACTCTTAATCCCACTGTAGGAGCCCAGGGATGGAGAGGCAGTGCGACTGTCCAGGACCATTTAAAATGGATCTGGGAAAGTCAGAAGGGAAACAACAGTTCTGACTTTTATGGACACTTTATAAGTTTTCTAGTGTCACCTTTCCCCTTTATGATGTAGATGTTACACTCCCTTCTGTAGAAATAACAGACTTGAAGAGGTAAAGTATATCGTCTGTGGCTAGAGAGCAGTGAACTGGTAAAGTTAAATACAAACCTAAGCTGGGCATGATGGCACACGCCTTCAATCCCAGCACTCAGAAGGCAGAGGCAGGTGGATCTGTGAGTTCAAGGCCAGCATGGTCTACACAGAAAGTTTCAGGCCAGCCAGGGCTACACAGCGAGACCCTATCTAATATATAGTTATCTCACTCCAATCAGACCCATAAAGCTTACAAGAACAGATAGCTAAAATTTCAGGAACTTTGTGAACATTTTGCTTAACATAGTCTTATTAAGTAAATGATGCAAACTTAGATTTTAGCACATTCTACTGAAGATCATAAATGCTACCAAACTATTACTTCCTGGACACTATTCCTATCTCCACTGTTGATAGTGCTTTATGGTTTTTTACCTCCCTTTGTATCTGTGCATATGAGGACTGCCATAAAAATCTATTACTGTTCATCTCTTCCTGGGTCCACCTTCAATTCAGTAAGGTCGTACCAAGAGTTTGAAGGCCTTCCCTTCCTCGGCTGTTTCACAGTGAGAAGGTAGTGGGAAACACCAGTAATGCAGATTAAATGGCAATGTGTAGAGTCTATAGCTGTTGCATTTTGCATAACACAGAAGCACTGAGGAAATACCATCACTCCACTATCTTTATTTCCCACACCCCTCTTTTTCATGAATGTTAATAAAGCATCAGTCAATCTTCGTGCCAGAAGTATACTAACTTGTTGTTTGCAGCCATGGATTGGCGAAGGGCACCGAGCTCAGTATGTGTAAATCATCTGTTACACGTATGTTGTGTGGCACGTTTCCGGGGGGGATTTGAGAAAACATCTACTCACCCCAGATAGGGAACTGAGGACATACTAAAGTGTGGCTACCGCTGGGGTCCAGCTAGATGACCAATGAGTTTTATTGGGTTACTTACAGGAATATGGAGGAGGGGTCACTCAGAGGAACAGAAATTACTCAAAGACAGCTAGCTGCATTACCAAAGCCCACCCCATGCACATATTTTCACATTTTTATCACATGTATGTATTGTGTGTGTGTGCACACATAAGCATGCATGTGTGTATGTGTATACCATTACGTGCGTGTGGAAGTCTGAGGATGACTTGTGGGAGTTGGCTCTCTCCTTCCACCATGTGGACTCTGGGGACAGAACTCAGGCTTGACAGCAAGGGTTCTGACACTGACCCATCTTGCAGATGCTCACATATTTTCTATCAGTGAAATGGATAATAAGCACTATTAAAGTGGTTCTCGTGAAGAAGTTTGTAATAAAACCAACCACCTGGATCTTTGGGGAAAGGTGTGATATATACACCTTTTTGCCAAACACTTGTGATAACTTTGTCACTCTAAGCAAAGGACCATGTCACTCAGTGGGAAGGGAGTGAATCCCATTTCTTTGTATCCCTTTAGCCAGCACCAACCTCCAACAAGAATAGTCAGTTTCATTTGACCCCTCCCCTAATCACCACCTATTTTAATCCCCAATTCTACACATATGCAAGATTCTTCTATCTCCATAAATAATCTTCTGATGTTGCTTTTCCCTTAACACACCAATCCTTCAGTTCTAAGATGCCGGCCTGACAACTAGTTTTATTTTCTTCTTGTACCCAAATGTTTCACATCAAACATCAGGCGTTGCTTTCCATATATAGCAAATGTCTTGTATGTTTTGATACTTCACTTGAGAAATCCAATAGTGGCTTTGAAACTAAATGAAGCTTTCAGACATGACTCTAATTCCTCATTCCTGTGTGTTTATGGCATTAATAATACGACATAGCTAAGTGTGGTGGTTCAGCTCTATAATTCCAACACAGGAGGGGCTGGGAGCACCACTGAAGGTTTGAGACCAGCCTGGATAACATAGCAAGTCCCAGGACAGCCTGGGCTACATAGCAAGTACCAGGAAAGCCTGGACTACAGAGTAGGAGCCTGCCTCAAATACAAACAAGTGGAAAAGATTGAAACATAAGATCGATTTTGTTGTTGTCTCTACATAGTATATACAGGCATGTCCGAGTACAATGCTCATACATAAGAGGGCTGAGGGAGTGAGAAGAAAATACAGCATAATATTCCAACTTGGTAAGCACACCTCACACTCACACTGAATTCTCTGTATCATTTTACAACTTATCTGAAATTATTTCAAACAAAGTTTTCCAAAACCTTAAAAGATGGCCAATGAGATGACTCAAAGGTTAAAGACCTTTGTTCCCAAGCTGGATGCCATGTGGACTCACATGGTAAAAGGACAGAGCCAACCTTTGCAGCATGCCCTCTGACCTCTACACATGCTCAGTAAAAGTGAAAAGATATTCAAAAGGTAAAGAACCATAGTTAACCAGGGACCCTGCCAATCAAAGTCGTTAACCAGGATATCGCCAATCAAAGTTAAACATGAACAGAAGCTGAAAGCCAGGCAGAGGCCCTATTTGTGGACAGAACTCTTAATGTGTCTCCATCAAGGGACAGAGAAGGTGACCAGGTGGCTCTGAAAGACATCATGGTCTGAACACCTGCCAAATATGCAGAGTCACTGCCAGGAGGCTGAGGCCCTTTCCGTCCCTGGTCCCCCAGCCACTCTGTACAATGTCACTTCAGAGAGCACTTGGTCTGGTACAGCACATGGACAGCTGCTATGTCTTCTGTCTTCTAATGAACTAGATATGGAGGTCTGAACCATCCATCTGTGGATAGAACTGAAGGAGATGATGAGCCTGAATGTGAAAAAAAACTATTTTCCCTGATTACTAGTGTAGAATTGGCATTGTATTTAATTATGAACGCAATTTTTAAAAATCCTGTCCTTAATCTGTCACCAACAAATCCCACTGAGCCTGCTTTATCATGCTACAGCTGTGGCAGATGCTGTAACTTATCTATACTGGTTGCCTCCTGTGACCTGGGTGTCTAGATGTCAGGAGCTCTGCAGTGACCTGCTCAAGACAGGCACTGAGCTGTGGGTTTGGGTCACTAGCAAAGGGCTGTGTTCTTGCTGGGTGCTTGGGACTCAATGCTAGAAGGCATTGAGACTAACTTTGTCCACATTCACTATCTGAGAATTCCAAGATCTGAAAAGGTACTGGGGGTGGGGGACTTCTTGGAAATGGGAGGTGCTCTGCTCTTCTCTTAACTCTGCAGCAGGCTCAGCAGGCTGCCATTTGGCCCCTTCCATCTGCTGTGACTCCCTGGGCACCTCCCTCGAAGTGTCAGGCGGGAGACACCAGTCACTGAAGAACACACTATTCTTTGGTGTGGTTTCAGACATCCTGTTTCTCTATGACAACTGTCATTAAAGTAGGGGGTCTAGTTTCCCAGCTGGGACAAGCTTATTTCCAAGCTGAATGCCTGACAGGGGGTGGGGGGTACTGTCAAGATGTGGAAACTGAGCTCTCTTCCCCCCGGGGCAGGGTCTGAAGCTGGGGACCAGAAGGTCAGGGGCAACAGGAACAAAAAATCCCCTCTGGGTGAGAGTGGAGTCAAGCCCCTGGTGAGCTGACTTCTGCACACAGCTGTTGCTCTGCCGCTGTACCTCTCGATACGCTTGCTCGACCTGAACTCGTGACCTGCCCGCTGTGCATTGTCACAGCTGCAGTGTCATCTCTCTAAGAGTCTTGTTTGTGCATCTGTCCTGCCTGAGGGGTACTATGAAGATCTGTCTCCAGGAACAGAACAGGCCCTACTACCAGCAGCTCCAATGAATAGGGTCTTCAGTCTCTGCTGCTGCAGCTGATAGAAAATGGCCACTATGGCTCCCATAGCAGACGGCAGGCATGGAGGATGATCGAGCCCAAGACATCCACTCCTCAAGTCTTCTATGGATAAGAGCTTGGGGGGTAGTTTATACCATTTCTGCTTGGAGTTATTGGCCGAGCTGGAAGTGAGTGTGTGTCAAAGTCAGTCTAGAGACTGTATAGCATGACCCTGTCCCCAAAAGTCCAAAATAAATGACAAGGAAAGCTCAAACCACCAGCAAGACTTAGTCAGCAGACAACCCTGGTTGCTGATGGGCTGGCAACGGTGGGTTACCTGTGACCTCACACCTAGCTAAACACAGGGGAGGATGGGAAGTAGAGAGCAAATATTCAAAGAGCCTGCCAGAGATGGGCGATGACTCAGTAAAGGTGCTTGCCACACGGATGAGAACTGAGCTATAGACCCAACCCCACACTGGTTGTGCCACCTGGAATGAGAATGGGCCCCATGGGCTCATATATGTGAGTGCTTAGCCATCAGCTAGTAGACTGGGGAGTTTAGGAGGTGTGGCCTTGTTGGAGGAGGTGTGCCTCTGGGAGTAGGCTTGGAGGTTTCAAAAGACCACACTAGGCCCAGGTATATTCTCTCTCTCTCTCTCTCTCTCTCTCTCTCTCTCTCTCTCTCTCTCTCTCTCTCTCTCTCAATTCTCCAGCATCATGACTGCCTGCATGCTACCATACTCCTCACCATGATAATGGACTAACCCTCTGAAACTGTAAACAAGCCTCAAATGAAATGTTTTCCTTTGTAAGAGTTGCCTTAGTGTCTCTTCATAGCAATAGAACAATAATATCCCACCCCAGTGCTGAGAAGGCAGAAACAGGAAGATCCTTAGGGCTCTCTAGACAGCCAGTGTATACTATGTTGTGAGGCTCTGGCCAATGAGAGACTCTGCCTCAAAAAAGCAAACCCAACAAAATCCCCAAACCAAACAAACAGACCCAAGGTGGTCAGTGCCTCAGGAATGCCAGGCAAGGTGGACTCTAAAATCCCACACCTGCACCCAAACCTACCTAGGTATATGTATACACACACACACACACACACACACACACACACACACACACACACACACAAATGAGGTCATAGAGTCAAAGATCTGTAGTGGCAGAGAGTGAGTAAGAAGTGCTCAGAAAACCCAAAGGTAGGATTACAGTGTGACTCGGTGATAGAACACTTGCCTAGCCTATGTGAGGCCCTGGGTTCAATCCACATTACTGGGGGTGGGGGCAGGGAGAAAGTACCATAGCTTAGATGTTGTTTGTCCCACAAGAATACATGTGTTAGAGATTTGGGAAGTGGGGTGGATGGGGAAACATTGGACCTTCAGTCAGTTGATGATGCTGTCCTTGGGCCCTTGGGGAGAGTCAAAGTCACTCTTATGTGTCCACAAGAGGTTGGTTATGAAAGGCTGAGTGTGGCCTGTACAGATCCCTGACTTTCTGATGGCATGGTCCCACATATGTCCTGTCATCGCCATCTGTCATTAGGTGACACAGTCAATGAGGAGCCCTCTTTGGAGTCTGTGCTGTGCTGTTTGGATTTCCAGTCTCTGTGATAGGTGATCATAGCCACCAACATCACCGTATCTGGGTGTGCCCGTGAGGGATTTTCTTGCCTTGGTTATTTAAGTCAGGTGGAGTCACCCTAACGTGGGCAGTACCTTCCGTGGGCAGCCAGGTGAAATGAGGTCGGACACATAAGGCTTGGCTTGTGCCGGTTTGTGCTTACCTTTGCAGGTGAGCTAGCACCTGTGACTGCTGCTGCCAATGCTGCCATTGCTACCTCAACACCATTGCTGCTGGGACGGGACCGCTGAGGTACTCAGCCTCGTGGACTGACCAGCTACGGAGTTCTCTATTGGGACAGCTATTGTTGGACTGCCTGGACCATATTAATAAATCCCTTTTTAATATATATTAACTCCATGAGCTCTGTTACTCCAGGACCCCTGACGAATACAGATCAGGTCCTGATGGTTCCATATTCGCTGTCAGCTCCGCCAGGACCACCTGGGAATGGCCTCTGGGCATGTCTGTGGGAGAGTATCTCGATTGCTTTAAGAGCTGCCACTGTGGATGGCACCACCACATCCCAGCTGGGCCCCCAGACTCTGTAAATGGAGAGATGGAGCTGAGCCGCAGCCGTCATTCCCAGACCTTTGCTTGACTGTGGGTGTAGAGTGATGGGTTCCTGTGCTGTGGCTTTCCCACCATGATGGACTGTAACTTCCAACTTCAGCCAGAATAAACCCTTCCTGCCTCTGCTGCTTCTGTCAAGACACTTTATCACAGCAAGGGTAAAGGAAACTCAGGCAGCCACCACCTCGGCATGCTTGCAAGCCTCTGTTCTTCATGAAGTTAGCCAGCCCTAGGTAATCATCGTGCTGACAGAAAGGGGACCAGTGATGTCAAAGAGACAGAGACCAACCCGAAAAAGCTCCCAGCGGCTGAAGCTAGAATAATTCAGGCAATAAGTGATGTGGTATTTGACAGGAGCCCAAAACCTATATCGTTATAAATTAATGATTCAATACATAGTTGAGAATGAGGAACAAACCTTCCTTAAAGCCGAATTACAAATATTATATAATTTCCTCTTGGAGGTGGAATTTGTGCCCCCCTTTCTTGTGTGGGACAGATTCATATCCAAATACATCATGGAAGGGAGAGGTAGTGACTTTACCAGGGGACACTTGCCAAAGACTACGAAGGCCAGAAGTTAGTGTCACCAGCAATGCTGCCTAGTGTCATGCCCCTGATAGGATACGATGAATAGGGCACTTATCTTCTGTGCTATTATTCCCCAACCCACAGCCCTCCTGAGCCTGAGAAAAACATTAGGTAGATCTACATAGAGGGACATCCTGCAAAGTCCTGCACCCAAAGTGCTCTTGGTGGGAATGTAGGCAGAGGTGAGGGCTTCTGTTTGCTCCTGTGCTAACCACAGCTCCTCGGGTTCTAGAGATTCCCCCAGTCTTCAGAGTACACCACCCTTCTCAAGTCTACAAAGACTACAGGGAGCACCAGAGGCTGAGAAACTGTCATAGACCAGATGATAATTACAGGAACGGATAATCAAAGGCTAAGTGGTTCCCTAGATGGATCCTGGCACCACAAACTATAAAAACAAGTAGAATCCAAATAAATCCTAGAGTTAATCATTAGTACATCCATGTTTTCTTGGGTTTAGTGGTAGTTACACAAAACACTATGGGAAATGGGTGAAGAGGAACAAGGGAACTATCATCATTATAACCTTTCTGTAAATCTAAAATGGTTCCCCAAATAAGTTTATTACTAAATATATATGCATGTGACATTTATGACATGTGGGAGCACACAGGACTGTGGTAGCATTGAGGGTGAAACTGTAAAATGATGAAAGAAATTGGCCTTTGATATAAGGGGTCATTTGATGGACTTGGTAAATCCCTGAGACCCCCAGCTTTATTACATTAAATACACTAAAATGCACTCACATCATACATTAAGTACAATTTGCCCTGGAAATTGGAGAGGTAGGGATTATAATTTTGTTTTGGAAATTATGTGGCGATGAGTAATATTTCATTACAATTGGCTACGATTTCCCAGGAGTCACCATTTCTACCCAGGATTTCTTATGAAGTGAGAAAACCTAACCCACAAACTCTTTAAAATGGAATGAATATTTATCAATGCCAAATTTAGCATCTAATAAATTTGACATAATATTATATGTTACAGGCATTTAATTAAGCACTATTGGCTGTGCTTTACTAGACCTTTTTGCATTTGGATCCAATTCATTTATCTTGGAATCCTTTGAGATAACCATCCCCAGGGTGACTCTGAGGTACCCTTCTGCTCCCCTCTAGCCCCTAAGTCTCCCCAGGCTTCCCCAGCCTCCTTGCTTCAGAAATCCCTATTACTCAGCCCTCTTTCCTTTTATTCTTAATTTTTCTCCCTTTCTCGTCCTTCTTTGCTACTTAACAGCATTTCCCATAATGCCATGGCTCTGAGCTCTGGACTCAGCTAATGTGCCAACACCCTGAGTGGTTAATGACTCACTGTCCAGGCAACTTGTTTACATCTTTTAATAGATGTATCTTTGGAGATGTGACATTTGAATTCAAAGGACTCCCTTCGACGATGTGAATTTAGCACTTAGTTGTAACAGACATTTCTAGGCAGGTGCAAGTTCCTTCGGGAGTAAACTTTTTAAAAATACCCTCTCTCCCTGGGAACTCAAAAATACGTAGAGGAGAGGACGTAGGCAGTGTCTTCCTGTGGCACAGGTAGGCAGAATCACCAGGGAAAAGCAAAAGAAAGGCTGTGAGTGTGCATGGCCAAGCCTTCTTGCAGCTGCAGGGATGGAGCAGGCTTCCGGGGGAGACTTTTAAGGGAGATCCTAAAGATCATTAGGACTGGGTGGGGGCTCTTAAGCCCTCCTGGTTCCTTCTCTCCTGACCAGCTGCTGTTGTGAATTGTCCCAGCAGAGGGCGTGATGCACAAAGACCGGGATCTTTAGCCAAGGCTGTGGGTTTCTGCCTCTGAGCGCCTCTACATGGACAGTGCTCTCACTTACTCTGGAGGACACTTACTTCTGGAGGAAGTCTCTCTCTGTGATTATTAGAGCTGCTTGCTCCCAATTTGGACTCCAGGGCTCCACCTTGTGTTTGCCTGGAATTAGCAATGAATTTGCGTTTTCTATCAAATTCACGTGCTTTCAGGGCAGCCTGGTGCCATCTGTCTGATTCTACCTCCTCACCAGCATTAACATACCCTTCTGAGAGAAGCCAATCCTGCAAGTCTGCGCTGTCTAGGCTGGAAGAAGGGAGTAGAGGGCCTCTGTGGGTTGTCATGGGAACGGGCTCAGCCCTCCTTCTTAGGGAATTATGAGCAGGAGTCTAGTCTGTTGGGTGTATGAATTATTTCTTGGTGAGCCAGGTGTGGCAGCACATGTCTGCGCCCCCAGCACTCGGGAGGTGAAGGTAAGGGGAGCAAGAATTCAGAGGCGATGGTGCACACCTTTAATCCCAGTCCTCGGGAGGCAGAGGCAGGCCGATCTCTGAGTTTGAGGCCAGCCTGGTCTATGGAATGAGTGCCAGGACAGTCAGGGCTACACAGAGAAACCCTGTCTCGAAACCACCCCCCCCAAAAAAAAGAGTTCCAGGTCCGGGCTAGAGCAATGACTCAGCTGTTAAGAGTACCCTGGCTTTGTTCTTGCTGAAGACCCTAGTTCAGTGACCAGTATCCATGTCAGATGTCTCACAAATGCCTGCAACTCCAGCTCTGGAGGAATCTGATGCTGTTTTCTGGACTCCACAGGCAACTGCACTCACACACGCATACACTCACACACAGACACATAGTTAAAAATGTAAAATAAACCTTAAAGGAAACCAAACCTGAGTTCAAGGTCATCCTTGATTATATTTTAAAAAATCTGGAGGAAAGGTGAAACAGAATTTTGAGCACAAGTGACTACCTCAGGAAATAACCTCAGGAAAATCCTACTTCCCAGCTATCTATCCTCTTGTTTTCTTTGTAACACCAAGGCTTCCCCAGCCCCTGCTTCTTGTGCTCTCTCTATTCTCCATCTCCTGCCATTGTCCTCTCTCCCCAGTAGCCCCGGTCGTGCCCAGTCTGCTGGCCATGTCCAGTTCACTCCTTTCTCTCTGCTCTGGATCTTCACTGGCCTCTGGATGTCTTCACTCTCTTACTTACAACACTAGCCCTCCTTTAACCGTACCACGGAACAGTCATGTCAGAAATTTCTTTACTACACCCCTGGCATACAGACTTGAGGGTAGCAGGGCACAGCTCTCGACAAGGCCCCTCCTATTTATGTACTTCATGGCCTCTTCCTAATTAATCCCTTTCATTGCCTTCTTAAGGACATTTTTGCTTTTGTGAGTCTACCCACTACCTTCAAGAGTGCCCCTGCCAGTGTCCCTTGCAGCTGGCTTTCACTGCAGCTCAGTGTCCCTGGTCCCTGAATATTGTTGCTCAGCTCAGGTAATCAATGCCTGGGAAACCTCAAGGTAGAAAAAAGCAGAAAATCTCAGCCTCCATTCTCCTCCCCATAAAACCAGTAGACCAGGGGTTCTCAGCCTTCCTGATGCTGCGACCCTTTAATACATTTCTTCATGTTGTGGTGACCCCAATCGTAAAACTATTTTGTAATTTTGCTACTGTTATGAATCGTAATGTAAATATCTGGCATGTGTTCCCCAAAGGGGTTACAACCCACAGGTTTAGCACCACTGCAATAGACCATGGCAAAGCCAGGACAGCAAGCTGGAACAACAGATGTTTTCCAATCCAAAGGCGAGGTGAGGGCCCAGCCGTGGCACTAGGCTGCTGTGGTTCTACAGGTCTCCCGTCACTTTTACTATGCCTAGGAAGGCTCATAAAAGAAAGGGTACTTGAAACATCCCCAGAACTAGAAGGATGAGGAGGGAGCAGACTTCATCTGCAGGCTGTGGCCCCAAGAGCAAGGGGGCAGGGAGGCAGATTTCCTCCGCACAGCATCAGGTCCACTCACACCCAACAAATACTTGTGGATTAAACACCAAGAACCATTTGCTCTGCGAATGCCATCTGTCTGATGCTTAGGCACCCAAAAATAAACAGTAAAGATGTGTGTGTGCGCAGCACCAGGGCGGAGTAATCTTGAATACAAGACAGAGACCAAATGAAGGACCTTAAACACACACAAATTCAACAGCTTCTTTTTGCAGAAGAGGAAACCACTAAGAGTTGGGAAATATCTCTAGGGGCAGACCACACAACCAGCTACAGGCAGAGCAGAAGCAGACAGGCAGCTTGGAGCATGCTCAGTCTCCTTGAGGGGAGTCTAGATGCAGAAGGAGGGCATTGCACTCCACTAAACCGATGGTTCCAGAATCTGGACACGACTCCCTTGAAGTTCTTGGTTTTCTTGAGGTACACTACACTGACAGGTACACAGGCAGCAGGTAAACCCCTAAAGGTGGAAAATTCACACATTCTTTTCTATTGTTGGGGTGCCTAGGGGAGGTCCTAGCCCAGCCTGCTTGCTCTGGCCTGGGAAATGCTGTGCATCTTGGTTAACTTTGGTGGGTGGTGAGGAAGCTGGGCCCTCTGGCAGGGGGTGGAGGATGAGAGCTCAGTCTGGTGGGGACATAGAGATCCTGCTCAGGGTTGATTGACAGTCTGCACCCAGCCAAAATCTACAAGGTTCCTAGCATGGCGTGCATGCTCAGCGCTATAAAGGAGTTTAGCCGGTACTTTAGGCAGTGAGTCTGACCAAGAGCTTTACAAATTGCTGTATCCTTTAAGCCGAATAACTCTCTCTGCCGAATACAGAGAAACCTTTATGCTAAGAAGTGTTTGTCACAATGTTGACAAAAGGCAAAAATTATACAAGCAGGACGAGGCCAACTATGGGGAATTAGTCACAAAGTATCCCATAATAAGCCCCTAGGTATGTATGCAAGAGGCAGAGTAAAGTAACCACAGAAATGACCCCTCTGTGGTGTGGTTAAGGGGAGGGTAAGACAGAAAGTAGCCAGAGGCATGTGGAAGAATTCAGAGCAGAGAGAGAGAAACAGGCTGGACAAGGCCAGGGCTCTCTGGGAGAGAAGGGGAAACAGCAGGAAACAAGAGGATGGGCAGAGTCAGGTGAGAAAGCAAGAGAAATGATGTACAGCGAGGATTGTGAGCGGGACTGAGGTGAGAAGGGCCAGGGTGCCAGCGCGGACTTTAAAGTGTACAGCCAGGATTGTGAGCAGGGACCGAGGGAGCTGGCACAGACTCTGACATGAGCCACAGGTACACATCAATGGAGCCATATGCCCCTTCTGCCAGCAGCAAGGCAAATGACTCCTCTTGGCAAGTGGGAACTGGTTTCACAAGTTCCTGAGGAATGCTGGCTTTAAGCCACCAGAAATCCTCCTATAGTCCAGCCTGAGCTCATTTCTGCACATGACAGCCTGAGAACTACATACAGTATAGCCATTAATCAGGGTGTTTCTAATGATTATTTTTTCAGCACTGGGGGTTAAAATCCAAGACTCACACATGCTGGGCAGACTCTTCAACAGACCTACATTCATAGCCTTGTAACAACTTACAATGACTTCACAACGAAAAATAAATCCATGTTGTCACCACAGTTTTTTTACTTTAATTTTATTGTATGTGTATGGGTGGCATTTTTATGTCTGTGCTCCACCTGCCTTCAAAAACCAGAAATGCGAATCAGATTCCCTGGAACTGGAGTCACAGACAATTGTGAGCTGCCCTGTAGATGGTGGGTCCTCTGGAAGACCAACCAGTACTCTTAACCATGAAGCCAACTTTCCAGCACTCCCCCCATTATGAAAGATAATAATTATACAAAGTGTCATATATGATAATTAGCTTGACATGGTTGTCATTCTGTAATGCATATGAATATAAAAATATTAAGTTGGACCAGACATGGTGGCACCCCCCCACCAGGCTTTTTCTTTTAGGCCACCAACCAGATCCCAAATCATGACACAGACTTATTAGTTTTGAATGCTTGGCCTAGCTTAGGCTTGTTTCTGGCTAGTTCTTTTTAACTTAACCTGTTTTGCTGTATCTATGTTTTGCCTCGGGGCTTATTACCTTTCTTCTCCATGATTTCCTTTCACTGCTTCGCACGTCTGACTGGCAGCAGCTGCCTTGCTTCTGTCCCCAGGCGTCTCCCTTGTTCTCTCCTTCTTCTTCTCCTGTTCCTTCTTCTCTTCTCGAGCCTAGAGTCCTCTTTCTATTTAGTCTCTCTGTCTGCTAGTCATACCCATCTATCTTCTGGCTAGCTATTGGCCAATCAGCTTTTTATTCAACCAGTCAGGAGCCTTAGGCAGGCAAGGTGGAACAGATGCAACACATCTTTACATAATTAAGCACACACTCTTACATCGTTAAACAAATGTAGCAAAACAAATGTAACACACCTTTACACAAAGTAATATTCTGCAGCATAACCAAATGTGACACATCTTTACAAAATAATATTCTACAACACCCGTCTTTAATCTCAGAACTCAGAAGGCAAAAACAGGCAGATCTTTGTGTGCAAGGTCAGCCTTGTCTACATAGTGAATTCCCAAACAGCTAGAGCTACGCAGTGAGACACTGTCTCTAAATAAAACAACAACAAAAACACATTATGTTATATACTTATTTGATTTTTGTCAATTATACACCATAAGCCTGGAAAAGAAAATCCAATCCACTGTCATACAACAAGGATATCTGTTCTACTACGTTCACAGCAACATTATTTGTAATAGCCAGAACCTGGAAGCAACCTAGATGTCCCTCAACTGAAGAGTGGATAGAGAAAATATGGTACATTTACACAATGTAGTACTATTCAGTGGAAAAAAAATAATGGAATCTTGAAGTTTGCAGGGAAATGGATGGAACTAGAAGAAACCATACTGAGTAAGGTAACCCAGTCACAAAAAGAGAAACATGGTATGTACATACTCATTTATGGATTTTAGACATGAATCAGGGGAGTGCCAGCATACAATCCCACTACCAGAGAGTCTGGGAAACAAAACCTTCATCTAGCGACTGATGAAAGCAGAGGCATATACTCACAGATAAACACTGAACTGAACTCCTGGAATCCAGTGTCAGAAAGAGAGAACTGATGGGCAAAGGAGTTAAGAGTGGGCTGGTTTAACCCACAGAAACAGTTGACCTGAACAAGGAGGAGTTCTTGGACTCCAGATTGATGGCTGTGTGGAAAGCATGGGACTGACCCAGACCCCCTGAATGTGGGTGTCAGTGAGGAGGCCTAGGTAATCTATGGGGCCTTGAGTAGTATTTATCCCTGGCATACAAATAGACTTTGAGCACCCATGCCACAATATGGGAGGCTCTCTCAGCTGGGACTCTTGGGGGAGGGCCTAGGCCCTGCCCTGGATGAAATGACAGTTACTGGAGATCCACCATGGAGTGCCTTGGGGATCGGAGTGGAGATTGGGTGGGGGACTGGGGGACCTGGTGGGGAGGGCAGGGGAAGAGGGGAGGGAGAGGGAGCTGGGATTGACATGTGAAACAACCTAAATAAAAAAATAATTAAAAAAAGAATTACTCAAGTAAAAAAAGAAAAGAAAATCCACTGAATGATTTTAATAACATGAAAAGAAACGGTCAGAAAGACTGGGAAGAAATATACCAAATGCTAATGGTTTCCTTTGACAGTAGAGCCATGTAGAAGCCATACAAAGAGCCACACAATGGCATTTTACTGTGGCAGACAGTGTTCTCAGGTGGCCCCTGAGAATCCGTCCTCAGGCACCTTGTTTTGTATGTGGACTGACTGATGGCATAACCACTCCATGGTATGGTTAAAGAGAAGGTTTTTATTATAGCTGTGCGAGAACTACCACACATCTGGAAGAGTCCGGAGCTGAGAGGGAAAGGAGTAGACTGAACATGGCCAGCATACTGGACCTGGCCAGGAGAGAATCAGGAGCAGAGCAGAGAGACGGAGAGAGAGGAACAGAGAGAGAGGAAGAGCGAAAGGAAGAGGAGAGAGAGTGTCAAAAATGGCAGGGTTATAAGAAGCATGGGAGCTGGGGGGGGGAGTCAGGGAGCTGGAGGGAGTCTACAGTGGGAAGGGCAGAGGCTAGCATGGGCTTTGACAGGGCTCTGGGTGCTGAGGTACTGGGGGAGCTTGAAGGCCAGCACGTGCTTTGGTATGCTAATAGGCACCTCAGGTAACCATTTGTTCCTCTGCTAGTGATGGGAGAAATGGCCCCTTTGGTAGAAGAACTGGCTTTACCAGTTCCTAAGAACTGACTTTTATCTAATTGCAGAAATTCTCTGTCCAGGACTGCCTTTTAGAATCTGGGGAACCAGAGTTTCCTTCGGCCCTGGCACCCAGATTCTATGGTTCTGAAATACAACCCAGGGCTTTCTACAAGCTAGGCAAGCACCCCACCAACCTAGCTACATCCCTAGCCTCTCTCCTCCTTTTTGAAGACTCTGCATCCTAGACTAGCCTGAAACTATGTAGCCCAGGTTAGCCCTCATACTAGTAATCCTCCTGCATGCTAAGCCCAGTACATGTCTTTAAGCTAAAATAGCCACATACTGCTAGTGGATAGCAGACTGGACATCACAGTTCCATAGCTTAAATGTCTGCGTTCTGAGAATGCACAAGCCAGACAAGACGCCTCAGGGGACAGGAGAGACAGCACCCACTCATCCACTGGCCCTGAATGTTTTCATCTGTAAGAAGAAAGCAGAACCCTCAGTTTCAAGAGTCTGCTGTGCGAAGAAGCCCTTCTGAGAAGGGAGCCATGCCTGTGACTCTAAGCCAGAACAGGGCACACAGAATACAGGGGGGCAGCTGCCAGGGAAACGAGCAGAGTGACTCTCTTGGGACTGTAGGTGATTTCTTTCTTTCTTTCTTTCTTTTTTTTTTTTTTTGGTGGCAGGTATTTGAGACAGGGTTTCTCTGTGTACCATGGGTGTCCTTTAACTTGCTCAGTAGACCAGGTTGGCCTCAAACTCACAGAGATCATCCTGCCTCTGCCTCCCAAGTGCTGAGGTTAAAGGTATGCGCCACCACTGCCCGGCTATAGGTGCTTTCTAACCCAGAGAGCAGACGAGGAGAGAGGCCCCCGTGGGCTGTGCCCCCTCCTGGGGGCCGAGCAGGTCTGTTCTTTGAATGTTCACTATGGTTCCAGCTCAGAGGTTCTTCTGCCTCCCACCCCGGGGCTCTGGCTCTTCCCTGGTCTTCAGGGTGTGCTCCTCTGTGTCTAGGGGAATGTAGACTTTCCCAGAGGGAACCACTCCGTGCTGAGGCAGCTCCCCGCCCTCTGCAGCTGAGCTGGGGTGGGGGTTGTGAGAACCTCTTCTGGGAATGCCTGGCAAACTCCTTGGCAGGGGCAGGGAGAGAGCAGGATGCAGAGTGAAGAAAAGTATATTTAATATTATGAAATAATTGTATATTTAGATAACGAAAAAATAGCTGTTTTCCTAGTGCTACAGGAATGGAAGCAAGGAGAAATCCTGCCCCTGGGGAGGCAGTGGAGGAACGTAAGGAAAGCTCCCCCTGGAGGCTCTGGGAAGTCAGAGAAGCCTTTTTATTTTTTATTTTTAGGTTTTATTTTATGTGTCTGAGCACTGTGCATGTGCCTGGTTCCTGTGAAGGGCAGAAGACAGTGCTGTAACTCTCCAACTGGAGTCACAGACAGTTAAGAGCCAGGAAGGTGCTGGGAGCCCAGGCCGGGTCCTCCACAGGAGCAGTCAGTGCTGATCCCCTCTCCTGTTCATGACAGAAGGCCTCGGAGATAGATCAGTCACTCTATAGCTGTGCAATTTTGGGGAAATTACTCAGCATCTGGAACCTCAATGTCTTCATCCATAAAATAGGAATAATTATGCCTCCTACACAGAACTCCGAGAATGGTATGTTTTATTTGAAATGGTGTCTAGCCAAAAAGCATTCCCGTGCCTTATCAGTCCTAGAAGGGGTATGTAGAGGGGGTGGATTTGGAGATCCTGGAGGCAAGGACTGCGGCATCAGCATGAGGGAGCCAGGGGGACCTGGAGCTGGGGGTCAAAGAGAATAAGGCTCCACTTTGTGCAACATGACACATCTGCTACATTTGTCCTGCACAAAGGGAGGGACATGGGTGAGGAGCTGGGAGTCTGAAGGTGTAGGGGGGAGGGGGCTCCCTTACCAGAGCACCTTTAGAGCATGCAGGGCCAGAGGTGGGTAGACGCCAGGTTTCCCTTCCCAGAGCAGCTGCAGAGACAGCCACGGTGCTCATGGAATGACTGGAGTCAGAGAGGCAGGCCCATTTTTCCTTGGTGGTGTTCATGTCCTCCCTTGGTGGTTGGGGCCTTCCTGGTGGGATAGACTCCTGTTCCAGGGGTGTATTTGATCTGCAAGGTCAGTATAATGGCCTGGTGGTGAGTGGGTCTCTTCCTCTGGTAAGATTTTTCCAACAGTTCATTAAAGGCACCCGGGAGGCATAGGCAGCAGGATTTCTGTGAGTTCAGGGCCAGCTTGGTCTACACTGAGAAACCCTGTCTCAAAAAAAAAAAAAAGAAGGCTGAGTTTGCCGCCCTGTGATAGTCTGAAGCTGTGATCTTCAGACAAAAGATTAAAGGTCATACTTTTTTTTTGTTTTGTTTTTATCAACATCAATATGTCAGTGTTAGGAGACACACGGGGTCACAATGGTCTCTTTTGAGGTTTCGAGGGTCTAAGGACTCAGGTTCTTGACTGCTGGATTCTAGACTCCAGCCTATCTGGAGCCTCTGGTTGTCTCTGGTCCCTGGGAAAGAAATGGAGTCTTCCAACAAGTGTCATCAGGACCAGAGCCAGCATGGAATCCACCATCTCTTCCCTGGCCAAGAGCACAGGACAAACGTGATCCAGGGATCACTCAGGAAGAGCTGCACGCAGTCAGTACGATCAGCTTCCTGGGACTGGAGAGAAAGCTCTGCAGCCAAGAGCAATGGCTTCTCTTCCAGAAAGTGGGGTTTGAGTCCCAGCATCCACTCAAAGGCTCAGTAACTGCAACCACAACCAGGGGATCTGATGCCCTCTTCTGGCCTCCTGGGGCACTGCATGCAAGTGGTGTGCACACATGTAGACAAAACATCCATACACATAAATACATCTTGTACATACATACATTACATACATAAAGACCAGCCTCCTCCTCAGTTCATATTCATGTATGCCGCCCCTTCACAGTGTGTCCTAAGCATACGGGGTAGTGTGTGGCACAGTAGAAATGTCATCAGTACCATCCATGTAGATGTGAACAAAGGAGAGCACTCAGATTTCAGTGAGTCTTTGGGGCCTAGAACACAGACTGAACACGTTTTGCCAGAGCAGTGAACTGAAACGGGACTATGCTGGGGGCCCAGAAAGGCCGTGGCTTGTACCCTCACTCTGTCACCTGCTGCACATGAGCAGCCAAATTGCTTCCCTTTCAGCCTCAGTTTCCACATCTAAGAGTCAGGTACATGCCTAATGAGCTGTTGTGGGAGCTGAATACCACGCAGTCCAGCGGCTGCCCCAGCATCCTGTGTACACCGGGCACTCACACTGTGGTGTTTGTCCATAGGAGAGAAGCAGCACGGTGCTGGCCCTGCCCTTGCCACTTTCTAGGAGCAACCCCACTCGGCACATGACCTGGCCACTGACCAGAGCAGGGAATCAGTGGCAGGGGTCATGCTACTCAGTCGCCTTCTCTCGGTTTTCTAGGCCATTGGTGCCTTGTGCTGAAACCCCTCTTGGCTCATTACCCACAACACAAAGAATCCACAGGTAGATGGCACCTGGACCCTGGCAGAAAAGGCTCCCACCCTTGGGGGTGTTCCTGTGCTGAGGGCCCCTAAGCCAATGCCACCACACACAGGGGTGTTGGCCCGGGGTGAAGTGGGCTGGCACAGCACGTCTGTGGGTGGTAGAGACGGTGGCAGCAGCAGGGTCTTGCCCCATGGCGGGCATGATAGAGACGGAACAGGAACCTGAGAAGCCCTCACCGGAGTTTTCCTGCTCATAAGGGGATGGGATTCAGCTCGGAGACCTTGTAAAGGGGACTAGGAAGTACAGTAGCAGGCAGGTGCAGGGGCCATCAGGGCGGCACCCTCCTCTGTGGCACCCTATTCTTTTCTAACCTGGGCCTCATGGAATCCGAATACCCAGCCAAAAGCGATGGAGATGTGAATGCCAAGGCCTTCACCCACCTGCTCTGCCTCAGACGCAGACAGCCTCATCCATCCCGCCCTCTCTTCCCAACACGCGTGTGCTCCCTCCTCTCAGCTCAGACATCTGTTCCCCACCCACTCTTCACCACCACCCTCCCATCTCTCAACCTGCTCCCAGGAAACACTGTCTGCCTGCAGCACCCTCCTTATCCCTGTCAGAGAGCCACGTCCTCCGCTGGCCGCCCTTCCACACCTGCAGCGCCCTGGCACCCCCTCCTCAAGCGCTGGCATGGTCTGTACCAAGACACCCACTGCACTCTTGGGCAGCGTTGGCCATAAGGTCCCTGTACTGGGTCAGTGGGTGTGGTCAATGCGTGACATTTGCTTATATGGAAATATCACAGTGAACTCCATCAATTTGTGATCACTGTAACCAGGCATCCGGGGAGATGGTGGGGTAGATAAAGTGCTTGCTGTGTGGACCCCTAAGCAGCCATGGAAAGAGAAGAGAGGGCTGGTGCCCATCAAGTGTTGGGGGGCAAAGACAGGAGGGTCCAAGGGGGCTGCCAGGCTAGCCAATCAGTGAACTGTTTGTTCAGTGAAAATCCCTGTCTGGACAATAAAATGGAGAATGGTAGAGGGAGATACCCCATGTTGACCTCCGGCCTCCATATATGTACTACACACAGACACATGCACACATACACACACTGCTAAATAATTTTAATAATGTCTTGGCAATACTAGAGACTGAACCCAGAGTTTCATGCATGCTAGGCAAGAGGTCTACTGAATTACATCTCCAGACCAATGATTATTAATCTTAAGAAAACAGATTTTAAAAGATAATTTTATGTGTATGTGTTTCCCCTACATGTATGTACATGGACTACATGCATGTCTGGCCCTTGCAGAGACCAGGGAAAGGTATCAGGTCTGCTGGAACTGGAGTTACAGGTGGCTGTGAGCTGCCATGGGCATGCTGGGAACAAAACCAGAGTCCTCTTCGAGAACAGCAAGTGCTCTTAACTACTGAAAAGCAGAGTCCTCTTCAAGAACAGCAAGTGCTCTTAACTACTGAGCCGTCTCTCCTGCCTCTAAAAAATAATTTTTAAAAGACAAAATGTCTAGAAGCCAGGGAGATGGTTCCATGGCTGAAAACACTTGCTGTAAAAGCAAAAGTCTTGAGTTCAGCACCCCCACCCCGGGCTCCCATTTAAGAAGCCAGAAGTGGGCGCACACACCTATAAACCCAGCCTGGGGTGGGGCCAGGGACGGGATCCCAGGAGATAATCCGGCCCTAGCGCGTCTTGGAGCCTTTTCCTCTCAGGTGAGAGGAATTGAAACATTGTTCCACTCCTCCGCCTCCCCTGCTCCTTGGATCCAGCCTGCTGTTTCCATCCCTCTGTCCCTGTCAGGGCTTCTCTTTACATTGCTCGGCTCAGCTACCTCAAACCTTCTCCATCATTACCCTATGAGGTTTTTTTTTTTAATTTTGTTTTTGTTTTTCGAGATAGGGTTTCTCTGTATTGTTTTGGAGGCTGTCCTGAAACTTGCTCTGTAGACCAGGCTGGCCTCGAACTCACAGGGATCTGCCTGCCTCTGCCTCTCGAGTGCTGGGATTAAAGGCATGCGCCACCAATGCCTGTCAAAATTTTTTTTTTAATTCTTGAATTATTTAACCTTTTACACGTTACTCCCAGCTCCCTCTCCCTCCCCTTCTCCCCTGCCATCCCAATTCCCCCAACCCCCACACTCCACCCCCCCTCCACTCCCCATGGAGGGTAAGGCCTTCCATGGGGGGGGGTTTCCAAAGTCTGTCATATCATCCTGGGCAGGGCCTAGGCCCTCCTCCATGTGTCCAGGCTGAGAGAGCATCCCTCCATGTGGAATGGGCTCCCAAAGTTCATTTGTATGCCAGGGATAAATAGTAATCTACTATCTGAGGTCGCATAGATTGCCGAGGCCTCCTCTCTGACACCCAGGGTTGGGGGGAAGGGGGGTCTGAATCAGTTCCATGCTGGCCTCTCAGTCACCGTCTGGGGTCCATGCTTTCCCCCTTGTTCAGGTCCACCGCCTCTGTGGGTTTCACCAGCCAGGTCTTGATTCCTTTGCCTTTGAGTTGTTTTTAAAACATCAGAAGATCCCAAAGCATCTGTCTGGAGTCCTGACAGCATTTAGGACTTCCTTTGGCTCCTACACTTTATGATCGGTGGCTTCTGACCCAGTATCCTTCATTGTAAGTACATCCCTCCGCACCCCATTGTCCCAACCTCCCTGTGGGCTCATGGCTCATCTTGGGCTTCCCTGGCTCTGAAAGCCCCTTCTGCCTGCAGGACTCACTGGCTTTGCAGGAAGCATCCAATGGCAGGTCCTCTGGGGACTCTAATGGTCCCTTCTGCAGGAGGAGAACACCCCAGCTGCCAGGATCCAGAGGTTCCTTCCCATTCCTCTCGGCAGCTCCTTTTAAAAACGTACTTTGGGCTTCTCTGTTTCTCCAGTGGCCTCTAAACAGACCATACTATTCCCCGTGAGGCCTGGCCACCGTCAGGCCCTGTGAAACCAGAGGGAGTAAAGCAGGTGGTGGCTTACCATGTGACAGCCACCATTAGAGCATCCTGCTGCCAGGACACCCAATCAGTGCTTTGTTTCCTGTCATCTGAATGCTCACCCCGGTGCCCTTTTTCCTGGGCAAGATCATCTACATTGTTCGGGAGCCTTAGCCTTTCATGAGGAGGAAAAGTTGCACACCCAGCATTTGTAACAAATGCTTTCAGGGCATGTGTTTTATTATTTGAATTTCTTGGATCATTCCAGAATAAGAATCTGAGTTCTCATTTGATTTTTTTGACTTGTTATTTATAAGCAATGTAGTTAGGATGCTCTCCATCTACACTTCTCCTTAGTGCTCTGTTCTCCAGCATGGCCCGTTCTCATTCCTTCTGTATCAGACTGTTTTAGATGAAGACCCAGAGTCAGGAACTATCCTTTGTTTTCTCTTGCTGTGATGAACACCATGACCAAAAGCAACTTGAGGAGACAGAGTTTGTTGGCTTAGCACATCACAGAGGAACGTCAAGGCAGGAGCTGATGCAGAGGCCACGGAGGGGTGCTGCTTACTGGCTTGCTCCTCCTGGCTTGCTCAGCCTGCTTTCTTATAGAACCCAGGACCATGTGTCCAGGGTGACACCACCTTTGGTGGACTAGGCTCTTCTACATCAATCATCAGTCAAGAAAATACCCGTGCCGGGCGGTGGTGGCACACGCCTCTAATCCCAGCACTCGGGAGGCAGAGGCAGGCGGATCTCTGTGAGTTCGAGGCCGGGCTGGACTGACAGCCTCCAAAACAATACAGAGAAACCCTGTCTCCTAAAACCAAAAAAACAAAAAACAAAAAAAAACCTGTTTAGTATTTTTAAAGACTTTTTGCTTCATTTTGGTTTTTCTTTCCTTTCTTTCTTTCTTTTTTTTTTTTTTTTTTTGGTCTTATTGGTCTTTAGCTTTTTTGATTTTTGTTTTTGTAGGGGTGTTCTGTGTGTGTGTGTGTGTGTGTGTGTTTCTTGGGAATTTTTTTTGCTTTTTATTTGTTTTCTCTTCTGGGAGAAAGAGAAAGAGAGAGAAAGCATAAAGTTGGATATATAGGGAGTGGGAAGATCTGGGAGAGTTGAGAGAGGGAAAACATAATCAAAATATATTTTATGAAAAGATTTTTTAATATAAAAAGGATTTTAAAAAGAAAGAAAATGCTCTACAGGCAATCTGATGGAGGCATTTTCTCAACTTAAAGCCATCTTTCTGCCAGCCTACAATCCCATGGCCAGAGAGTCTGGAAAACAGAAACTTCATTCAGTGGCTGATGGAAGAAGAGGCAGACTCCCATGGTTAAGTACTGAGCTGATCTCAAGAAAGCCAGTAACAGAGAGGGAGAACTGATGACCAAAGGGATTAAGACTGGGCTGGCTTAACCCCCAGAAACAGCTGACCTGACAAAGGTTAACTCTTGAATCCCAGGCATCAGCCTGGGAATCCATCATGGGACTGATCAAGACCCCCTGAATGTGGGTGTCAGTGAGGAGGCCTAGGTAATCTATTGAGCCTTGGGCAGCAGATCAGTACTCATCACGAGTATACACATGGACTTTGGACTCCCATCCAACAATGTGAGGTGCACTCACCCTGAACTCTTGAGGGAGGGTCTAGGCCCTGCCCTGTATGAAATGACAGACTATGGACACCCCCATGGAGGGCCTCACCCTCCCTGGGGAAATGAGGGGATAATGGGGAGGTAGGGGGAAGGGCACGGGAGGAGGGCAGGGAAAGGGAGAGGGACCTGGAACTGACTTGTGAAGCAACCTTGTTTCTAATCTAAATTTAAACTGAAAAAATTTTTTAAAAAGCCATCTTTCCAGATAACTTGTGTCAAATTGGAAAACAAAACAAAAAAACCCACAAAAACAGGACAGGAGCCTTCTGGCATCAGCAGAGCAGAAGCTGAGAGCACAGATCTGGTCAAAAACCAGGCTCCACCCTTGGTTCTACTACTCAGCTGTGCGAGCATTGCGGTGAGCGCCGTTTTCCTCATCTGCAGCACCCACTGCAGACACTGGATCAGAAAGACCCTGAAGCACTTAGAACAGCAGACACTGGCCCTCATCTGCAGCACACACTGCACTCACGGCAGACACTGGATCACAATGACTAATGCACACGGAACAGCAGACACGGGCCCCTCTCAGTGATTCTCGGTTAAGCGCTTCAGTACGGCCTTTGAGTAAGGTGACAGCAATGAATGGACTGTTAGAGCAAGGCAGAGAAGCCCTTGTGACCCCGTGGTGTTTTCAACAAGAATGATGGCTCCCCAGGGTCATGTCTGACGCTTTGTCATCAGGGATGGCTCTGCTTGGGAGGGGTTAGGAGGAAGTGTGTCACTGGGTTGACTCTCAGTGTCTGTCTTCCTGCTGCCCTTGGATCCAGATACGGAACTCTCAACTACTTTTCTACTGTCTGCCTGTGTGCTGCCATGCTCCCCACCATGATACAACGGGCTGGACTCTGAAACTGTAAACGCTCTCCTTTATAAGAGTTGCGGTGGCCATGGTGTCTCTTCACAGCAATAGAACACTAAGACAGACCCCAAACTAATGCTGGACTCTCACTGCTCAGGGTTACGTGAAAAGGAAGTAACTGGGCAGTCAAGCCCGGCACTTCTGTCTTTTCCACCGTGACTGTTAGGGAAATTAGATAAGGACAGCCCACTCTGACTTCTTAGCTGATGGAGGGGTTTTGGAGTTAGGGTAATAGCAGAGGTCACTAACCCGTAGGAGCTTGGGAAACCTACTCACTGGCCCTCTCTCCTCCTGGGAACTAGTGCCCCATGACCCCACAAGCCAAGTGATAGCCAGACCCCTAAGCTGGAGAGCATGTGTATCCCAAGAGGCCTGAACAAGGTCCCTTTCTTCCTGTGACTAACGTAAACCACTCAGCAGCCAGTTACAGTGGCCACAACCCCTTTAGCCTGGAGCAGATTCTGGGGCAGGGAGGCCAATCCAGCATGCGGCCGCAGTGCCAAAGTGCAAGAAGCTGTGGGGAGACACGGAGAGTGAGGAAGCGCGGGGAGACACACGGAGACGGGGGGGGGAAGGGAGGAGGCGTGGGGGGACACACGGAGACGCGGGGGGAGGCGTGGGGAGACACACGGAGACGGGGGGAGGGGAGACACACGGAGACGGGGGAGGAGGCGTGGGGAGACACACGGAGACGGGGGGGAGGGGAGACACACGGAGACGGGGGGAGGCGTGGGGAGACACACGGAGACGGGGGGAGGCGTGGGGAGACACACGGAGACGGGGGGGAGGCGTGGGGAGACACACGGAGACGGGGGAGGCGTGGGGAACATAGGAAGGAGCTGGCTTTTGCACACTGCCCCCCCACTGACTGTGTAAAGTAGAATTATCTCACCCATTTTGCAGGTGAAAAAAATAAGCACAGCTGGAGTGAACTGCTGTAGAAACAGAGCTGGGGCTTGAACTCAGGCAGTTCCGGTTGCATTGACTACAACACACCAGGTGTCTTCTGAGGGTCTCTGTGGCAGTTCTCGATCTCCCTACAGCTGCTTCTCTCCAATAGAAGTGCTAGACCGTGAAGGTTATCGTACACAGCATGTTTGGTGAGCGAGTGGGCACGTAGCATCCTGCAAGCCTGTGCCCGTGGAACCCTACAATTAAACCTAACCAAATGTAAACAGGGAATATTGTGTCCCAGCTGGAACCTGGAGAATAGCCTTTGGCCATGACTAAGGTAAGTGAGCACAGCATTACTGCGCCTCTTGGGCTCTTGTCTCCTGAGGGAAAGTGACAACCACAGTCCTACACAGCCGTGTTTTGTTTTTTTCTTTTAAAATTTTTTTTATTTTATGTGTGGGTACTCACCTGCATGTGTGCCTGGTGCCTGTGGAGGCCAGAGGTGGGCTTCAGATCCCCTGGAACTGGAGTTACAGGTGGCTGTGAGCCGCCATGTGGGTTCCAGGAAGAGCAGACAGTGCCCCTAACTGCTGAGCCATCTCCCCAGCCCCACAGCCCTGCTCTTTATGGCTTCTCCCACTGCCCAAGCTGTCAGGGCCCTA
This sequence comes from Mesocricetus auratus, assembly GCF_017639785.1. Taxonomy (NCBI): domain Eukaryota; kingdom Metazoa; phylum Chordata; class Mammalia; order Rodentia; family Cricetidae; genus Mesocricetus; species Mesocricetus auratus. The sequence continues at coordinate 64,916,131 of NW_024429194.1, forward strand.
TGCTGTGGCCTACTGGAAAGATGACAAATGGGGACCCAAAGCATTGTCAGGCTTGGGAATCATTTTGGAAGTGCAGGGATAGTGGAGCTGGGAGCTGTGGGGGTTGGAGCTGGAAGGATCTGAAGGTGGTAAAGCTGTGAGAGTCTGGGCAAGAGCTCAAATGCAGGGGAACATTCTAGAACTGGGTGGGAACAAGCTAGCTGGAAGCGAAGCCCGGCAGCGAGCACTGAGCCACGGCAAAGGTGAGGCACTGTAGCAGCTGATGCTCAGCCCTGCTGCAGGGTGGGACCACCCGGAGAGTTCCAGCACCTGTGCTTTCTGGGGGTGGGGCATCTGTTTATTTCATGTGGAGCAGCTGTGGGCACTGGGAAGATGGAAGTCTCCTCAGGGTGGAGAGCAGCTCCTGGCGCAGAGCTCCTGCTGTTCTCTTCAGCGGGGTCCAGCTCTGCAAGGGGCTCCACAGTTCAGCGTCTCCTGGGCCCACCAGCTATAGAGTGCTGGTTTTGTACCGCGTTAGGACAGCACATGGGACCAGGGGAGTGAGTGTGGATCCTAAAGGATAAAGCCCACAGTGATCATCCCATCCTTGTTTTCCCACCTTAAGAGACAGGCATGTGGACTGGTCTGACCAGGGCTGTGTGGGCTGCTTCTGGGATCCTCCCCACTGTTTAATGAGAGATGGAGAGGGTGAGAGAGAGACTGGAATACCACCCATCCTGCATGTGGCAGGGATCCTGGCTAATGTGACTCCTACTAGAGTTTCAAGAGCCATCTTGCATCGATGAAGCTGAAAAGGGAGAAACTGGCCAGCTCCCTGGTGCAGCTGCTGAATTAGCCTAGGAGCTCCCGACCTCCGTGTTTATCATGGCTCTCTCCAATGCTACGAGCCAGGACATCTGACTTACCAATTAATAGGCTCCTTAACCCTGGGTATGGAATGACGATGCCCTCTGAACACCGAGGCATCAGAGCTGGCTGTGTCCTGATAGAACAGCTTCCCCAGTATGAGAACTACACAGGGCAGACTGATCACACCCCTGGGAAGAAGGCAGAGGGAATTCACACACCGGAGGGGTTGGAAAAGCAGCAGAAGGCAGCCGAGTCTGGCAGCTGGTTGAGTCCCAGGCCTGCAGACTGCAGGTCCAGCATGGCTGAGGCTCACCTCTTTAAATGTCCACACCGGATGCTTCATGGGGTGCTTTCCTTGTCATCCAGTCAGGCATCCTGCCTGGCTTCCCACATTCCCTTTTTTAACACTCCCCTATTAGTTCTGTTCCTCCTCTACATATCCGTCTTCCCCTTCTCCAAGACCAACCTTTAACATCCAGATTCTAAAATCAGTATTTTGAGACACTGAGTAGTGCTTAGATATTGGTCTCTTATAGCCCAGGGGTGTCTTAAAAATAGCCCCCTTTCCTTTTCCTGTTGACCCCGAGAGAGGCCCCAGGGGGCTATGCCATGGCTCAGCTGTAAGGACTGTGTGAAGGACTGCACTGGGAGGACTGTACATTGGAGCCGCACAGCCCTTCTGAGCATCCTTGGCAGGCACCCCTCTTCCCCCCTCAGCACGTGCACGCACACACACACACACACACACACACACACACACACACACCTTATTATACCCTCTTCATGAATCTTCTCCACAAAACCTGGACTCAGGCTAAAAAAGCAGCACAGAAGTAAACAGCTTATATAGATTTTATTTGTCACCCAAAGAGGTGAGCACACACTGTGGGCAGGCAGAGGGCTAAGAGACACATTGTCACAGTTACCTGCCCTTGTCACAGACAAACCAGAAGGGGGGGGGGTCTTGTTTCTAGCACACATTGCTATGGGATAATCACAATGACACATTTTATTCCCAGTTCTTTTTACGCCATGGAGTGTGGAGGGGGGTACACTTACTACACTAAAAATATAGACTTTAGAATCTTTAAAACAAAAATATCTGTCTCTACATGAGACCTACTCGAGAGAAGAATGTAGCAAATGAGGGAATGTACCAGCACCTCAAGTTGCCCCCTTCCGTGGGAAGGTTGCCCTGCTCTCCAGCGGATACCATCAGCCACTTCTAACCAGTGACAGAAACGAGACGAGAGAACGGCTTAGCATCTCACAGAGGCGGAGAGGGACAGGAAGGATTTTGGCTTCTCTCACAAAAGGAGTAATTGCACATTCAGGTTGGTGCTTCTGGTGCCGACACTATTCCACAAGTAAAAGCCTGCTGGAGAAGTCGCCCTGAAGCCTGATAAGCAATGCCCAAGCCAGTGGATGGCTCCTGGGCTTCAAAAGGGAGAGAGCTGTGTACTCACCAGTGCTGCAAGTGGGTTAGGGGAAGGCGCCATTCCTCTTCTCTTCAGGACCCAAAGCCATTCTGTCCCTATTGCACACACAATCTCTTCAAAGCTTTATGCCATGGATGACTCATTCCTGAAGGCTACTAAAGAGACTTCTTTCCTCTCGCACACTCCCAACAGCGATAGTCACTTCTTACCTCCGCTGCTTATGAAAATTATCCTCCTTTCTGGCCACAAAAAGGGTAACTGAAGAAAAAACTGTAACTAGACAGCCATCCGCTCCCTATAACTAATGTTCAGAGAGATCAAGGGCAAGCCAGGGATGGTGGCACATGCTTGGAACCCCAGCACTTGGGAGGCAAGAAAACAGCTGCCAGCTCAAGACGAGCTTGGTCTACAGAGTGAGACCCTGTCTCCCAGAGCAAGAGTGTTGGAGGGGGGCACCAAGATCACTTAAAAATAGTCATAGCAGAAAATCTGCTTCAATTTGAATTTTGAATGTGATTTTTGTTTTGTTTTGTTTTTCAAGACAGGGTTTCTCTGTGTGTGTGTAGCTTTGGAGCCTATCCTGGCACTTGCTCTGTAGACCAGGCTGGCATCGAACTCACAGAGATATGCCTGCCTCTGCCTCCCAAGTGCTGGGATTAAAGGCGTGTGCACCACCAATGCCTGGCAAATGTGTTTTTCTGCTTACAGTGAATGTAGATCAATACAAACGAACATGGGAGCTTAAGATTACTTAGTCTCTCCTCAACATGTCCTGTTGGAACATGACCCTTTGCCAAGAGGCGTCAGCAGCAGTTCAACTCGAGGCTCTCACCTCAACTGGTGGCGCCATCACATCGGGAGGGAACTTGAGCAATGGCGGGAAGAACTGAAGGACAGAAGGAAGAGGTTCTGGCAAAGCTGAGGCACAACAGGCAGGAGCCTGGGTGAGTGCTCACCTGCCAGCCAGGGCTGCCTAAAGGGTTTCCACCCAAAGAAAGTCAAGATGGCGGAGGCCATCCAGTGTAGGGTCTGTGAATGTCCAACGAGAATGGGGCTTGGAAATCGAAGAGTATGAGAGAGGTGAGGGACAAACTGGCCCTACCCCACAGTTTAAGTCCCCTGGAGGCTGAGGAAATGGGTTAGCAGTTAGGAGAACCCACATGGAAGTTCACAACTATCTGTAACCTGATTCCAGATCTGATGTCCTCCTCTGCTCTCTTCAGGCACATGGTACAAAGACATACATGTAGGCAAACACCCATACAGACACAGTTAAATTAAAAGTACTAAACCGGATGGTGGTTTTTTAATTCCAGCACTCAGGAGGCAAAGGCTAGCAGATCTCTGTGAGTTCGAGACCAGCCTGTTCTACAAGAACTAGTTCCAGAACAGGCTCCAAAGCTACAACCCTGTCTTGGAAAAAAATAAAAATTAAATTACAAGTCCTAGGAGGAGGTGCTGTCACTCTTGCAGAAGACTTTCAGAGACACTGGTGAAGTCGCAGGCAGACACATGTGAAATGGTGTCTCTGATGCTCATTAAAAACTAAAGAAAACCCAGGGGCCTGAGACCCTAGCCAGTCCTGAGCTTCAGGGTAGGAACCCTGGATCGCTAGACAGGACACAGTCCCTGCTTCCCTGGCTAAGATGGCGTCTAGAGAGCTGAGCAGCTGAGCGGGCAGAGGATAAAGTAGAATCAGGAGCTGTCCCTTCAGGATGATCACAAGCCAGACTGTCCTGAGGGGAGATGGGGAGATGGCAGCCACCACTGCCCCAGCCTTTGGGCAGGGCGGGGACTTAGTCAATGCCAGATTTTTATCCAGCACTTATAAGCAATTTAAAAGTCTGTTCTGTCACCAACAAAGAGAAATTATGATTATTCACACTGTCTTATGGGAAGACATGGCTCACGTTCCCTCTTCCATGAAGGCAAGTTTTCATGAATTAAGGAGCCCTGGGATGAGGCTGTATGTAGTTAAGTCCGGAGCCTTCTTACCCTTCCCAAGTTGCATGTGTGCTACATAACCAAACATTTGGCAACTGCACAGTATATCTCTTTAGGTCTTCACCTTCTCCCTAGAGCAACCCTTCCTGATATTCATCAGGAAGCAACCCGGCCACTTATGAACCCTACGTCCTTTCCCTTAGAGCCAAGGCTTCACTACCAACACGTTCTTGAATCTTGCCCCCCCATCTATGTTGTTCACATCACCAGGATGTCAGGACAGTGACTGGCACCACTCAGGATGTATCTACAAGCTACCCTTAAAGGAGAGGTGACCACTTCTCTGGTCCCAGGAAATGTCGGCATGAGAAAAAAACCCAGAGGTCCCATAGCTGCCTTGCTCAGAGCTAGCAAAGGCAGCCCCCACCCTCCAGCAGCTGCACACATACAGAGAGACTAAAGCATCATGGCTTGGGAAGAGGCCTTTTCCTCAGTGACACTGTCACTGGCTTCCCTGCATGATGGGCTCCTCACTGTCACATGCCTCTCAGGTGTACTGAGGCCGGAGCAGTGGGTGAAGTCGTCACCAATTTCCCTACACAAAGGGTTGCATGAAAACTCAGGAGGAAAAAGATGGGGCAAGGAAAAGGGTGTTCCCAGGTTAGGAAAGCAATGAAAAAGACACAAGTTGAAAGAGGTAGCTGGAGGGGTCTGGAAAGCTATTAAGAAAGTTTTCCCACCAACAGGCTGCTTCTGAAACAGACACAGTGATTAGATCTGTCCCGAAGTGATGATACATACACTCTGGGAATTTGGCTCTCAGAGACTTTAATGCCCACTGATTTCTGTGAACCTGTTCCAGTATGTGGTACCCAGAGCAAGACAGGGCTGTTGCTGAGACAGAACAAAGCTCTCTCAAAAGTGTATAGAGATCAGACAAACCAGGAGCCACAACCCTATCTCCGAGGATACCACTGTAGGATGAGAGCAGAGTGGTAGTCATCTACCAGGCACTGAAGAGCAATGCCTACCACTGATGCACAAAGCGTATCTGCTCTGCGTGGCTTACGTCATCATGTACCAAGTGTTACATGTCTTGAAAATCATTCCTGTATCAAAGTGACTGGTCCCCACCGGAAGGGAAGTGGTGGTGACACACACAGGGGTCCCCTCAAAGTGACTGGTCCCCACTGGAAGGGAAGTGGTGGTGACACAGGGTTCCCCTCAACACCAAAGGTCTTCAGTCAACGACCAGATGCCTTAGTGTATGTTCAGAGTCTCAGGGTACAAACTGCAATAAAATGGCTCAGTGCTTCTTCACCCAGGGAAAGCACACACACTGTGTGTATGGGGGGGGTCTTGTGTAGAAAGATACAGGTGGAAAACCAGATGATCAGTTTGCTGGTCACACGGTGCACAGAGGAAGGGGAGGTTTGTAAGCGCTGGGGCCCAAACCCTTGATGGTAGTTTTAGAACACAGAAGAGAAAATCGTACACATACTTTTACACTAAGTGTTGTCCACACTGACTTCACCATTTACAGCTCATTTCTTAGCATGGCTTTTTACATCTGAGAGCCAGAACTTCTGTCAACTAAAATACATCTGTGTGACGAGGAAGCCAAATAGCTGAAGGCAGTTTTGGTCCATTGAGTGATGATGGTGGTGTTCGCTACCAAGGCAGCTAAGGAGATGTCCATGAGCACTTGCGTCTCAGGATGAAGTAACAACACAGCCTCCCTCAAGAGGCAGCAGCAGCATGTCAAACAGTCCCACCAACAGTCAACATTGATCTGCCTTCCTAGCTACAAACTTTCCCAGACAGCGACAAAACAGACCTGGTAACAAATCCCCAAGCTAGGGAGTCTTCCCTGGTCATTAAACCAACTCCTCCCATAGCAGGCTCCTCTTTCTCCAGTCTCAAGGAAACCCAAGGAAAGATGTTCATCCTCCTGCTGTCGCCTTTAATTAGCTAAACTCCCTGTCTCACACTTGGCCCTGAATCTTCCAAGTGTCTCCAAACACTGTGTTGACTGCTTCTGGGAGTGATACGGATGACCCCAGGCAGTGGCATCTTGCCAGCTCTGGTGCGGCCACTGTTGATGCTGCCCTTGGGTAGTAGACCTGTTACAGTGTCTGATCTAACCCGCACCCCTTCCCAAATAGAGATGGAACCCAGACCCAGGCTACTCATGAGCCTGCGGCTAGCAACGGACCCAGGAGCTTCCCTTCTCCAGCTTCTCTGATACCACCCCGAGCCATCGTCCATGAAGAGGAGCCTCATGAAGGAACCCTCAATGACAGAATGTATTCATGTGGCTTACCAGGCCAGCAGAGAGTATTGGAGAAAGTGTCTGGAAAATGGAAAGCTGGCTCTTTAATGGTGGCAGTTGTGAAGAGAAAGAAGAGGAGAGGAAGCAACAGGAGGTCATCCTGACGGTGGCCCTGCTGGTGGTGCCTGGCTGCTGGCATGAAGGTAGCGGGATGTCCTCCAAAACGCACACCGAGAGTGACTGAATGCTTCCGTGTGGCATGGCTTTGATATGACCGAGGACGGAGCCTGGCTTCTTCTCTGAGAGACTCACCATTTTCTTGAAAGCCAGAGCTTGTCTGAGGCTCCTCATGGCCCAAACCTTCAGCAGACCCTCAGTTGAAGAGGCTGGATAACAACGACACAGTGAGGCACAGTGAGGCACTGGCGTCTGCTCGCAACACAATACTTTGAAGACGGCACCACAACTTGGAGCTGGCTGTATTTTAAGTTCATTTACAAGTAGACTAGCTCTCAACTAAAAATAACCAAATGTGTTATACATTTCCACAGCTGCCTGGATTTTCCTCTGAGAGAAGCAAGGAGTCTGTGTTTTACTTGCATTCGACACAGATCTATTTTAACCCATTTAGGGGAGGAATTGTGGTACCACGCACCGGCAGCTGTGGCTCTGAGAAGCACTTCAGTTGTTCCTTGGGGCCAACTCACTAGTACCCTCATTTTACCACTGAGTCAAATGCCAGAAGAGGTAAAATGCCAAGTTATGCTCCCAGTTCCTGGCTTGTTTGTTTTAAAAAGCAAACCTGTTAGCTGTATCAAGACCTCGAATTTTTGCCAGTATCTATCTGTGGACTTAAATGTAAGGGGTGTTTGGGCTAAAATCGTAACTTATATACACAGCATTCCTTAATGCAAGTGAAGATACCTCCAATCCTTTATTTTTCTTTAACAATCTGATTAAACTGATCTATGCTATTACTAAGTGAGATACAGAAATTTCTTTGCAGAATAAGAAAACTGTCATGTTTATCAAAATCCTCATTTTAGAAACTAAGTTAAGCGGGTTAAAGTCTGAGCCAATACTATCATATTATTTATTAGTGTTAACAGTATTGATCCAGGCTCTTAGCAATTTTCCAGTTTGTGTGGTTGTAGTAACCAGAGATACGCTTTAGATTCTGAAATGAGAAACTTTCTCCACGTGGATTAAAGAAACTAAACAGATACAGCACATTTACATTCAAAAATAACTACAGCCTGCCCTTGGGACTGATAGCAGCCCATCTTTCCAAATATTTGGAACCTCTTTATATTTATTTGTCTTACCCTACAGCTAGCAATAGTTTTTTTTTAATTTCTAGGAAAAGTAAATCCTTCAAGTAATATATATCTTACCTTTAACATTATTGCTATTTCAAAAACCAGATGTGAATAAATAAACGAGAAGTTCGAATTCTCTTTACCTTTTTTCCTTCGTGTTTCCAGAATTTATACTGAGAGCCTTCCAGACTGTGGTTTTAGGCATTTCATCTGATATATTAATCTCAGAGGGGTCACATCTGAAAGCAAAGCTTAGGCAGTGAATATCAAACATGTTGGTGAAGGACACACCCCAGTTTACCCTGACCACTACCCCACGAGAAGGGAGAGTGGCTTGAGGATGGAGTCTGCAGTCCGTCTGCAGCCAGGAGAGGCCTTAGGGTCGAGGTGGCTATGAGCAGGGCTAAAGGCTGCTGATGTCCCAGCTGGTGGCTGGTGCTCCAAAAGAGCTACAGGATGCTGACACTGAAGCCAGGAGCCACTGCTCACCGACTGCAGCTGAGTGGCAGGCGCTCTTGTTTACAAAACAGAATCTCTTTCATTTATACTTTAGAAAAGACTTTCATACTCTATTAGCTTACCTGTCAGAGCAACAGAGATTAATCATAGTCCTAATTTTGAAGGTATAAAACCCAAAGCTTTCAGGGCTAAGTCCCCATCACAAGTTAAACAACAGCAGAGACTCAAGACCCTAAACACAGTCTCTGGTCCTCAGAAACCCCAGGCTACTCTAAAGCCATCTCCTGAAATGCAAAGAGAAGTGCCAGCATGCCACAGGAAAAGGAGCCTTGATCCTGCTTCCCTGCCAGAGACATCAAAGTTGACAGTCTCTTCCCTAACAGCACACAGACACCTCCTTAGGGACCAAAGACAAGATTTCCTGATTCATCTGCAGTATAAACCTCAGCCAGTCTATCATGCCTCAGCTAATTCCCTGGATCTAAATGAGGTGGACATCAGGCTTTCTTCCTTCTTTAGCTGTCCTCGCCTCCAGGCTTCTTCAGCCTGCATTTGCTGCTTCCAAACAGGCACAGATGTCAGGAGCAAACCCACACACGGCATTCTGTGCCCTGTGTTTTGTGGCGAGCAATGGGTTTGGTAGAGGAAGGGGCTGAGACACCGAATAAGGCTTATCTGGGCTTCAATATCAGTGTCTGCTTGACCACTTGGAATAAAAAGTGCTATAACCCACAATGGAGAAGACTGTCTCTGCCTGTCCCCAAAGACACACTCAAGTGTAGACACTACATACCCACCAGGCTGAGGACACCCTGGAAATGAGGACACACCCTATTGGCCTTAGGAAAATGGGAGAGAAGACCATGGGGTTGGGAAGCAGAGGGGTTCCGTCTAGATGCTGACCTTGTATTAGCAGCACTGCAATCCTGGCATTTCCCTAACGTGTACAGAGTAGCTAATGAACCTTAGAGGACTGTTATAAAGGCTGAGGGGACACAAGCAAAGCCCCCTGTACACCCTGACATGGGAGAAGGCACTGGGGACAGTGGCTCCCCGCCTCTCTTCTTGTGACTCTCAGTCCTACAAAGTAGGGCACACAGCAGGTATTCAGAACACAGTGGGATTGGAAAGCTGCTTCCTCAAGGTGGGCCGACTGCACGGCTGCCCAGAGCATCTGCAGCACTGTGGAGGGAATCCTGCAGCAAGCTCTGTGGTATTTGGGGACTTACCTGAAGCTGCTATTTTTGCCAGGACTACTTAGCAACTTTCTGCTCTCCAGGGGGAACTTATCACCCCCTATGTCCAACATCTTCTCAGCCTCCTGGAAGAAAAGAGGGCCTTATTATTGTCAGGTCCAAAGGAAACTCCTACTCCCCAAACTCCAAAAGGCAGTGCACATGGTCAGAAATGAGTCTAGGCTCAACTCGAGCTGGACTGCTAAAAGCCTACAGCCAGCATTTCAGGAACCCCACCCACTGCCCCAACACACGCCACTCTCTTCTCTGGCAGGTAGCCCTGGCCATATCCAGGGTGCTTCTTTTTCTCTCTGCTCTGCACTCTTCAAAATGCCCCTGAATGTTGTCTCTAATTTTACCTACACGAAAACCTCACATTCGTGCAATTAGGTCCTTCCATGGGTTTGACTTCTCACAAGAGTGAGGCATCAAATCATAGTACATATGGAGCAGTATTGAAAAACAATGGCCTGAATAGAACCCTCTACAGCAGTGGTTCTCAACCTGTCGGTTGTGACCCCTTTGGGGGTTGCATAACAGATATCCTGCATATCAGATATTTACATTATGTTCATAACAGTAGCAAAATTATAGTTATGAATTGGCAACAAAAATAATTTTATGGTTGGGGTCAACACAACATGAGGAACTGTATTAAAAGGTCGCAGCATTAGGAAAATTGAGAACCACTGTTCTAGAGACAGTGACCAACTACTAAGACCACAGGGGACAGGGACGGAAGAACATGTCCATTTTGCCAAAGATAACAATTAGCAAGAACTGCCTGATGAGAGAGACAACGCCCTACTGTCCAAGATCCAACTTCCTAGCAGAAAGAAAAGAAGAGAATCCTAAAGGGATTCAAAGTGGAAATCAGCCAATTAAAACATATGCTCTTTTGTCATATCCTGATCCAAAAAAACAAGTTGTTACAATAGTGACAGGAAACCTGGGAAGATGGCTGAGGTGGAAAGTGTTGTAGCACAAGCTTGAAGACCTGAGTTCGGATTACCAGGCCGCACATACAAAGCAAAGCATGGCAGCAATCCCTAACCCTGGCACTAGGGAGGCAGAGACAGGGGGACTGCAGGCTGCTGGTCAGCTGACTAGCTCAATCATGAGCTCTGGGTTCAGCCAGAGACCATAGTTCTACAAATAGGGCAGGAAGCAATTAGGTGAGACACCTGTGCTTAACACACACACACACACACACACACACACACACACACACACACACACACAGTTCTACAAATAGGGCAGGAAGCAATTAAGTGAGACACCTGTGTTTCACACACACACACAATAATATGAAAACTGGGGAAGGAGTTTTCTTATTTTTACAATATACTTAAAATGTTTCATATTAAAATATTTATTTAAAAATTATGCCAACACAAAAAGATTAGGAGTTTAAGGCTAGCCTGGGTTATATAGTGAGGTTCTATCTTACTAATAAAATAAAAAAAATAAATGACTCCTTAAAAGATAATGCCACTCACTTAAAGAGGGAAAAATTAATCTACAAACATGCTTAAAGTGTAACAACAATAAAACTTAAAAGAACTAAACATTTTAACAAAAGAAGTTTAAATTTTAATAATTCAATGAATAACACTTTATTGAATAATATTCAATTATACTTTAATTTTCTTTTTTGTGCTAATAATTGTATTTATTCAAAACATCTATTCATTCATTTATCTATTTATGTATTTGTGTGTGGGAGGGTCTGAGTGTGACACTGCGCATGTGGAAGCCTGAGGACAACTTTGGGGACTCAGTTCTTCCCTGCATCATGTAGGTCCCCAGGACTGAACTCAGGTCTATTAGACTTGGCAACAGGTGCCTTTCCCTGCAGAGTCACTTGTAGCCTGATTATTTTATAGAAGCCTACGTAAAACATTTTTGTCTATATTGCTGGAATATCCTCAGGATATGTTTTAAAAATTAGAGTTCCCAGGTCAAATGGCATAAACATTTTTCTTTCTGATACAGGGTCCAAGCTGTCCCCCTGCCTCAGCCTCCCAAGTGCTGGGAATATAAGTATGTGCCAGCCACAGCACCTAGCTTAAGAGGATACATATATGCATTTGTGTATGTGCTCATGTGTGTACTTACACATGCTCACCATGTGTGTATGCTGTGTGGGGGGTGTGCTTTGCCTGTATGTACATATTTACATCATGTGGTTGCCTGGTGCACAAAGAGGCCAGAATCGGGTGTTGGGTCCCTGGAACTGGAGTGACAGACACGTGAGCGGCCATGTGGAAGCTGGGAACCACACTTGGACCCTCTGGAAAAGTAGCCAGTGCTACACACCATGAGCATCTCTCCAGCCCTGGCACATGTAAATTAAGACTCGACTTTAAGCTGTTCTCTAGAGAGATATCTCCAGTTCACACCGGCACACTCAGTGTGCGGCCCATTCCAACCACGGTGTTAAAGGGGTTAGTTCTTACCGACTTAAGCTTTGTTGACACTTGACAAGTGAAAAAAATATTCTCAGCCAGGGATGGTGGCACAACAGCTAGGAGGAACACAGGTTTTTTTCCCATTGCTTTTGTATTTAATAATTTAGTTTATTTAACAACATAAGATTTTTTAAATTCAAACATTAGACATTAGAAAATTTTATTTTAAAATATAGTTGAAAAAGATGGCAGTGTCTACTGAGTGACAGGGTCTCTCCAGGCCAGCTAGCAGCAGGAAAATACTTATGCATGTATGTATGTATTTATGTATATATGTATGTATATGTGGATAGATAGATAGATAGATAGATAGATAGACAGACAGATAGACAGACAGACAGATAGAGAGCAGTTGGAAGGACACTCTTTGGGGCCTTTCATTTCTTGGCCTGATATTTTCCTCTGGCCACACATCCTTTCTGTGCATATTCAGGCCATGACTCACAGGCCATTGTGCAGATGGCAAGGTGCCAACTGCTGAGGGCGATGAAGGACAGAAAGCGCCTCACAAGCTGCGTTTGCACGGTGCCAACTACAGCACCATCTGTAATTAGGTGTACAGCCAATACTCTCAGAAATAATGGGTTTTATACGCTTGTCAAACCAGATCTTCTGGAAGAAAAGGAGCCTCTGGATCTGAGACTCACAGAGTGCATGTTCATATTCTGTTGTGATCTGAGACTCACAGAGTGCGTGTCCATATTCTGGTGTGATCTGAGACTTACAGAGTGCATGTTCATATTCTGTTGTGATCTGAGACTCACAGAGTCCAAGTCCATATTCTAGTGTGATCTGAGACTCACAGAGTGCGTGTCCATATTCTGGTGTGATCTGAGACTCACAGAGTGCGTGTCCATATTCTGGTGTGATCTGAGACTCACAGAGTGTGTGTCCATATTCTGGTGTGATCTGAGACTCACAGAGTGTGTGTCCATATTCTGGTGTGATCTGAGACTCACAGAGTGTGTGTCCATATTCTGTTGTGATCTGAGACTCACAGAGTGTGTGTCCATATTCTGTTGTGATCTGAGACTCACAGAGTGCGTGTCCATATTCTAGTGTGATCTGAGACTCACAGAGTGCGTGTCCATATTCTGGTGTGATCTGAGACTCACAGAGTGTGTGTCCATATTCTGGTGTGATCCTGGGGTCAAATCAAAGGGGGTAACAACCAATAACCAATTCCAAACATGAAGGGCAGACAGGGCCAGAACCCCTTAACCCTTCTGCAGCTTGGGGTAACATTCAGCCCCTCAGCGACCCTCAGGATCCCAGACGTGCTGCCTTTGCACACAGCCCTCCCTCCCTCCTTCCCTTCTGGAAGCCAAGGCCCTGAAAAATAAGTCTGGAGCACAAGAAGGCTCTACCTCCTCCTCCTTAGCCTTCTTCTTGGCATCATCCAGCTTCTTCTTTTTGCTTTCAGGCATGAGGTCATCCAGCCAACTCAGCTCACGCTTAGAGAAGCAGAGATCCATGACTTTCCTGACGAAGACCAAGGCCAGGACCTGACGAGAAGGAAGGGCGGTAAAGGGGATTTGCCGCGAGCTGTAAAGCAAACGACTTTCAGAACTGGACTCCTGAGGATCACAGCAGTAGTCACTCACTGTGGGCTGCTGGCATCCAGCCTGGGGCTTTTTACATAATTTATTTTTAAGCTTTTATATATTCCTAAAATATATGTTTTTATGTGTACTATGTATTTATTTATGCGTGTGTACTAACTGTGTGACTGCCTGGTGCCCATGGAGGTCAGAGAGGGCATCAGTTCCCCAGGAACTCACATTTAATCCACAACATAAATGAACAGAGCATCCACTTATTCAAACTTAAGGAAATTCTGGCTCATGAGAAATCATGGACACAAGGAAATACACCAATGTCACATGATCACCTAGGGTAGCAGAAGTCACAGAGATGGACAACAGAACTGTGGGTGCTTGCAGGTTTGCAGGAAGGGAGAAAGAGGAGTAGCAGTTTAGTGAGTCTGGAGTTTCTGTTTTGCAGGACAAAGGTGTAGAAATAGATAGTGATGCTGGTACCTCAACAATGTTCTGGATCCCACTGACCCACAGAAATGGTAAACACACGCTGGGCGGTGGTGGCGCACACCTTTAATCCCAGCACACGGGAGGCAGAGGCAGGCGGATCTCTGTGAGTTCCAGGACAGCCAGGGCTACACAGAGAAACCTCGTGGGGGTGGAGGGGGGGGCCCTTACCATCATCGGGAAAACAATGGCAGCGGGCGAAGCCTTGATGACCCACAGCAGGACAAGGCAGGTGAGCTGGATGAGGGTGAAGAGGTGCACTTTGCGCAGTGGCACGTGCCGCAGGTAGATGAAATCCGGTTGGTGTTTGGCAGGCATCCCAAAGAGCTTCAGACGATCAAAGAACTGGGAGAAAGAACACACACTGGCTCTGGGAGGCCTCCGGGCTAAGGGGCCTCAAGCCCATTCGTAACCCCGCGCCATCTGCTCTGCATGGTGCTAGTGTGGGTTCTACTGAGAGAAATGGGAACTGGGTCTCTAAGACAACAGTTAGTAAGTGGCAGACATAAAACTACCTTTTCTAATTCCAGGTGCAAATTTCTCCCCCCACCCCACCCCTACATTGCAACCGAAGAGAACATTCCCAGGGTGGGTAAACACAAGCCAACCGCGTCTTTGTGCATACTATCAAAAGCAAGTTCACCCACGAGTGGTTGCACGGACATATCACTACAGGCTGGGGCAAAAGGACAGGCAAGAGTTTGAGGCCGGCCTGGGCTACACAGGGGGCTCCAAGTCAAACTGAGCTACAGAATAAGACACTCTTTCAAGGAACAAATTCTCTCTCCCCAAATCTCTAAGTTCCCAAACCCCAACTCTTCACTTGTTCTTTGAAAGATTTGAAACCACTTATTGACAAGATCAAAAGAGACCTTCAAATGCTGGATACAGGAATTATGGTATTGTGGGGCCAGTGAGAGGGTTTAGGAGAAGTGCTGGTACACAAGCCTGATGACCCGAGTTCAAATCCTGGGACCCATATAAATGTGGAAGGACCAAAACAGCCACACAGTTGGACCACAACATGCATGTTGTAGCACATGTGCCCACACATACCACCCGCCCCACACATGTACACACGTGCACACATACACACCACCACCACCCTCATGCCATGTCAAGCATGTGGAGGTCAGAGGACTACTTAAGGCAGCTGGCTTTCTTCTCTCACCATAGGTTCCAAGGATGTAACTCGGATTGTCAGGCTTGGTAGTGAGCACCTTACAGGTTTGGTAGTAAGCACCTTACAGACTTGGTAGCGAGCACCTTGCAGGCTTGGTAATAAGCACCTTACAGGCTTGGTGGTAAGCACCTTACAGGCTTGGTAGTGAGCATCTTACAGGCTTGGTAGTGAGCACCTTACAGGCTTGGTAGCGAGCACCTTACAGGCTTGGTAGTGAGCATCTTACAGGCTTGGTAGTGAGCACCTTACAGGCTTGGTAGCGAGCACCTTACAGGCTTGGTAGTGAGCACCTTACAGGCTTGGTAGTAAGCACCTTACAGGCTTGGTAGCGAGCACCTTTCCTGTCGAACCATCTCGGTGTCTTTTTGGTTCTCAACTGATGTTTCAGGTCTAGGTCTACAGGAATTTGGCAAAGTGTGCCTGGTCTGATGCCAAATAACCACTGAATAAGAATGGCTAGAACAATGACATCAAGCCATGTTATTCTGGAAGTCAATACTCTCAGGCCCTCATGACCTTATTTTGAACCCCATATCTGAAGGCGTTTCTTGGCCAGACAGCAAGACCGGGAAGTCTCAGGAACTGGCTGTGCCTCCCTTGGGGAATTGTGCCTCTCTGGTCAAGACAAGTGAACACAGAGCAAGAGACATGTGTAGCAGAAACACACAATACCTGGATTCCTTGTAGAGAAGAGACTCCCATGTAGAGGAAAACTCCATAGAGCACTGGCATCGGGATAAACTGCAGACAAGGACACAAGACAAAAAAAAAATGGCATACCAACAGAGCTTAAGTCTATCTTTTTTTTTTTTGAGACAGGGTCTTACTGTGTAGCCTTGGCTGGCTTAGAACTCAATATGTAGACAAGGCTGGCCTTGAACTCATGGACACCTGCCCATCTTTGCCTCCTGAGTGTTTAGATTAAAGGGTATGTGCCAACATGTACCATCTATATAAACTTTTAAATTTGAAAATGAAACCTAGTCACAGACTGTTTCATAAGCCTCTCTTCCAGTTAAAGTAGAAAAAAGGATAAGCTGGGGATGATCAAAATCATTTTATCTTGAAATGAAATTGTTACCCAAGGTAAGTCATGGTCTCATGTCTCCTCCAGCCTCTCCCCCTTCCAGCCTTCCTCCTCCCTAGATATGAGTACACAGATAGAGACACACGCACACTCATGGTCATGTGCACACACACATGTACACACATGCACACACACTCATGGTCATGTGAGCACACACATGACACACATGCACACACACTCATGGTCATGTGAGCACACACACATGACACACATGCACACACACTCATGGTCATGTGAGCACACACACATGACACACATGCACACACACTCATGGTCATGTGAGCACACACACATGACACACATGCACACACACTCATGGTCATGTGAGCACACACACATGACACACATGCACACACACTCATGGTCATGTGAGCACACGTATACTTGCACACATTCACAGTCATGTACACATACACATACTCGTGGTCATATGCACACACACATATATACATGTACACATTTGTGGTCATGTGCACACACATGCGTCACATGCGACATACACACTTGTCAAGTACACACACGTGCATACACACTCACGATCATGTGCACACACATATTCACACACATCTATCATGCGCACACACATGTATACTTGCATACATTCATAGTCATGTACACATACTTACATACATTCAAGGTCATGTGCACATACACATATATACATGCACATACTTGTGGTCATGTGCACACATGCATACACATGTACATATACACTTGTCCTATACACACACATGCATACACACTTGTGGTCAAGGGCAAACACACTCACACACACACACACACTTCACTGACATAATTTAAATCTTCTATATTCATCATCACTTCCTTAGGAACTCAGAGTATTTTGACACAAATTTTTTAAAAATTCATTTTTCTGACCTAAGACTTGAGGGCATCAGAGAAGAAACTAGTTGAGAACATGCTGTCATATTGTAGGCTTTCGTTGTTGTTGCTGTTGTTTGTTTTTTCGAGACAGGGTTTCTCTGTAGCTTTGGAGCCTCTCCCGGCACTCGCTCTGTAGACCACGCTGTCCTCGAACTCACAAGATCTGCCTGCTTCTGCCTCTCAGGTTCTGGGATTAAAGGTGTGCACCACCACTGCCCAATTTATATTGTGTATGTATTTTTTAAGTGGTGGGCACATCCCGTGAATGTGGCTTTCCTGTCACATCATGTCTTAGAAAGCTGGCCTTGAAATTGCTGTGTGCAGAAGGAAGGTCTTACACTTCTGATTTCCTTGCCTCTATCCATTTCACCATCCCACCATCCACGTCACCACCCTGCCTGGCTGCTGTGGTGCTGAAGATCAAATCCAGAGCCTGACACCTCGACACAGTGTTCTACATCCCTAGTCCCTCAGCTTGCTTTTATCCTGGTCTAGAGAACAACAGAACTCCCTCAGAGTTACAAAGTCCACATTGGATTTAACATTGCCCTAACTCTAGAGCAACTAGACATCCCAGTCTGCAGTACTGCTGGATAGTGTCTGTGCCCCTGAGTCTTCATTGCCTGACATAACTTAAGAGTCACCTGGAAAGAGGAAATTCCAGTGAAGAACGGCCATGGGCACATCTGAGGGAGACTGTCTTCATTAATGATTACTGGAGGAGCCCACTGTGGGCAGTGCCAACCCTAGGCAGTGGGGCCAATTGTATAAGACAGTCAGCTGGGTATGTGCCAGAGCATGAGTCAGTATACAGTGTTCCTGCAGTGTCTACTTCAGTTCCTGACCCAACTGTCCTTCATGATGGACTGTTACCTGCAAGTGGAAGGTGAAATAAGCCCTTTCCTCCCCAAGTTGCTTTTAGCCATGGTCTTTATAAAAAAAAAATAAAAATACTAAAACAATATCTATGCTAGTAATCAAGAGGCAGAGGCAGTAGGACTGCCACAAGTTCAAGGCCAGCCTAGTCTACATAGTGAGTTTTAGCCATCCAGGGCCATATAAGACCCATCTCAAAAACAAAAACCCAGGAGTAAGAAGGACTAGGGACATAGCTCAACAACACAGAGCTTGCTTTGCATGCAGAAGGCCCTGGTTGGACCTCCAACATGAAGGAAGCTATTCAAAGAAGAGCAAATGGCAAGGCAGTGGTCTGTCAGAGGACTTACCACATTTTATAATTACCATGTTTGTTTCTTACCCACAAGAATAAATTCTTCCAGGGCAGGGATCTGCACATGTATATATCGGAGTCACTGTAACGAGTGATTACCTTTAAGACAGTCGTCATGAAGACTGAGCAGCCCATCAGCACAAAGATCATAAGGCCTGTAACTCTCTGCTCTCGGATGCCTAAGAACTTAGGCTGTTCCCCCGGAGCAGAGCACTCAGACTCCAGTTTGAGGCTATTCACATGTGTGATGGACAGGACGGTTGCAGCCACAAACCAAGGCAGGCCCATGATGGAGCAAACACCCAGCATGACAGCCACCATCAGCAGGTCCAGGTGGTAGCCACAGCCTTTCTGTGGGGAAACAGTCACTGATAGTGAGCGAAAGGCTTCAGGCTAAAAGCTAGGAGTCTAAGGGGGAAGGGTTCAGAGAATGCTCACAACCCTCCCAGTTAGGAGGGAACACAGAAGAAAAGCTTGTCCTATACATACGCCAATATCTGTTCTTTATACTGTTGCCTCAGCTTCCTCTGCTTGAATCTCACACATTCAAAACTCAGCCCTTCCCTGGAAGGGCAGCAGGAAGCAAGCCATGTGGTGACCGTCCTAGATACTACAGAGCAACGTTTTCATTGAGTTCCTGGACACCACCCCATTGTCAAATCTGTATTTTGCCACAGAGATGGGAGGTACGTGGCATCTCACTAATACCTGAGTTACAACTAACCCTAGTCTCATTAATCCTAAACTCAAGATTCATCTTGAAGCCTCACACTAGACCTCAGTGGGAGGATTCCTGCCTCTGGGAAACAAAGGCCCACAGCCCTGAGTCGAGCCTTAGGAGGAAAGCTGTCTAGAGTTGATTCAGAACATGTAGCTATCTAGCAGGGCCTCTGACCACCCACCTCTACAGTCTGAGAGGAGAGTAATGGAGCCCAGGCTCCTCCCACATCATGTCACATACTCCACTCCAGTCTCATCTCCAGCCAACCTTTGTTATGAATGGACAAACAATGACAAGCCCTTGTGAGACTCTATTCAGCTCAGCCCCTGGTACAGCCAGGCTTATCCTGAAGTAAAAAGCCTTCCAGGCTGGAAGCTCTGCTTTACCTTGAGCTTATGCTCCTTCCTATTAATGATGACAGCGGTGATCTGCTGGTCCATGAATATCAAGATAGTACACAGGAGAGCTGGGATAATTGCCGCTAGCACAGTCCACCAGGGGTTGGGGCCAAGGGGGCTGATAAACCATCCTCGATCATCCCGTGTTGGCTAAGAGATAAAACAAGCTGAATTTTCGTATCTTAACTCGGAGATTAGGGCAAAACAAATCAAGCTGAATCATTATTCTACTTTTCCTTTTGTTCTCATCGGAATGGAAATCCTTAGGAAAACAAAACAAAACATGAAATACAGCAACCCCTGAGGAAATCTCTGCCCTTTTTCTCCAAATCCCCCCTAGCAGTCAATCATCACTTATCAGCTTCCTGTGGAATATCCATTAATCCTACATGGCCTTCCATTTATTCCCCAAGTCCCCAAGAGCAGAGAAAGCAACTTTACCTCAATGTCAGCCCAAGTAAATATGTTAGTAACTAAATCTGTTGTTTAAAACAAAGTGACTTCCTGAGACAAATATACATAACACAGATGATCCTCGCAGGAGCCACAGACTGTCTGAAGTACAAACAGAAGCCAAGTGGGCCCAAGTTACTCAGATTCTTGGGCTGAGAGCAGATTATCCCATGAGCCTCATCAGTGGTGAAGCAGGAGCCCAGGAACTGGAGACTTAGGAGTCCCCAGGCTTGGGATGCTGACCTAGGACCCTCTTTGACGGCTTTATATGCTATTTGTTCAAACTCTCAAACCCACTCTTGGGGCACTCTAAGAAAATGGTGCAGGAGGATAAAAGGCTATCACCCAGAATGACCCCAAACTCAGCAAATAAAGAGAGATTGCTGTATCTGAAGCATTTGGTTGCTACATTAGTTACAACACTTGGGCTAAAGAACTCTCCAATAAGCAGGGTGTTGGTGGCACACACCTTTAATCCCAGCACTCGGGAGGCAGAGGCAAGTGGATCTCTGTGAGTTCGAGGCCAGCCTGGTCTACAGAGTGAGTTCCAGGACAGCCTCCAAAACAATACAAAGAAACCCTGTCTCAAAAAAACCAAAAAAAAAAAAAAAAAACCTCTTCAATAATACTGGCAAGTCCTGAATTTTGAACTGGTTAGAACTGGTTAAATAAATTGTAAAAGCTTTAGAACCTGTTTCCATTATAAGACTATGTAGTTAGTTATAGGTAGCAGTTAAGTTCTCAGGCCAACACAGAAACTTACTAACACATTAATGATACTGTAAGCAGTCTCATAGCCAGGCCTGCTATGTTCATTCTATATTTGCAGACTCAATCAACTGCAGATTAGAGACATTGGGGAGATGCCTCTATGTTAGACACATACAGATGTTGATCATTGTTCTCCAAACACTACAGTAGGACAGCTTTACACTGCTGTGGGTAAAGTGGTCTACAGATGTTTTAAGTCCGGAGGAGCTCGGACAGAGGTTGGATGCAAATACAGCATTTCCTGTATGGAGTGGAGCGTCTGTACCCCTGGGTCCTAGAACTTCAGTGTGGCCTTGGGAGCAAGGACTGGCTTGTTAAGGAGAGAAGGCGGAGACCGCTTCCTCTCTGCTTTCTAAGTTGTCTGCACCGGCCATGTTTCCTTGGATCTTCTACTTCCCTCTCTGTCTTCCCCTGCCTCCCAAAGGTCCCAGAAATCAACTCATGTCTTAAGCCTGTGTGTACCTCAGAACTTTCCCAAGGGTTGCTTCATGCTCCAAATTTGCCCATTTTTATACAAAATCCATTTGTCCTGCAGCCAGCTAGGTATTAGAGAGAAAGCTGATGGTGTCCATTCATACAGGGATAAGAACAGCAGGCTCTGGGAGGTGTTATACTTACAGAGGATGTCTCTTAACCCATCCAACATTTTAGCAAGCTTAACATTGAACAGATGAAATAGAAAAAAATATATATATAGTGTCTCCTTACGATTACTGTGAAGATAGCGAGGAAGACGGCGAGTCACTCACCATGGAGCATCCCTGCCTGGCCTAAAACCCGCTCTGTAGACCAGGCTGGCCTCAGACTCACAGAGATCTACCTGCCTCTGCCTCCCGAGTGCTGGGATTAAAGGTATATGCTATGGAGCAACAAGGGCTACCACCACCGCTGTCTGTCTTCCTGCCATCCTCAGCCCCCCTATTCTGTTGTCTTCTGAAGTAGATGAGCATATCCAGGCTTTCTGTCCTCTCCACCATTGCAATGAGGGTCTATGGAGTTAACTAAACTCAGCCCTCCAGTCTCGTCTACTTATAACCCTTGCACTGAAATAGATCTGGGATCCCAGTGATTGATCATTATTTTAGTTTGCATGTAAGTTTTTAAAATACTATGGGTTATAAATAAACAAACAATTGAAGAGATGTCCTGATGGCTCAGCAGAAGCCCTGAACTCCAAACAAGATCTTCTTAGGTCTTAGGTCATTTCTACTCTTCCCAGTTCCTTCAGGCTGCAGCTCTGTGAAGGTGGCATCACCCAAGTGTGCTCCCAGGGCCCACGCCTCCACACCAGCACACTGTTATGTAAATGGGCACTTTCCATTCATCTACAGCTGAGCAGGTCATGTATTCGTATCCGTTATAGTGGAAGTTCCACCAAGTCCCACACACCATCTCTCTCCAAACCTTGCTGCATCTCAGAAAGCCCACCAAATGATGACGCCTCCCCAAGAGATGCTCAAGACCACTCCCACAGGGTATTTAAACTGCCTTCCCAAAAATAAACTTGTGGTTTTCTGGTCTCTCTTTCCTGTCTCCTCTCTGGGAGGCTGGAAGGCCATCCGGGAGCATTGCATCCATTAAACGTGGGTTTTTTCTAATTTGGTTTGATTTGGTCTGATCTGGATTGCTGCATCGGCAGAGAGGCTTATCAGGGTGTAACACCTTTTCAGTATTCATAATAACACACATTAAATTTTGCTTACTGAACCTCTGAGATCAACTTCAAATCAGCCTGCACTGAGGCACCAAGCTCCCAAGACCCACCTACCTTGAACACACTGGGGACCTGAAGCTTTGGTGATGGGACTCCAATCAAAAAGTCAACGATCACCATCGTGAAGATGGTGAGGAAGACGGCAAAGTCACTCACCATGGAGCGCACCTGACACAAGAAAAAAATCACAGCAGTTAATACAGCAAAGGCGGAAGCACCCGGAAGAGCTACCATTTCTCAGAAAGATGTTTTGCAGCTAAGCTAATACAAGACTATTTAAAAAGACTATTTTAGTATACTCAAATGCCCACAGTGTGTGTGCATGTAATATGGAACAACACACTCAAATGCTCACAGTCTGAGTGTAATATTGAACAACAAACCTCTGACAGAGTCTCTAAAGAGCAGTTTGGGGTGCACAGGCCCAGGCTCAGATTCCGGGTCTAGCCGAGGTCATCTGTGCAAGCCCAGATCTCAGATCTGCACCTTCTTGTTTCCACATCCTGGATCTGATCCATCCACAAAGCCTGTTAGCCAACCTTCAGAACATGCCAGAATCTAAGCACGACTCGTCACCAGAGCTGTGCCACACTCAGCCACAGTCACTGCCATCTCTCACTGGGGTAACCGCTCACCTTGGCCCTCCAATGTTCCTGAACACAGCTTCTGGGGTTATAACTTAAAAGCTGGGTTGAATCATGTTCTTCTAGCAAAACCCCGAGAGGCCTCCTTGTTTCACTAAGTTCAAACCCAAAGCGCCCTCCTCCCTGTAAAGTCCACAGAGCCGCCGGTGCTGCCCCTCCCGCTCACGATGCTCCCTACCCTTGCTTTCTTTAGCATTATTCTTTCATGCACCGGCCAGGCTCACTCCATCTCTGCGTCTTTGAACTGCTCATCCCCTGACTATGTTTCTGCCAAGCGACTTCGGGTAACTCAGGTCCCCTGCAGCTTAACTCAAACACAGCCTTCTTTCTGAGATTTTCCTGTGATAGGACAAAGAGACGGGGAATCTAAGGGGATGCTGGAAGGGACAGGGATTCCCACTCTGGATCCGAGGGCCGAGAGTGCTTGTCTTCCTGAAGATGTGGAGACAAGAGGGTCCTTACTCAGGACCTGAATGTCTGAAGCCTTGAGTCACTGAGTCAGCATTCCTCTGACCCATATATGTGCACATGTATGTAGAAAACTAGAGATCACCCTTGGGTACCACCCTTTAGAAACACCATCACCTCCTATGAGACAGGGAACATGGAGCTCACCAGTTAGGCTAGAGTGACTGCCAGCAAAGCCCCAGGGACAAGTCTCCCCCTCCCTACAGCTAGAGTCACATGTGCACCATGACACCGGGACTTTCTACCCTGGCTCATGCTTTTCACCACCACAGTCTCACACTTGCAAGGCACGCACTTTCTACTGATGAAACCATCTCCCAGAGACCTGTAAGCTTTTACTTATTTCAGCTTCAGTCCGCAACCCTTGCTGTAAACTGCACACACATAGCTGCCACTAAAAGCACCTAGGTGTCACTCTGCACTTAATTAAGACCATCAATGTGTCTTCAGTGTGTGCTGTCCTTTCCCTACGTGACCCTGTCTAAATACTTTGAGTAAACTCACCAAGCTTGTTCACTCCATCCTGTGTGAAAGTCTCTTCTGTGGTGTAGTCAAGGACTGGCTTTCACTGAAATTCCTCAGGCTAGTGGCTGTGTTGGACGGAGTCCCCAGCACAGCCGACATCACTTATGGTCCTACTAAAAACTTGCCATTGCCCCCAGCACTTCCTTCCTGCCTCATTTTTTTCAATAGCATTTATTTCTTCTGTGTGTGTGTGCGCGTGTGTATGCATGCATGCATGTGTATTATGTGTGGTGTATGTGCATGTTTGTGGTATGTGTGCATTTCTCTGTGTGTGTATTCATATGTGTGGTTTGTATGTGTGTGATGTTTGTGCATGCATGTTCATGTGTATACATGTGTGCATGTGTGTGTGGTATGTGTATATGTGCACATGTGTTTGTGTGTGTGTGTGTGTGCATGTGTGCACATGTGTATTCCCATCCATTTTAAGGCCTGTCCCAAGAGGACCACCCCATTTAGAGCTTAGATGAGCTTTACTGAAACATAGGGATGTGCGCCCTGGTCTCAGCTCCCCACAGAGAGGAGGTAAAACACCCTGCAACACACAGCATCACTGCTAACTTCACCTTGCTTTGATGCCTCAGATTTGCAGCACACTTTCCATGGTTTTATTCATCCCTGACTATCTTCTCTAAAGACTCATTCCCATACCTGTACCACGAAATGACCATGACCACCCTGGGCCCACATCGTCCTTCTGCCTCTGAATTTCCACAGCAGTGACTTCCCAGGAAGATGGTATCAACTGTCCCCTCGACTCTCCCTTCATATCCACCAGAAAATACTACTTTTGAGTTATTTTTTAAAGTATTAATTTATTTACTTATTCTGTGTGTATCTGCACACACTATGACACACATGGAGACAGAGGACAACCTGTATGTCCCAGGGATTGAACTCAGGTCATCAGACTTGGCAGCAATGGTCTTTACCCACTGACCCATTTCACTGGCCCTACAGATATCTTTAACTTCGTGTCCCCCACAGCACTTACTCAGGTTTGCGCAACTGGTGGCATCTAACAGCCACTTGTTAAATATTTGTCCAGATAGGAAACGGTTGTGAATTTATTTAATATGCTGCTTCCCCTCAGCTACTCTGCAGGCTCACTAAGGCCTAAGAATGAGTTTCAGTCATGGATGTGTATACGGTAAGTAACCAACCAAGCCCCGACCTACAAATTCATGTACTCTGGCATCCATCTGTGCCTGAATGAGAGCCCTCACAGAAGCCATGGCCCATACAGCTGCTCAAACTCGGGCCTCTAAGTCTGCTCTGCCTGAACCGGCAGAAACCCTGCTCATCAGGGAAGGAATCCAAGTCAAGGTTCCTGCAGCCAGGAAGTTCATCTATGGCAGGAACCACATCTGGGGAGGGACTTTTGAGTCCTTTAAAGCACACAAGCCAATCTCTCCAGCAAGCTTGCTCTAGCTTTACATCCCCAGTGTCTCAGAATCCCGGACATGAGCTTGAATGGCATCCTGGACCTGAGATGTAACCTTAGAGAACATCAGTACCACCTTCCTGCGCTTTTCAATCAAAAAGGCTGTAAGCATCCTCACTCCATACCAAAAAGCTCTGAAAAGGCTGCCGAGCACTAGAAAAGCCTGCCCCGGTGCTGCCACTCATCAGGACAGCTGGTGCCCTCCATGCTGCCAATCTCTATAGCAGCATGGGGCTGAGAACCGGTTCTGTTGTTAGAATCCTAACACAAAAGTAACACATGAGCAGCTACCTACTCTGGTCGGGAAATAGCGGCTTGTCTTAAATGTCTTTAAGGTGCTTGAGAGGATGAAGGTGGTGAAGAAGAGGATACAGGACCAAAAGAGCACATCGGGAGTGTAGGGTCCGTGATGACCACACGCCGGTCCCACGAACTCTCCATGCATCTCCTGGCATTTCTGGAAGAAGAGGAACCCTGGGTTACAGAAGGCAGGCGCATGGGAACAAACAGCTGCTGCCTTCTGAGTTCGCCATGCACTGCCATCCCGAGCTTGCCGGGCACCACAGGCTACCAGCACTGTCTGCTTACCCACCATGCAGCTAGAGCCCTCACCAGCAGGTCCCTGTGAAGAACACCGGGTGGTCCTAACCAGTGCACTCAGACATGGAGTTAGACCTGCCTGGAACGAACACCTCTCCCGAGGCTCTGGGAAGAACTTAGGAGCTGATATTATTTTTTATTAGAGAGAACCTTTAAGACTGGTTATAAATATTTAGGTTTATAAAGCTTTCATGTTTGCTCTTTTAAAAAAGAATATTCATTTTTGTGAGTTTTTTTTCATGAAAACCAGCCATCATGTTTGCATAAAACACAAAAATGCAATAAAGCGAACACTGTCATTAGTAGAAAATTTTCTAAACGTTGTGGAGAGACTCTGATAAGAAATGAGCACACATGGATGGGAATTGCAGCACTTCAGAACACAAAAGTCATCTTAAATATCTTAGGGAGAGCCCACAGTGCTGGAGGGCATACACCATCACAAAAATATGCCAGTTTTTTCAATATGACTTATAAATAAAACGTAGCAATTTTAGCATGATAAAGGCAAAGAAATCTATATCAATATGATGAAACAGAGCTAATCAGTAACAGGCCCCACATAGTTACTGCTTATATGATCAAAATGGCCCTTTGTAACCCGTAACGGGTCTCTCAGTACTCTGATGACCTGAAACTATCATGTTTCCACCTCGGGCTCCCAAGGACTGGGACTACAGATGTGCTCGACATCTGGCTTAAGTGTAAATGCCAGCGTCCAGCATCTGAAAGTCCTACTGCTCTGCCTCCTTCTAGAAGTCCTTCACAGACCCGGTGGTCACAACAGAGGGCCTCTAGCCACGCCCAGACTTACACTGACAGTCAGGTTCGCCCAGTTCACTTCTGTAGTCACAATGTTGTGGTCCTTCCAGTACTGTAAAGTGTGGTTGTTTGGATTCTCTGGGAGTGTGCACCTGCAGCTAGGGAAAGAGGAAAACATCTCTAACGGAAGCAGCCAGCTAATTTAAAGTGTTCTTAGCCATAACCAGGTTAAAGGCTCTGTCGGAGCCTATCTCCTTTCTCATAGACTTCAGATCTTGGAGATGGGTCCTATTGGTTGAAGACAACTTACCAACACAACCATGCTCTGAATCTTTAGCTGGTCATGACTAAAGATGTGTTTAACTCAATCAGTATGTAGGTCTTGGATAAAATGGTATGGACAACCTATGCCTGGCATGTGATATGCCCAGAATAAGCCCGGGAGGTTCCTTGTTCAGTTTCTATCCTTTAAGATCTCGCTATGAGTCAATCTACACAGCGAGGAGGTCCTGATGCTGTACTCAATTCTCAACAACCTCCTTCAAGTCTCAATGCCTGACTCCCATGCCTGCCGTCATGCTTCTATTTAAACACTAGAAGCTCCTGGAGTGCATCTCCACTACACAGCATTTCCTGCCTACTGCAGCTGAGCTAGGCCTGGCTGCCCCCTGCCCCCCTTCCCCCTCCTCTCTCTCACCCATCCAGGTTAGACACAGTGTCCCGCAGGCCACCATGCTGCCTCCCAACCTCAGCATGCTTTGCATCAGTATGGTCAACTGACAGCCATTCTCACCACTTTTGCATCATCTGTGCATTTAGAAGACACACCTTTTATAACAGAATTGAAATCCAGATCTCAACAGAAGGACGCCTCAGAACTACACTTAGTTTTTTAAACAAAACAATCTCAGGGCTGGGAAGGTTGCTGAGTGGGCAAACCACTTGCTATAAAAGCCTGAGAACCTGAGTTTAAGTCTCTAGAATTAGCCACTTAGGATCACACCCAGGATGAAGGTGCAAGTGGAGACGCAGTACCTGGAACCTTGCAGGTCAGCTAGCTGGGAGCACAGTGCCAAACAACAGGGAGACTATGGCAAACAAAATGGCAGGTTGGTACAAAAAAGGGCAGTGATTTCCCCAGTGGTCTAACCATTGGCAAAAGGTCTGTGTTCATATAAATAACCCTCACCACCCAGCCTCATGTAAGTCACCCCAATTAAACTCGGTGGGTCTTACACACACATACACACGAACCACACACATGCACACATACATGAAGACACGAAAGGAGGAGGAGGGCTGGCGGGACAGAAGAAAGGATCGGCGGAAGGCGGCGGGATGGAGGAATGTCAGGGAAAGTAACTGGGGTGAACAGGATCAAGAGGCATTATGTACTCAAGTCCATGTATTACGCTGTCAACTATGATTACCATGCCCTGGTAGAGGGAACGTTCCCAGCTCTGTAAGTGAAAACAAAGGGGAGAGAGGCAGGGAAGGCGTACTTACTAGTAGAGGCTAAGGTGGTCCAGCTGGCTGTGCATGTGGATGGGGTAGGTCTCTGCCAGGTGGATCAGCTTTTCTATTGCTTCATAGATGAAAATAATGCAAATCAGGGAGGCAAACGCTTCTTCTGTGAAGCGAGTGATGTAGCAGACGAGGGAACTGGCATCAGTGGCCACAAGGACAATACACAGGAAGGCAGTCCACAGCCCGATGCAGGCTCGCAGGGAGAGGTATGAGAGGGCGTAGTCCCTGAAACACAGATGCTCATGAAGAAACATGGAGGGGAGGCACAGAGAGGCAAAAGGGACCCATGGCTGATTCGGCTCAGCTTATTCACAACGGCACTGCCACCCTTTGTCCCTAAGGCTGCACGGACTGTGCTCCTCAGAGAAGGCCCGGGACAGCCTGCTCCAGCTCTTCCTCCCTGGAGCTGTTTGCAGGGTGAAGACCAGAGAGCAGAGAAGGAAGGAAACACTGCATCGCATACTTCCGCCATCACTACCCAATGTGATTCCAAGTGTGGTCATGCAAGGAGAAGGCGGGGACGGCTCGGTCCCGTGTGTTTCCACTTCTAATACGAGGTGAGAAAAGAGTCTTACAGGATGGAAACTAGAGCACTGAGGCCCCACCGCCACCCACAAACAGAACATGAGGAAAGGACAGTAAGTTGTCCTAAAACATAAGAGTCTGAGTCAGTTAAGATATTTTTCTTAAAAATTAAAAAGTCCACCTGGGCATGGCAGGGTAGCCTGCAATCCAGCACTCAGGAGACCACAGTAAGAGCAATGTTAGTGCAAGGTCAGCCTGGGCTACACAAAGAGACCCTAGCTCAAAATAAATAAATAGAGCTGGAGAGCCCGCTCATGGTTAAGAGCACTGGCCGCAATTCTGGAGGACCTGGGTTTGGTTGCCAGCTCCCGAACGGTGACTCACAACTACCTGTAACTCCAGTTCCACCATATCCAACACCCTCTTCTGACTCCTATGGGCACTGCACATGCATGGTGCATAGACATACATGCAGGCAAAATGCCCACACACATAAACTAAATATGAACACATCTCAAAAACTGATAAATTTAAGACACTGAAGATGTAAAGACTTGGAGCAATGGTGAGGAGATGCTAAGCAGCTACGGGAGCTGTAAGAGGATGGCAGGCTGGAGGCGCCTGCCCGGGGGTTTGTGTGTCTGAGACTGTGTGCCTGCACAGGAGCTGGTGCTCAGCCTGAGCAGAGGCAGCCACACCCAGCAGCTGAAGGGGAAAACAACATCTTACTTGCAGAACTTGAACAGGATCTTCTCAAACACGAGCACTGGGCCGGTGCTGCCCAGGATGGTGAGGGGCTGCCCAGCAAACAAGGAGTAGGCGATCCCCGTCATGGACGCTCCAAACAAGGACTCAATTGCACTCTGAGGAAAGAGAAAGAATTCAGAGTCCGCAGCCGTACGCAGAGAAGAGCTGCCTTACCTACACTGACTTAGCTGCTACGTGTCTTGACAGTCATTTGCTTGTGTGTCTTCTAAGCAAGAGTGAGGGGTACACAGTGCCTAAGTTCTTGCTAACAAACGCCACTTTAATAATTCAGGTACCAAGCCATCTGCCACGATTTCTCAACTAAGTTTTTATCCTTCAGCTCAGTTCGATATTCAAAGGAATATAAAAGCACAGTGTCATTCACATGACATCCTATCCCACAGAGTCACCGATCCAGGCAACCAGCTACTGAAAGTGACATACAAGCAGAAGGGATATGAGTGGGAGGCAGGACTGGACTCCTCCATGTGCAGGATGCAAACCTGGGCCCCGACACAGGTCAGAAAACCCAGTCATTCAGGACGTAGGGTCCAGCCTCCTCAGCACTGCCTAGGTAAGGTACCCCCAAAGAACTTGGATGCTACCACAATGTTTTAAGTCTTGTTTTGGACCATTAGAAATGATGAAAAGTCCTTACTATACGTCCTTCAGTGGCTTCTCCAAGCAGTCCCCCAAAGGTGATAACAGGCGACATGCAGGCACAGTACAGGAACAGAAAGGAGGCCAGACACTGTAAGCTGAGTGCATCCCGGTAGTCACTCCAGTACCAGGGAGCCTTCCGTTTGATGTCCAGCACCAAGCCCCCAAACAGCCTGAAGAGACAGGGTGGATAGGCCTCGAACACAGTCCCTCTTCCGCAAGGGCACAGAGCACCACACATCTGAAAGAACTTCAGACGTGCTCAGTAATACTGTAGTTTCAACTTCACCCAAGCACATCTCTTTGGCACAGACAGACTCTATTATAACCCAGGGTATGACATATGGAAGAACTGAATAGGTACCGAGCATTAAAAAGTGAATTTAGGTATGCATATTTGCCCACATATCAACATTCAAAAAAGGAACAAGAAGGCAACTGTTAGCTTCCGTTTCAATTTCTAAGCTATTAGAGGAAACGTGAAAAGCAGCTCAGGTTACCAGTGTTGTTGAGGTATGAAGCCCTACTCATGCGCATTTCCACCCTGAGCAGCCCCCTGCCTCAGTCCCTGCGTAAGGACTGACTCAGGCACAAGGCCAGGCGCTGGAGCTGCAGCACGGAGCAAGACAAACGCAGCCCTTGCTCTCCAAGACCGACAGACTAGTGCAGGAGGCAGGCAATGCGTGGCGGTGGGTGCTGCGGCGGCACACGTTGGGGAGGGGCACTCAGCAGGGACTCAAGGAAGGACCAGGAGACAGCCAGGCGAGGCAGAGGGACCAGCAACGGGGACACCCCAGGGTGAGAACATGTGCTGGGTCCAAGGTGGCTAGCAGAGATCAACAGCACAAGGGCAAAAAACTAACCGACAAGGCGGGAGAAACAGAGTCACGGAGGCTGTGGATGGTTTTAAGGGATTGGCACTTAATCCTAATAGCATGTCAATCCATGCCAATCCATGTTAGTGATGGATTTTAAACCGTGGAGCATCAGCAACCAACATGCATTCTAGAACCACCACCTTGTGGCAGTGTGAAGGGAGCATGGATTGAGGTGAGGGGAAGCGGTCAGTTCAAGGGCTACTCAGAGGGAGAATCAGTAGGGCCCCATGGAAGCTTTAGGGCCCTTGCGGAGGAGGCCAGTGAAGAGAAATATGCACACTGAGGAGGAACACTGCCCTCAGCGAAGCCATTTCCTAAGTGGAGCCTTAGTACCACAGCGAAGCTACAAGACACAGCACTGGCTTCAGATGGATGGCGTGGGTGGGGGAAATAGGGAGGGCACTAATAAATGCAAACTCTAATTGAATCCTACATCAATAAATAAACTCCAGAAAGACGTTAATAATCTCCAGAAAAATGAACATGGGCTGAGCACTGGCTAATTTAAAGATGGTTAATCTTGTTAGACTTGAGATTGGCATAACTGTTTTTGTAGTGTCCTTATTAAATGAGATACATACTGAGGTATTTACAGGAAAAAAATGACATCCATGATTTAGTTTAACATAATCTAGAAAACAAAAGACAAGTGAGAGGAAATAAATGAAACAAAATTGGTAAAATGTTGGTAACAGCTGATAGATGTCTGGGGGACCATTATATAACTCTTTTTTTTACAAGTTTGAACAACAACAAACCCATTTTCTCTACTGGAGGGCAGTATGGCTGTCCCTTGCCTCTTCTCCTAAGAGCCTAGGGAACTGTGAAGAGGTTGGAACCTACCCTCAGGAGACAAGCCAGCCAATCCTGCTCTGCTCAGCACCGGACTGAGGTGGAGAGTGGAGAAGGGGCCACGGGGTAGAAACTGCCCGCTCGCTGTTTTCCTCTGGCTATCGTGCCATTCCCCCATTTATACCAGTAACATCACCACCTGTCAGGAAAGCCAACCCTGGGACCCGCTTTAGCGCTGGCATGTACAGCAAACCAGCTCAGGCAAATGCGCTATCTCCAGAAGCCAGTCTAGACCACTAAAGGTCAGCCTTGGGGATTTAAAACAGAGTGCCATTTTGTCTTACTCTCTCTGCACACACAGACCCTGAGGGACCTTTGCAGCGGCAGTTATTAATCTGTGGTGTTCATTATTCAAGTGTTTCTGGGTCCTCCCTACAACAGTATTTTGCACCAGAAGCCTATAACCTTTCACAACAACCTCCATCAGAAGGGAAAGAATCTCATACATCTGCCCCACCGAGGCTCCTTGAGATGCTACCCCAATGGCCAGCCTCTGGCACAGGAGGAAAAAACAGATGGTTACATGAGGCAGAGGACATCCATCTAGCACTGCCTGAGACATGGGCACCAGGGTCGCACTGATGGCATGACTTAAAATTATGAATAATTTCTGATTGCTTCTTTTATTTTTGAGATAAGGTCTCTCTATTGCATAAGCCTGGCTGTCCTGGAACTCACTCTGTAAACCAGGCTTGCTTTGAACTCACAGAAATCCACTTGCCTCTGCCTCTGGAGTACTGGGATTAAAGGTGTGCACCAGCACCACTCAACTCTGATTACTTCTTTTGGAGTCAGCCCCATACCTCATTCATGCATAAAATCAGACCGGAATGCAGACATTAACTAGATATGGGTACTTCTCTTCATATTGGAACTTCCTTTCTCTTCAACACTGGCCTTGGCCTTGATGTTCAAGTGTTCAGGGGCAGGAGGCACACAGAGATAGGAATTTAAGTTTGGTGCAAGAACAGACTTACCCGTGTAGAGGGCTCACTAGGCTCTGGAACACTGACTTAGGGAACCCTTCCCTGGAGGGCTTTAGGGACAGGCCAGCCGTCTGTTTGTCTGGTGAGCTTTGAAAGAGACCTGTTTGAAGTGTGGGGGGGATCATCGAGACAGCAGCTCTGGATTTTTTTGTCATTAACCCTTCCCAAAAATTTGTACCCAAATAAGGGATATAAATCTACACCCAAAACCCTTCCCAGAGGACCCTGCTGCAGAGTTCCTGCTGTGGGAAAGCATCTGGTCACATGATATCCCTCCTGTGTTGGCATCAGGAAGCCTTACTATACTGTATTAACCCTGGCTCAGAGGGCCAGGACACAGAGGAATGCTTCCTACTCCTTAGGGCACACTCTACCTGATCTCCAAATACCTCTTCACCCAACATGGATAACGGTTCAGACGTCTCTGCTTTTGGCCTCAAGATTCTACAGCATGACATGCATAAAGAAACATCCGCATTCAAAACTATACAACAAATAGAGTGAAGATTTAGAAACATGTGTTTTGAGATTAGACAATCCAGAAAACTCCAGAAACGTTTAACAAATCCAAGGTTCCCATTCACCTTTTACATAATTTTAAGTGGGCTAGGGGCCAGAGCTGGCCTGGAACTGTGATTACTCTCAGAGGTGCGTGGGTTTGGGGGGCACCTGCCTGAGAGACTACTGTGACAAGAAGGCCATGACCCTGTCGCCCTTCCCTAGGCAGTCTGAAGATGTCTTCAGCTCAGGAAGAGGACAAACCAAGTAGAACTTAGGCCACAGTTCTTTCCTATCATTGTCAAACACAGAAGTCCTTGCTGTGTGAAACATGCAGAACTCTTCTGAATCCTATTTGTATTTTTGAGTTGAGATCATTGGGCTTGTAATTAAGAGTGTGATAATCCTGCCACTGGTGTTTTCCTTGTGAAAATCAGACACTGTTTCTCCAAGACCTGTTGAAATTCAATCTAATGGGGGCCCAAAGCCCCATGGAATGACTCTAAGCACGGATTCTCACGTTCTGTTCTCCTCAGAACTGGAGGAAACCTGAAATCTCACTTCTGCACAGATCACTGTTGAGAAAACTGTTGCCTCAGTCCAACTGCTTCAACTGTGCCTGGGTACAGCCACAGTTATACATCAAAAAGATACACTGTAACTACTACACCTGGGAACAGATCTAGTTATACATAAAAAAGATACACTGTAATTCTGAAATGTTATCAGACCCCAGGCTCCTCCCAGACAGCCTCAGCCCTGGGACCTGGAGCCTCTCTCCAGATGCTCCCCTCACTGCCAGAAAGTTCCCCCCTCACTGACAAATGCTACCCTCCCTGGATTCTCCCCTCACTGCCAGATGCTCCCCTCACTGCCACCAGGCACCAGTTTCCCACGCTCCTCTCTGAACTTGAAACAAAAGGTTTGACTCTCTCCTAGGCTGCTCCCTTTAGCAACAGCCACCTCAATTCAAGGGCTTCTCCTTTCTGCCAATGTTATCCCGGAACAGAGTCACCTTCAATCACATCCTTGCAATCAGAAAAATGTAATCCTCTGTCAGGACAGTGCTAGTTAAGGGCCATCCCCACCCCAGATTTCTCTATCCTCTTCCTGACTTCTCCATGAATTTCCAACAGTAGAAAAATAAACCATGCACTATATTAAAACAATTTAACAAAACACCTGAGGTTCCAGAAGAAAAGGAACAGGGAGATTACATAAATTATCTCCACGATGAGTTCACTCCCACCCACTATAGACAAAACACAACATCTAGAACCAATCCCAGCCTTCTTACCCACCAATGCCTGACGTCATCCTCTTATCTCTTTCCTACCTGAGAAATGAATGGACTTCATAGTCTGTGGACTAGTTACCTTCACCTACCATGAAGGACTTCTTCCTTGGACACCTCTCTTTAAAATACTGGGGGGGGGAATTGTAGATTTCAGACACACACCTAATAGAACACCTACCCTCCTACTATCCTCAGGGAGTGTCTCATCCTAAAATGATGACCCAGAATCTCCTCATACCTTGTCCATTCCATGCCACACACAGGTATCATGCTAAAAGTATTCATTCATTCATTCATTCATTCATTCATTCATCTACAGTGTGTGTCTACTCTGATGAGGGGCACTGTGCTGAGTGCCAGGAATACAGTACATTATTTGACTTTTTGGAGTCAACAGTCTAGCAGGAAACACACACACACACACACACACACACACACACACACACCCCACTAGCAACAACAACAACAAAACCAAGGAATAATAATGAAGTATGACATGGGCTGTAACGATGGTGAGGTAAGAGGGGGGATTAAAGTCAATACTGTAGAAGTACCTAATTTTAGCCACAGAAAATACTAGAAGGCTTTCCAAAGGAATTGGCATCTAAGTGGAGACAAAGGATAAGTAGGAACACCAGGAAACGAGGAAGGGGAAGGGGTTGTGTTCACATCAGAGCTAAAAATGTCTGGAAAGGACAGGCAGAACATAATAAATGGTTTTATAAACCTGAATGAATGAATACAATATTAGACACATCCACAATATGTACAGTAGATGGTTCCAATCTGAAAGTCAACCACAAACAAGGATGCCTCATTCCTTAACAGGTGTCTGCCAGTGAGCAATGTCTCGGAACCTACCGCCCAGTCCGTTCAAGTTCCGGCCCACTGTGTCCCCCGTGTGGCTCTGGTTCTATGTGGCAAATGTTTCCATTTGGAACTCCAGGCATTTTCCGTTTTTCCTTTTGACAAAAGGCCACAAAAGAGTCAGGTCAGCATCTCTCTGTCTTTGCTCTTCCCTATGTCCAAAAGCCAGAAAAATGTTCAAATGTTTGTGGCTTCTGAGTGTATTGCTTATTTGATGCAACTGACTTTCATGGGGATGGGAGATGTGTGTATTTACACATAGAAAACAACCTCCCCAACAGAATCTAATGCCTAACTAGAACTTTCCAGAAATAAGATATGACCTAAACCCCAGCTTCAAATCTGCATCCCTGTATCTCACCATCCTTTAAAATCTCCCCCTAGAAGATCAGTTAATTCTATAAATTACAGATAAGAGCACAGACGGAGGTGGGGTGGGTCTGGGAAGGCCAAATTTACATGGATAAAAATGCTTGGCCTCATCTGGTACACACAGGAGCTTTCTTCCCATTCTCAGTATGTCAGAGAACGATCTGGAAGTCTATTTGCTCCTTCATTATACCGTGGGGTTTTTTTCACTTGATTATTTTGTGTATAATGTACTTCTAAGAAATATTTTCCCTCTCCCCTCTGTCATTCTATATCAATCCTTCCAAGTTTGGCTTCAAATCCATTCCCAGTTAACAGTGATATTTCATCACATCTGAGCCTAACTGTTATTGTAGATTAATCTTTTATTCCTACTCTGACATTTAAGAGCTCCCAACAGGTACGTGTCTCAGTATACTCAGCATAAACACACATAGCTTTGCTTGTCTGTGGAAGGCACAGCAGGCACCATAGCTTATATGCGTGCGTTACCTGGGAAGGGACATTTTTGGGTGGCTCAATTCTAATGGAAGGGTCCCACTCCCCTGGAGGGAGCACCGTTACTTGGTCCAGGAACTCATCGATCCCTGCCAGAAGGTCATCTCGTTCCTTTGCCTTATATGCCACATCATGAAAAATCTACAGAAGGAAAAGAAAACTTAGGAAAACTCAAAACTATTTTATTTACAGCAACTTCTTATGAACAGTGAGAAAGGGGCACAGCCTCTTGACTTTTATCCCTGGCATGGGCATCTAAGACATAAAACTTAGTGCTTAGAGAAGTACATGGATTTTAAAAGAGAACCTAAAGCTGAGTATGGAGTCGTGTGTCTGTGAAGCCAAGCACACTGAAGGCTACGGCAGGAGGATCACCTCAGTTGGAAGGCCAAGCTGGGTTACAGAGTGAGACCATGTGTCAAAGAGATAAGACAGGACTCTAAAGTCATCCTATTATCTCCCCAGGAGAAAGAACAAGGCACACAGAAATTCTGTTAGCCATGTAGAAACTAGTCAGGCTTACTAATGAAGGTCTTTTGTGAAAGAATCAAAGAGATACAGATCATAAACTCAGCCCATGCTTCTCTGCCTTGGAAACCCACTGTAGAGCAGCCCTCACCAGGCCCAGAACGGGCAGATACTCCCCCATGACACTGCCTGAGGCATAAACTGACCTTACACAAAAAGCTCTCCTTTCCACAGAATGGAAGTATTCCTTTATGCAAATAACTTCAAAGTATTTATCTAACCATAGTTTCCAGAAAGTTAACTCAGGTTTCATGAGTTACATTAAATGTGAGTCTACACATTCTACTTGGCAACAGCAATTCTCCCAGAAAATGATTTCTCTGCATCTTTGATTACTTTAAAAAGGGAGTTAAATGGCTAATGAGGTACTTGCTTATAATCCCAGCACTGGGTGTGCAAGGCCAGCCTGGGCTACATGTTAAGAACCTGTCTATAAACAAATAAGAGATGTCAAGCAAGGAAAGTCTCCCAGAGGGCTTGGGTCTCTCTTGATTGACTCTCAAAAAAGTTCCCGAATGCTTCCCAGAAGACACTGTGACAGTCATTATTTCATCACCAACAACGCACACAGTTTCTGCAACAGAGTTAGCTGCTCAGTACTTATGAGATGAGTGAACGGAAGGCAGAAGCGGTATGTACCTCGTCCGTCATGATGGTGGCCATGGATCTGCCAATCTCATGGTACTGCTGGCCTTTTCCTACTGGACCCAGTAAGATAAACAAAAATCTGCCAAAACACACAAAAGAGGGAGTTATGTAGATAAAGACTCTAAATACCGAATCTCTCTCCCCCACTACCACACAGAGAGTGCCACTACCTTCAAGAAGAACATGTACAAATACTACATCACACTGCTATGGCCAAACAGCATTTGAATGTATTCATAAGACACCATTTGGCTGGGCAGTGGTGGCACACACCTTTAATCCCAGTACTCAGAAGGTAGAGGCAGGAGGATCTCTGTGAGTTCAAGGCCAGCCTGGTCTCCAGAGAGAGTTTCGAGACAGTCTCCAAAGCCACAGAGAAACCCTGTCTCAAAAAACAAAAAACAAACAAAAAAGACATCATTCAAATAATGGGGCAGGCTGGGTTTCTTGGAGTTACCATAGACACAATTCCTAACCATAGAAAGGATGTCTTTTCAAAACACTGCGTCATTGTGCAAATCCAAGGTTACCTAATTACCAGTCATTGTTCTAATAAGAAAATAATAGGGAAGGGAAGGATAAAAAGTAGAAATGACCCAAGCCATGGATGGGAGCTCAATTGTGTTCTGGACATCTGAGTCCTCTCTATAATTAGTGGGGCTCTGAGTCACCACGTCAGGGCACACAAATAGCCAAGTGCTTCTGCCTAGAGACAGCTCCCTGGGTACCGTTCTCTCCTGCTACGACAGTCACTGGTTCCCACTGTGCTCTTTCACTGTCCCCTGGGCTCCTTTTCCAAAACCAACAGTACTTCACGGTCACAGCCTTAAAAGTTACAATTCACACCCCGCCTCCCACCCCCGCCCCCCACGCACCCCACCACCCCACACCCAGCTCCTCCACCACCCTCGCTTTATAGCTCACCAAGGGATTTTAAACACTCTCCAGACAGCCAACCCTAACTTCTGGTGCTCACTAGGCGCTAGCACCAGTGCTCACACACATAGGCTCCGGGTAGGGTGCCCTGAGCTTTATCTTCCAGTTACCTTGTTGGGATGGGCACTTCCGTCAGACCCGAGAGGAGCACAGCCGGGGAGAGCCTCACAAAGGCGACGATGGGCCGGTCCAGAGCGTCCACCTCTCCAACCAGGACATTGGAGGCCTCTGCCCCAGTGGGGATTTTCTTCATGAAATGAAGGTCTACCTGAAAGTGTACAAGAGCCTCTGACAATTTAGGAGTCATCGGCTTCAGAGCCAATCACTCTCTTCACACCTTATGTTTTATGTATCACTCAAGGTTTTAAAAAAAAGGCTTATCACTGTTTTATTTGTTCTTTTACAAAAACCCTGAATGGAGGTATCTTAGATCATATCAGCCCCACTATTTAAAAACAAAGGCAGAAAAAAGCGATTAAGATGCAGGGAGAGAAAGCTGACTAGAACTACGGAACTTAGAACACATGTTTATTTGTAATTTATATCACATATAAATTATAATTTGGTATGTGTGTGCATGCATGTGTGTACTGTGTGTGTGCATGGGTGTGTGCTGCGTGTTACACGTGTGTGTACGTATGCGGCAGCCATGTTTGGAAGTCAAAGAGCACCTTGTGAGAATCAGTTCCTGCTTGCACTGTGTGGGTTTCCAGATGGAATTCAGATTGTTAGGCAGCAACACCTTAATCCACTAAGCCACCTCAAAAATCAAAGTTTAAATCCAAGAACTCTGATCTGAATCCCAACCCACATGCTCCTCAGAGAGGAGATGCCCCAGAAGTTCTGGGTCACGTTACTTCTCTTTTCTAGTACCTGGCTGCTTCACCATATACAGCAGTCACAGCCCCCAAGAAGAGTCCAAAACATAGGCGCCCTGGGAGGCAGCTGCAAAATCCTGTGTGACAGCTTGAAGATGAGAAGGAACTGCGGGGCGTCAGATACCAAAAAGTAACTAGTGAATTGGGGGACCTGGGTCGGCGAAGCCTCGGTAGCAGTCTGTCCTTGCTGTGCTGAGTCTGGAAAGACACACTGAGGAGTCAGCCTCACCCCGGGCCAGATGTGCGAATGGAGAAGACTAAGAAGATGGGCATCCCTTTCCTCAGAAGCAGCGCTGGTCTTGGGGAAAGGATCATGAAACGTCAGGGCTTACCAGATCCCAGAAAGAGTCCAGAACACTCTGGGCTCCACTACAGATAACCTTAGGCCTGGAAGTCAACTTGCCCTGTCTCCCTCACCTTGCTTAGATCCACAGGACTGTGTTCACAATTCACTCCATTTTTCACCTCAAGGTTCGTCGCTGGGGCAGACTGAGGAGAAACAGTCTGACCTGTTTGGAGAAAGTCAAACAGAATGGGCTAAGGGCTTGCCCCTCCCCTGAGGCTGGCAGGACTATGAAGCAGGATCCACTCGCATCTGTCTCCACACTCAGTGGTAAGAGGAAGGCAGAGGCCCTGGTCCTCCTTCACCTTCCTCTCTTCCCCGCTCTGGAGGCAGTGACCCCTAACCCCAGTGAACGAAGACCTCTACAGAGAGCTTGCCACGGTTTGCTAGCAAAGGTCTGCACTCTGATTTAGTAATGATATGGACGAGACCAAGCCCAGCCACAGGAAGAGCAGCAATTACAGAGGAAAGGCTTTGCGGCCCACATGGCCTGGGCACGGGCTTTGGACATAGTTAACTCTCAGACACCCCGTAATGAAAGGAAGGAAGATCCTGTCACTGTCTTTATTTAAGTGAGGGGTGAAGTGCTTCCATAGACTGTCCAGGGCTCTCTCTAGGTAGTGGACCAAAAGCACAAACAACCCTGGAGGCCCGACCACACCGTGGTATTCTGTGTCTAAGCAAAGGCTCCTGTTTAGCTGGAAAAGGCTGCAGCTTACCTTCCCTGCACCCAGATAGTCACCAGTGTGGACATTCTCCCCAAAGCCACACCCTCTCTGGGAGCATGCCGAGAATACATCCTTCACTTTGAAGATCTACTTGGATTGCTTTCCAGGAGCACAAGGCAGAGACGTTTGTGTTTCCCAGCTACCTGGCTTACTACCCATCTACCCGTTGAAGAGTTCGGGATCCACATGTCACAGCCTCTACCCCTAGTGATTCCGCATCTCCAACCAGTCCCCAAGTGTGTTCTTGATTAAAGAGAGACAACAGAGACGCGCAAGTCCTTACCATCTTTATCCATGGAATGCGGGTCCGATTG
Organism: Mesocricetus auratus; assembly: GCF_017639785.1. NCBI lineage: Eukaryota > Metazoa > Chordata > Mammalia > Rodentia > Cricetidae > Mesocricetus > Mesocricetus auratus. The sequence goes on from NW_024429194.1 coordinate 64,957,129, forward strand.
CTTCTTGCCAACCTCGGCAAAGGAGCGGACGATGGGGATCAGGTTGTTTCTCCGCCTCTCGTTCTGATGGTGGTGTTTCTTGAGAAGGGTTTCCCGCACTTTAGCCCTCATACCGTCATCCAGGTCACTGAACAGTTCTTGCTGGTCCAGTATCAGGTCTAGAAAGCAGACGTTCACAGCAACACTCAGAGTTCAGGAGCCCAGGGGGAACGGTATCAGGTGGCTGGGGAAGGGGCAAAAGGCAGAGGCAAGCTGCTCACCTAGGCTCACCAAGGTGATTTCTGCTTCCTGTCTGAAGAGCATTTGGTTTCTGAGGCTGTGAAACACTGTCCGTCTTTATTTAATAGAGGACACATCATTTAGAGATGTCACTGTGCCATGTAGGCTGGTCATGAATTCCTGGGCTTATGTGACCCTTCTCAAAAGTGGGGCTTATAGGAGCTGGAGAGATGGCCCCATGGATAAGAATACTGGCTGCTCCTACAGAGAACCTGGGCTCGATTCCCAGCACCCACATGGTGGTTCCTAACCCTCTGTAATTCCAGTCCTAGGTGACCCAACACCCTCTCACAGCCCCCAAGAACACTGGGCATGCACACACATGCAATCAAAGCACTCATACATATAAAATAAAATTAATTAATTAAAACATTTTAAGGTAGGATCTACATGGTGACACATGTCATTATGCTTAGCTCCAAATCATTGCTTTGGGAAACAAAGCCTATTAAGTATTTAATACATACCCAGAACTATACCATGAGCTTCACATCTGTCTAATACATACCCAGACCTACACCATGAGCTGCACATCTGTTTAATAAACCCAAACCTACACCATGTGCTTTAGAGCTGTTACCTATCCAGTCCTCACTAGAACTCAAAAAGCGAGTATTTTTATGATAATTCATTTTTAAATTCTATTTTTAAATGTACTTATTTTTATCTTTAGTTATGTGTTTGTGTGCCACATGTGTGCAGGTGCCCATGGAGACTGGAAGAGAGTATCAGGTCCCCTGGAGCTGGAGTTACAAGTGGCCATGAGCCACACAATTTGGTTCTGAGAACCAAACCTGAGTCTTCTGGAAACGCACCAAATGCTCTTAACTCTGAGTTAGTGTGTTCTTCCAAATAAGGAAACCAAGGGACAATTGTTAAAAAGTCCCCAGACTCTCACATCTGCTAAGCCAAAGAGCAAGAGTTCATATCCAGAACTGGCTGCCTCAAAAGCCCACCACTACCATCTTAATTCTACTACCCCTTCCTCCAAGAACTTGGCATTGCTCTAACTGTCAGGGATGTGGCAACTAGGAGCTCCAGTGATGACCTGAAAGTGGAGCCTAAAAGAAAAATCAAATTGGGGCTGGAGAGATGGCCCAGTGGTTACGTGCATGGGCTGCTCTTCCACAGAACATGCTTGCAGGCAAAACACGAATACAAAATGAAATAGTAAGTTTAAAAAGATATTATTTAAATTAATGAACTGCTCACTGGAGACAATTACCAGCATTTAAACTACCAAGCCCAACTGTGGGGGGTGAGGGCTACTTATTGGTTCTGTCATCAGGACTCTAGATGAATGTCTAGAGCATCAGGCCCTACACTTCATTCCTAGTTCCACTATTCCTGACCCATCTGACCTTGGAATTACATGACCACTCTCTACTCAGTCTCCTCATCTTCTGAGAGGCCCAGCGCCAAAGCCCACGCCCACCGGGAAGACTGTTACTGAGCACCGCAGTAGCTGCCTTTGAGCAGCTGGTCCTCCTGTCTGTATTTCCTAAGTGCTGAGATTACATGGGGGAACCAAGTTCCTGCATATGAAACCTTTGTAATAATTATTTCTTCCCTCACATTACACTCATGCTTTAGAATTCTTCATCTTGAAAGGGAAAAAAAATCCACCCAAGGCCCCTCTTCTATCTACTGTTTTTAACTTTTCTCATCCCACTTAAAATTCCCAAAAGAAAAAAATCATAATTCAAGAATCCCAGCTGGGAGCCGAAGGACCACAGAACACCGTTTCTGCCTTGGGCCTTCAGGAACACAGCCCTACCTGTAACTCACTTCACATTTCTAACTCCCAAACTTATTGTTTGGTTGGCTTTATTTTGAGATGATATTTTACTACAAGCCCAGGCTGGTTTTGAACTTGATCTACTTGCCTTAACCTTTAAGTACTAGGATTACAGACATGAGCCACCACCTATGTGGAAATGTGTCACAGTGGTCCTAATAGGCTAACACTGATTTGGTGGCTGTTACCTGTTTGTCCTCTCACCATTCTAAGCACTCCTGAGCCTCAGTCCCCAAGGGTGACACTCTGCCCCTGCAGCCAACATTACACACTGGACTCCCAACCCCCATTTCTACCCTCAGTATCCAACTGCCCTTGAGACTGTGAGCACAAAATGCCCAATGAGCTGATGGCCCAGAATACATTTCAGTTCAGGTCTATCTCAAGAGTCACATCAAAGCTCTGGTCACCTACAGCCATCATCTGGATGTCCCCATACCCTAAAACTTACCAAGCACAGAAAAGAAACCCATCCTCTTTCCCACCCACCAGATCTGATTTTCTAGTCATCCAGCCATAAGCCAGAATCCTGAACACTCTCCCGTTTTTGCCCAAAACCAGCCCATCAAATTGTTCCATCAATGCTACCTCCACTGCTGCACTGCCCATTGAAGGGACACTGGCCCACTGGAGCACGTAACTCTGGCTGGCCTTTCCCTTCTCCTCCATGCCCTCTGCCTTGCTAAAAACCATTAGATGTCATTCCTAAAGCTAACTGCCAAGGTCTCTTCCCTTATTTGGTCAATCCCTCCCAGAGGCTCAAGTGCGGGAATGCTATGCATATCTGTTCTAGATGACATATTTTATACTTTTACATCTTTAGTTTTCTTTTTAAAGTTATTATTGTTGGTGTTGCAATTACTAGTGTGCATGTGTGTGTGTGATGAAGGTATGTCGTGCTGGTGGAGGACAGAGGGACTTTCATAGGTCAGTCCTTCCATCGTGGGCTCCTGGGGTGGGACTCAGGTTGCCCAGCTTGCACAGCAAACAAGCGCCTGAGTCATGTCAACAGCCTTTTCGTTTTCTTTCTTTCTGGCTTTGCTGTTCTGTTTTGCTTAAGAGAAAGAATCACTGTATAGTGTACCAGAATTCTTGCCGCTCATACTTTCGAGTTTACACAGTGTCTCTGCCCTCCCTTTAGCCTTACCTGAAATTTCTTCTATGCTGCTTGCGCGCATGTCCAGAAGGACAGTGCCATTGATGAGGCAGCTCCTTAGCTCAAACAGACTGTGCAGAGAAAGAGTTGCCACGTAAGGCTTGCTCCAGCGCTCTCCCCCATCTTCAACGTCCTCTTCAAACTTCAGCCACCTGCAAACACGGCCAACAGTGAGATGCCACTGAGAGAAGATGGGTTTATCAGGAGGGAAAAATATCTGAGTGGCCATAGAAAAGACTGCAATGCCTGGCCTGATGTCCACACACAGAAGAACTGGAAAAAGCAAGTGGTAGCACAGTGCAAACCTACCCACCCGCTCCCCCGACTTTTTTTTTTACTTATTTATTTATTTATGTATTTATTCATTTTGGTTTCTCTTGTGTAACAGCCCTGGCTGTCCTGGAAGTCTCTCTGGAGACCAGGCTGGCCTTGAACTCATAGAGATCCGCCTGTCTCTGCCTCCCAAGTGCTGGGATTAAAGGCTTATGCCACCAATACTCAGTCCTAATCCCATTTTATTCAAAGATAAATCTAATATTACAGACACATGTAGGTACAAGACCCCAGACATATTCCTTGTTTTATCCTTGGGACAATAGGATAGAAAGTCACTGTCATTTTCTCCCCTTTGCTTATCTTTATTTTTTCAATTGTCTATAGTAAGCATGACTTTTAAAAATCTAATCTGTATCATTTGGACACACTGACAAACCACATTAATGAGACAGTTACATTTTTATCGGTTCTTGGAATGACTGTAGAAATCCACAAGGACAGAGACACAAAAGACTAACTGCCTTTTCACTTGGCACCAGGCCAGCTGGCCCACGGAAAATGTCCATCCACAGTAGTGCACGCATCGACGCCACATCATTGTGAGCTGGGGCCAGGCTTCCTAGCTACCACTTCATCCATGAAGAGACAAAGGGCAAGCAGGCCCGCCACTTGCTGAGAGGTAGACATCTGTCTGCCCGTGCCCAGAGCTCCTGACCTGAGTTCTGTTGGGGGCTCACCTGGCTGTCTCCTTCCATTCAGCGTCCTCGCCCTCTCTCAGACAGATCTCATCCAGCTCTGTGAACAGCTCATGAGGCACGTGCTCCTCATCTTCCTCGGTGCCAAGAATGAACTGAACACGCTGAGATGGGGTGTCTAGAAAACCAACCAGGGAAAGGTCTGGATGTATATCTATCCTCCAAGTCAGAACAAAAATAGCTTCTGCCTAACAGCTCTGGGAATATATAGAAGATGTCCTGAATATAGATTTTAAAGTTCCTTTGTTCTTGGAGAAAAGGCTATTCTGTGGAAGCAGTTAAGCAAGAAGACAGACCACTTTCAGAAGTCCCGTGAGAACCTAGAAGTCAGGACTGGAGAGACGGCTCAGCAGTTGGAGCACTGGCTGCTTTTCTGGAGGACCTGGGTTCAGTTCCCAGCACCCACATGGCAGCTCACAACTGTTTAACTCCAGTTCCAGTGATCTGACCCCTTCTTCTGGCCTGCAAGGGCACCAGGCAAGCATGTGGCATACAAACATACATGCAGGCAAAACACCCAAACACATAAAAATGGGTTTTTTCATTTTCTAGAGATCTGACAATTTTTTTTTAAATAGCAAAGGATTACTTATAGTGCTGATTGAGGCGTTGAAATGCCAATTTCAGGAAGTAATTTTTAATTCTTAGAAGCATTCCTTCCTCTTGGGAGCCCTAGCCAAGGGCTAGAGAATCAAGACCACCTGCCTGTGCCTCCTGTATTTCCATGAATCACCACACCACCCTACCATGGGCACTGGCCCTCTCTCCCCAGAGTGTTAACCCCTCACTCCCCGGGCAATACCCTTTCTCCCCAGAGTGTTTCCCCCTTTCCCAGGGTCTTACCATGGGCGGAGGCTTCCAGACCCTCTTCGCCCTGGCTGGCTCCTTTGCCCCGCCCTCCTCGTCTCCGATGCTTCTGGCCATGAGTGCGGTGGTGCCGATGGCTCTGCCTGCCCAGTGGCATCCGGACCCCCACATACAGAGTTCTGTGACCTGGATGGGAGAAGAAAGCCTATAGAAAGAACTCCTTTGACAAAAGGAGTCTAGCATAATTCATAGCAAAAACATCACAGGTTTTGTACCAGGTACTTCTGGAATGATTAGACTTTACAGACTCCAGGACTGAAGACAGCAGTCAAAGAGTTGACAGTGTCTTCCTCTGTCCTGCACATGGCTGTACACCTCACAAGGATGTTGTGACAATCAAATGAAAGAACGTGTGCTTCATTATGTACATTAGCTGTGAGAGAGAGGGTGTGTGGCTGGGAGGCGTGTGAAGGGTGTAGCAGGTCACATATTAGAACATGGGAAGGTAGCTCAGCCACAGAACCCGGCATGTGCTAGGCTCTGGGAGGCAGGGTAGAGGGAGGAGGGAGAGGGATGATGGAGAGAGGGAAGGAAGAGGGAGGGGAATATGACTTACAAAGTATGAAGAGATGCTACTTTTTGCTATTACACCAACAATGTGAGTGATTTTAGAGGCGATTCCCGTATGGTGACCGGCAGGTTTAGGAACAGAGGTGGTTAAGCACAGTCAAGGCCCCAGTCAGCCCATCTATACAGAGGTGGTTAAGCACAGTCAAGGCCCCAGTCAGCCCGTCTATACTTTGGCACTAGGTGTCTGAGCATGAGCAAGCCATCCAGGCTCTCCTGATTCATCTTTTAAAAAGAACACAGATGCTTTTTTTTTTTTTTTAATTCATGGCGTTATCAAGAGCAGCAAATAAGGCATGGAAAATGCGCAAGGCCATGCCTGGAACTGTGGACCACACCACCTAGACTACTGCAGACAGGCCTTCTAAATCAGGAGTGAGGCTTAGAGGCGTGAAAGACGGTCACAGCCTCTCTTGCCCTCCTGCTCCCCGCTCCTCCCACACACCCTATGGTTTTCATCCTCCACCCGACTCCTTGCCAAGCCTGGAACTCAGAACCAGAAGTTCCAGGCAGTTCCCAAACCGGATACTCTCAGTCTCGCTGTGCCCATTTGCCCGATTCCCGTGGCTCTGCACACCAGATCCTCGCTGCACGCACTCTGTCCCCACCGCTCTTGGCATTCATCTTCAGCGGGTGTCGGAATTCTCCCCATCCCTTTGACCTCCTGCTTCTCGCCTTACTGAGAAGGCGCAGCCCCTTCCATGGCAACCCCTTCAGTCAGTCTGGCTCCTCTCTGCCAGGCTCTGGAGCAGTCCATGCCATGCCTCCCACTCCCCGGCACAAGCTCTGCTCACTCTCTCCTCTCCATCCGGTTGTCCACGGCTGACCTGAGGAGATTTCTGCCCGACTGCTGCTCCTACGTTTCCCCCCTCCTTCCTTCTCCACCAAGAGTCATGACTGGCCTCCTCCTCCTCCTCCTCCCCCTCCTCCTCCTCGCCTTCCTCCTCCTCCTCGCCTTCCTCCTCCTCCTCGCCTTCCTCCTCTTCCTCTTCCTCCTCCTTCTCTTCCCCTTCTTCCTCCTCCTCCTCCTCCTCCCTCCTCCTCCTCCCCCTTCCTCCTCCTCCTCACTTTCCTCTTCTTCCTCTTCTTCCTCCTCTTCTTCTTCCTCCTCCTTCTCCTCCCCTTCTTCCTCCTCCTCCTCCTCCCCCTCCTCCTCCTTCCCCTCCTCCCCCTCATCTTCCCCTTCCTCCTCCTCCTCCCCTTCCTCCTCCTCCTCCCCTTCCTCCTCCTCCTCCTCTTCCTTCTCCTTCTCCTCCCCCTCCTCCCCCTCCTCCTCTTCCTCCTCCTCCTCCCCTTCCTCCTCCTCCTCCTCCTCCCCCCCAAGCTCTTGCTCCGGGCCTCTGACTGTGGCTTCTGTCCCTGCCCGTTACTAAAGCTGTCCACAGTAAAGCCATCAGATGGTACTTAGTCACCAGAGCTGTCACAGCACGTCTTCCGGTTCCACAGATGCTATGGAGAGCCGCATGCAGCCTGGGTCTCCAGACGCCCTTCTTACTTGGCGTTCTGAGTGCCTTCAGCCACCTCACACCTTCAGATGCCTCATACCCCAAGAGAAGGGCGATTCTCGACCCTTGTTCCCCCTCTCTTTTAGTGGTACCCATTCTTTGGATTTCAAGTTCACTTCTCCACACAGCCCCCCAGACCCCTGGTTTTTGTATGTCTCAGCTTGGCCTACCAGGCTGGCTCCGCACAGTTCTGCCTCAGCCTGGGATTACAGGTATATGGGATCACATAGTTTCAAATATTTATCTACAGCAGTGGTTTTCAACGGGGACCCTTTAGTACAGTTCCTCATGCTGTGGGGACCCCCAACCATAAAATTACTTTTGTTGCCATTTCATAACTCTAATTTTGCTACCATTATGAATCCTAATGTAAATATCTATGTTTTCTGATGGCCTTAGGTGACCCCTGTGAAAGAGTTGTTTGACTCCAAAAGGGGTCATGACCCATATTTTGAGAACCACTGACCTACTATGGTTAATACGCCTCAAAACAAATGTAAAATCCTCCACCTTTGAAAGTCAAGCTCACTGTGGGCGTGGTATCTCACACCTAGAATCCTAGCACACAGAAGGATGAAAAGGGTTGGCTGAAACTTGGAAGTCAATCTGGGGAACATAGTAAGTTTGAGACCACTCTAGACAATAGTGAGGCCCTGTTGCAAAAAAGAAAAGAAAAGAAAAGAAAACAAAAGAAAGAAAGAAAGAAAAGAAAAGAGCCTAAGAATGAGATGAGATTCCATGTTAATGTCTATAGCACACCGCTGTGTAAATTCCTTGGTGGCTGGGAGGCAGAGGATTCCTGTGAGTTCGAGGCCAGCCTGGTCTACAGAGTGAGTTCCAGGACGGCCTCCAAAACAATACAGAGAAACCCTGTCTCGAAAAAACAAAATAAATAAATAAAAAATAAGTAACTCTCCTAGGAGTTACCTTTGATTGCCAGCCCCACCCTCTGCCATCAGAGATGCCAAGCCTTTCGCTGCTTCTGCTCTGACAAAGCAGGGTCTCCTTCCTGCCTCTCGTACTAACTGAACGATACAGAGTCATCCTCCTGGTTACAGACACCATAGGTCATCCTATGTGTCCAGGCCCCCTGTGCTCAGTGCTCAGCTCTTCTCTGGGTGTTCCTTCCTTTGGGACAAGTTTACATATTCAACATGGAAATAAACAATCCCTACTAGAACCAGATGATCAGCTCAAGAGAACTAAAGGGGTATCCCTCCATGCTGGCACAGAACACACACACACACACACACACACACACACACACACACACACACACACACTGAGAGCAACTGTGAATGAGAGACAGTAATTCTCTTTGGAGCACAGGTACGAGCCACCCACACAGAGGGGCTGCAGATATACTGCTGCCACTGGTGCTGTTTACCAAGGGCTCACATGCAGCTCATTAGTGAGGACTAATGGATACTCTGCTCCTTTGGGTATACAGGGTGACTCAAAGTCTGTAACCACAGGGGAAGTTCTACATGTGGAACACACACAAGCCTCCTTAGTTACAAATATGACCAAGTGGGTCCAGCCTTTGTTAAAGTGTGCCAGAGTGCATTAAGCTGACATCAAAGTCATAAATATAGGACTTAATCAGGAGTAATGATCTGCCAGAAAAAATGGGAAAAGCCATTCCTCTAACTAACATACATGCCCTGTGCTCCACAGGGGCCGAGGGGGCCACTGAGATTCCCTGTGGACTGTCACTCAGTTGTCTTCTGAAGCTGCTCAGTTGTTTCTGACCCTTCTCTAATGGGTAGAATCAGCTCATTCAAAAAACATTTTCCATCATAAACAAGGTCTCTGAAGATGGTGTTAGGGAACATGGGTAGAGCATCCAAAATACAGTCAAAGGAGCCAGGTGTTGTTGGCGCAGGTCTTTAATCCCAGCAGAGGCAGACGGATCTCTGCGAGTTTGAGGCCAGCCTGGTCTACAGAGCGAGTTCCAGGACAGCCTCCAAAGCTACAAAGAAACCCTGTCTCGGAGAAAATAGAAAAAAAAAAAGAGAAAGAAAGAAATACAGTCAAAGGAAGAGACAGCATTGCATTACTGAATGAGAAAACAATTTATGGCATCTTCCATTAAAGTGGGGCTGCTTTTTCTCTCTGTGTCTTTAGGTGACGCCACTAGCCTGCATGAAGCTTCATCAAGGGTCAGGGCCATACACTTTGTAATCTATTCCACCTGGTCATGAGTTTTGGAGAGCCCAGAATTTCTATTGCCTTTTAGATGTCAGCTGATTGCTGCCGGCCTAGGTGGGGGAATGGTTCCTCTTCTAAATAACAATATCCTACACTCACCCTGAAGGCTAGTGAGACGTGCTGGTGTGGGGTGCCTGAGGGCCTGAGTACGTGCAGCAAAGGAGGACTCTGGGATTAAGGGAAATATCTGCTATCAGCCTTTTGTTTTATTTTGGTTTGGTTTGGTTTTTTTGAGACAGGGTTTCTCTGTATTGTTTTGGAGGCTGTCCTGGAACTCACTCTGTAGACCAGGCTGGCCTCAGACTCACAGAGATCCGCCTGCCTCTGCCTCCCGAGTGCTGGGATTAAAGGGGTGTGCCACCACCATGGCCAGGCCGCTATCAGCCTTTCATATGTGATAATGGATGTCTTCTGCCATTGCCCCCCCCCTTTGGATGGTTACTTAAGATAACACATCAATAGACTGTGGCCTTCAGTATTAACTGATTGCCCTCCTGATATGACCAGGTGTCTCTGTCTTGTCTTTAACATCTTGGATATTTAGCTTTCCTGCATCCACACACCCCGATTCAGGGTCGGACTCGGGGTTGTTCGGCTGGTTCTGATCATAGCCCCTGAAGACATCAGTCTGTGATAAATGGCTCCCGAATGTGGACCATAATAATCAAGTTCTGTGATTACACTGAAGCGAGTAAGTCTGTGTGGAACCCACAGCAGAGCCAAGCCCACAGCAGCACACCCCACTTCCTCTCCTCTTCTCGGGCTCTGCTCTGCTCTTGAGACATTTCAGGGCCATTAGGCCTCCATTGCCTGTAGGGCTAACAGAAGAGACTCCAGTGTTCAGAAAGATCTTGTCATAAAAAGTCATTTCCCAGCACAGTGTCCTCCAGCAATGTGTCATCCCACAGTTTTCTTTCCCAGCAGAGTGGAGTCTGTACCAGGAAGAGATGATGTCATCGGGAGATGCTGCTCCCAACAGCTCCTCAGCTGAGCTCAGTAGATGAGACTTGGCCCTCAAAATCCAAGAGAGCTTGCCCGGGTTCATTACTCCATTCCCAAGTGCACAAAAATACTCATGGGGCTGGAGAGATGGCTCAATGGTTATGAACACTGACTGCTCTTGCAGAGGACCTGGGTTCAATTCTCAGCATCCATATGTTGGCTCACAACTGTCTATAGCTCCAATTCCAGGGGACCTGACATCCTTACACAGACATACATGCAGGCAAAACACCAACACACATAAAATAAAAAGTAAATTAAAGTACAAAAATACTCATATATATTCACCTCTCAGTGGAGGACTACGGTCCACAGGGTGATTGCCAGAGGACAATGCATCTACGAGCAATGCCCCTCCAGGTGATGGGACAGCATGAAGATATGTCAGCATGATGAAGCAAGTACCAGGGGGTGAGGTTATACCTGCCCACCTCGAAGTACAGGGGGGAAAAGAGAGGGTTTCCACCCCAGTCTCTGCTATCATCAAGTTAGTTCCTACAACTAAAGAGGGTAACGGCACCAACATGTGTCTGGGGTACTGTGAGGGCTAAAGTTATATTTTAAGCTTAAATTACTGTGTTCAAGAGATCTATAAATGCCTTTAACCTGTAAGCCCCACTTGCCCAAGGACAGAGAACTTCCTGGAATGCTGGGGCAGTAGTTCATGTAAGATAGCAAGCCACGTGTTTTTGCTTCTCTAAACAAGGTTGGTTGTCCCAGCTACATAGGAAGTGCTTGATCACATGCAGGCCGGAGGTAGGCAGACAGGAAGTACATCAGGATATATGCTTGCCTCTGATTGGATGGAGGCAGGAAATACATCAGCCCCTGACTAGTATACCATAGCACCATACTCTGGGAATCCTGGGAATTTACATGGCCAGTGTCCATCGTCCTGGCCAGTATTTAATAAAGTTTGCTTCAAATTTACCTTGGGAATTGTGGTAGTCATTATGGTAAAAGCTTTGCCCCAGCCCCTGGCATCCATATACCCAAAGAGTCTGGAATGTTACGGTGAAGGTTCCACCCAAACCCCTCTCCCCCATCTCCCTCCAAACCCTGCTGCATCTCAGAAAGCCTGCCAAATGATGGCCCCTCCCCCAGAGATACTCAAGACCACTCCCACAGGGTATTTGAACTGTCTCCCAGAAAACAGACTTGTGGTTTTTCTGGTCTCTCTTTCCTGTCTCCTTGCTAGTGGGCTGGAAGGCTACCTGGGAGCGCTGTATCCATTAAACGTGGGCTTTTTCTAATTTGGTTTGATTTGGTCTGATTTGGATTGCTGCATCAGTGGAGAGGCTTATCAGGGTGTAGAAACTTTTCATCAGTGGTCTTATTCCCACTGGGGGGGGTAGCAGTACTATAGATGAAAGGGTAACTGCTTTGAAGTGCCTGATCCAATGCCTAACACACCAGAGGCCTCCCGCCAACACCATACTTCCCTGCTCCCACTTTCTCCCTGTCCCTTCATCCACTAGGACAAAATAACTTCGAGAACTTGACCTTGATTTACCCAAACAACACCAGCCTCTGCAGGGTCACCCATTGAAACACACACACACACACACACACACACACACACACACACACACACACACACAAATTTTCACAGTGACAGTCCCAGAGCCCGAATCAGCCTCCCCAGCTTTTCTTCACTCCCTGTCCAAAGAATAAGTTTTCTCTGGGGCCTGTACAAGTTTTCGTTAAAACCCTTGATGGGAACAAGCAGTACAGAGAAATGCGTCCCATATTGTCTGAGCATCAGAAGGTTGCTGTCCCTTCGGCACAAAGGGGAAGCGGCAGCCATCTCACACAGGAGGTAAACATGGCTCCTTGTTAAGGCTGCACTGGACACGAGCCTTCATCCATAAAGGAATGTCACCCACAATGAGGAACCATGGTTGGGCAGGTGGACACAAGAATGGTTGACTCCTCCTGCCTCCATTTCACTGGGATTTTTACATAACTGTGTGCTGTGAACTCTGAGTCTTTTGATGGTAGGTTGCTATATACCTTTCCTTGTTTAGATTTTTTGTTTGTTTTGTTTTTCAAGACAGGGCTTCTCTGTGGCTTTGGAGCCCATCCCGGAACTCGCTCTGTAGATCAGACTGGTCTTGAACTCACAGAGATCTGCCTGCCTCTGCCTCCCGAGTGCTGGGATTAAACGTGTGCCTCCATCACTGCCTGGCTTAGATTTTTTTTTAATCTGATAGAAATGGGCACAATTAAAAAATGAAGAGCCAATAGGGGAAATGTGGTTTTAAAAGAGGTTTTACAGCCAAACTGAACTTTTAAACTACTGATATTTTATTTTCTTTGAATGAAGGTATGAAGAATCAGTGAACTAAGTGAGCGTTTCACACTCTCCGAGAAAAGGCTATGGGTTATTTGCTATTGTTAATGTTATCTTGAGCTTCCCAGAGCTCTAGGTGCTGTGCCTCGTGCTGCCTGTGGGCCCCATGAGAAGCCTGCCAGGCAGGGGTTACTGTTACCTCTGCTCTAGTTTCAAGACAGGGACCAAGAGGCAAAGGAAGTCATGTGTTTTCCCCACAGGGTCTCCCAGCCATGGAGAAAGCGTCAAATGTGAACCCAGGTCTTGCTTTTTCCAAGCCAGACAACCTCTGCTTTCCCTGGTCACATGAGACAGACATTTCTTACCTTCCAACTCTTCCTTCTCATAGTGGATGTTGAGGACGGTGCTGGTACCACCCTGATCCACCACAGCTTCCTCATCCGGTCTCTGTTTAAAACAGATATGCAAATAGTCACAGAACTACACAAATATTCATTCATTCAATGCAAATAGTTACAAAAATGCATGCATGTTTATTCATCCAAATACTTAAAACCACAGTGCACACCAAGACTGCTGAGATACCTGGAGGGGGAAAATGGTGATTTACATAGATTTTTAAGTTGGAACCTCACAATAACCTTGAGATAAAAAATATGGCAGCCATTCTCTTTCCCTTTCTGTGCCCCGCGGTCACAGATGTGGAAGAGAAGAGTTAAGACTGAGTATAGTGAGTACTCTCGTGAACATCCATACAGTGAGTGCTCACACGAATGTCCACGCAATGAGTGCTCAGTAAGTCTTTCTTTTTTATTTCATTCCACGTGCATTGGTGTTTTGTCTGCATTCATGCCTGTGTGAAGGTGTCAGGTCCCCTGGATCTGTAGTTACAGAAGCTGTGAGCTGCCGTGTGGGTCCTAGGAATTGTGCCTGGGTCCCATGAAGAACAGCCAGTGCTCTTAACTGCTATGCCATCTCTCCAGCCATCAGGTCTTTCCTAAAAGAATGCTGTGGTCACAGTGCCCTCCTTCCTGAGAAGGCATCCATTTACTAAGACACTTAACTGATACTCTGGCACCGGCCTTTCCTTTCCTTTGGCTCTGACACAGGCACCCTGGGCACCTCTCACCTCCATGTGGGCCTGTGCACACTGTCAGACTCTGGGCTTCCCCCCACGCTCTGCAGCACAGGGGCCCCTCTACTGCTCCGATCTCTCTCCCAAGTCCCCACTTCATCATGCTCATCTGTGCACCCCCAACACAACGCTGAACACAGACAATCTAGTTCCCCAATGAGGAGACATTTTTTTAAATTTTTTTAAATTTAAATTAGAAACAAGAATGCTTCACATGTCAATCCCTGCTCCGTTTCCCACCCCTCCTCCCTTGTCCCTCCACCAGTCCCTCCAACCCCCCACCCAATCCCCACATCATTCCCCAACGAGGGTAAGGCCTCCAAAGTCTGTCATTTCATCCAGGGCAGGACCTAGGCCCTTCCCCATGTGTCCAGGCTGAGAGAGCATCCCTCTATTTGGAATGGGCTCCCAAAGATCATTCATAAACCATGGTAAACACTGATCTACTACCCAAGGCCCCAGTGATTTCTGTGGCCTCCTCACTGAGACTACATTCATGGAGTCTGGATCAGTCTCCTGTTGGCCTCTCAGGCATAAGTCTGGGATTCAAGAGCTCCCCCTTATCTGGTCAGCTGTCTTTGTGGGTTTCACCATCATGGTCTTGACCCCTTTGCTCATCACTCCGAGGAGACATTTTTAATGAGGTTAATAACTAAAATAAATTCTTAGAGAAATAGAATGTCAAATGTCACCTAGAGTGATTAATTTGATAATTTACCTTTTAGATATTTAAAATAACATATTATTACTACCATGAAAAAAATCTCCAAGAGAGAAAATAAAGTTTTAAAAATGAAGTAAAAAAAAAAGCTGTGATTTGCTACATTTTCACAAAGAAAAGGGAGTTGGAACATAAATGCCTGGTTACACTTTAGAGTAAAGGGGTCTGGAGAGACAGCCCAGTGATTAAGAGTTCCATTCCCAGCACCCACCTGACAGCTTCCAACCACCTAAAAACTCCAGTTCCAGGGAATCTAATGCCCTCTTCTGGCCTCCAAGGGCACTGCATGTACATGGTGCACAGACATACATGCAGGCAACACCCAGGCACATAGATAAAATATTTTTTAAAAAATTAAAAAGAAAGAATAGCTACAAACAATTGATTTTTTAATGATTTATTTTTTAATTTTATGTACATTGGTATTTCACCTACATGTATGTCTGTGTGAGGGTGTCAAATCCCTTTTTAAACAGAGGAAAAAAAGAATAAGACAGCCGGGCGTTGGTGGCGCACACCTTTAATCCCAGCACTCGGAGGTCAGAGGCAGGCGGATCTCTGTGAGTTCGAGGCCAGCCTGGTCTACAGAGCGAGTTCCAGGACAGCCTCCAAAACAATACAGAGAAACCCTTTCTCCAAAAACCATAAAAAAAACACCTTCAACATTAACACACACACACACACACACACACACACACACACACACACACATATATATATATATATATATATATATATATAAAGTAAAGTCAACTGTTTGAAAACTTCAAGTTTCCTTAACTTGCTTATCCACAGCTGAGTTCACTGACAGGTCATCAGTCCTCTTTGTCTTACCAAAGGAAACAGCCACTGTCAGCCAACAGCAGCAGCTAGAACACTATAAAAGCCACACTGGAATTAATGTGGGGTCCTGGCTTACATAAACTAATGCTTCAAAAAGAAAAGAAGAAATAATTATAAGTAATTCACAGAAACTTAAACAGAATGGGTATTTGATTGTATTCCTTTATTTATATATATATTTTTTTTTTTTGAGACAGAATATCTCTATGTAGACCAGGGTAGCCTTGAACTCAAAGAGATGTGCCTACCTCTCAGTTACTTTTTAAGATATGGTAATAATCTTGTGATGTGGCATCAGTACATTTTAAAAAGTCCTTCAGCTGGAATTTGAGACTGGAGGGAGGCATAGAGGAAACGAGATGTGCGTTCATTGTTGATGCAAGTCATTGGTACTTAATGATTCACTATGCAAATATCTCTCATTTGATATACACTTGAGATGTTCCCCAAATTTCAAGCACATGCCAAATTTGTCTGAAACTGTCAAACTGAAAAGAGAGAAATATCAGGCCTCTTGGTTATGCTTGCACAGGTGACACAATGGTTGGCTCTATCTGCGTCTGCTACAGATACTGTTCACAGTAAGCCAGATTTACCAATGTGGGGTCCATGAACCTGTAGGATGTCTACAGAGGAAGGGGGCAATATGTGCGTATATATTTGGTGGTGTGGGGCCCTGGCCACCCACAACTTCTACCAGAAAGATTAGATTCACAAGAGGTACATCAGACAACCTTAAGAGAAAGAGGGAGGGAAAGAGGGAAGTAGTGAATTGAGAAAAAAAATCTTCCTTTCAAGTAATCATCTTTTCTATCCTTCTTCTGAGGCATTCATTGATGATGAATTAATCCTGGATCAGAGGGTCCCAGGACTAGCTAACAATTTACACTGGGAGGCTGAAGAGAGCTCGCTGCCAAGCACTGACTGCTCTTGCAGAGGACCAGAGTTTGGGTCCCAGCACCCACATGGGAGCTCACAACCACCAGTAACCCCAGCTCCAGAGGACCTGACACCCTCATCTGGCCTCCACAGTCATGTGTGCTCACAAGTGTGCACACACAAAAACAAACACACATACACATAGAAAAAAAATGAAAATAAACCGTTTTCATTAAATCATTGACATTGCATGGCTGGTCTTGAGAAATAAAGCACTATTATAATCCTTTAAAATGATCTTTTCCTGGGAAAAGCCCCCCAAAATAGTTATCCAACATGGAGTGGTCAGCCCTGGGAGCATGTACATACAGTTAACATGTGAACTGAGCAAGTTGTATTTATATACTTTGTGTGTGTATGTGTGTGTCTGTGTGTGTGTCTGTGTGTGTGTGTGTGTGTCTGTTAACAATAAAAGAAAATCAGGCCATGAATTTGAGAGAGTGAGAGAGCAAGATGGTGCATGAGAGGGGTTTGAGAAGGAAATATGATGGAACTGTATTATAACTTCAAAAACTAAAAAATTATTATTAAAGAAAATGAATGAAACTGGGCATGGTGATACATCTTTAATCCCAGCACTCAGGAGGTGGATCTCTGAGCTCAAGATCAACCTGGTCTTCAAACTGAGTTCCTGGACAGCCAAGGCTACACAGTGAGACCCTGTCTCAAAACAAACAAACAAAAAGAGTCAGATCTTGTTAAATCAAAGCCTTGCTTTCAGTAATGAACAAATAAAAAGACAGGAACAGAGCTGAGTATTACATAACGGCCCCAGCTCCTACACACAGCCAAGAAACTGCAGGGAGAATGAGTTGTAGGCAGAGGCCACTAGAGCCCCCTTCTTGACACACTGGCCCTGCTGTCCTACTCTGGACTTGTGGTGATGGCCCTGCCCAAATGAACCCCATCACCCTTCTGGTAAGAGCTTCTGAACTTTATCTCAAACACTTCTTCCACACACCCCAAAGCACCCCATGGAGTTAATTTTCTACATGCTATGCTCCCACTGGCCCCTACCCCACCCATCACCCCACCCAGAATAACATTGAAAGCATTAAGAGATCCCTTCCTGGGCGATAATGCAGAGTGAGATCCAGGTTTCCCAGGCAAGCACTCCCACAGAGGACACCCTCAGCCCTACCTCCTGGGTTTCTAGTCAACCAAAGATCTAGGCAGTAATTTCAATAAAGCGCTTATTTATGCCTACCATTTGTGCTCTAGATGTCACCTTACTTGTCTTCCACATGGTCCTAAATCAAGGTTAAGTAAGATCTCACAGGGGCAAAAAAGGGGTTAGAAGGCTCAAGTTTTGTTATTAATTATTTATTAATAGTACCCAAAGCAAAGAAAGTGGTCATTTTTGAGAACTCCAGAAATCTAATCATGGATTCATGCCCCCAATGAAAACAGCTCAACAGTCACACTGTCCCCCACGCCATCAGTGCCCCAGAACCTCACATATCCAAGTATCCTTTTGCTCAGCAGCCCTCCAGTTATTTTCCAGACCTGTATCTCATCCCTTTCCACCTGTCTCTTCACCCGACAGAACATCTGACGTCTAGCCCCTTGAAAGCCTTGTCTGACCCAGATCTCTACTTCTCTTGTAGAATGTCTAACTTTGACTTAGAACAAATGAAGCCAAAGATGTGATCTTTTTGGTGGCTTTTTGTAACTCAAGAGCTGTGCAGTTCTCAAGCATGAACTTTGTGGGTGACAATGTGTGGGTGCCACACGCCGAAAGGTTGACCATGTCTGTGTGCCTTCAATTACTTCCCCGCTGCCTACAAATACCCAGCAGCAAGACAGAGTGATCCACAAGGCCTTGTGTCAGGAGTCGCTATCTAGGAGTTGTCCTTCTCACCCCCAGCAGTCTGCTGGGAAATGAGACCCCACAGTGGCTCTGTGATTGTTTCTCCATTTAGTACAGACTTGGAGAATGATGGCCCCTGGAGAGATACACATCTAATCCCCGGTGGTCTGAGAGTTTGTGATTTTACCTAGCAAAAGAGAATTAATATTACAGCTAAAGGTCACATCGCTGATCAACTGACCTTCCAAGAAGACAGTTGAAAATTATGTAAACTACAAAGTAACCTCATGTAGTCAAAAGCATTGTAGAGCCAGGTATGGTGATACATGCTTGCACTCCAGCATTTGGGAGTCTGCAACAGCAAGATGGCAAGTTCATGGCCAGCCTGGTCTACACAGTGAATTCCTGGCCAGCCTGGGCTACAAAGTGGATCCTTTCTTTTGGAGGCTGGAGAGATAGTTTGTTGGGTAGGAGCACTTGTTCTTGCCAAGGACCTGGGTTCAGTTCTCAGTACCCACATGGTTGTTCATAACCACCTGTAACTCCAATTCCAGGGAATTCAATGCCTCTTCTGGTCTCTGTGGTAACTGCACATACATGGAGCACCCACATACATGCAAGGAAAACTCTCATCCATCTAAATATTTTCCAAAAACTCATCCACTGCTGAAAGAGGCAGAAGAGTAGAATCAGAAGGGAAGATCTGAGGGGAAAACATGGGTCTGAAAGATGTGATTTCTGGCTCTGAAGTAGGAAGAATAGAGGAGGAAACTAAGAGGCAAAGAATGTCAGCAAGTCTTAGTCTAACAAAATGGGGACACAGAGATTCTGCCCTGAGGCTTCCAGAGCCACAGGTCTGGCGACAGTTTATGCTCACAAGCACAGACATCAGATTCTCAACCACAGAACCATTCCCTGAAAACACGTGTTGCTTGAGCAACTCCATCTCTGGTAACATCATGGAAGCAACAAGAGACTAGTGTGGTGTATGTATTTTGACTCCCTAACTACCAAAGTTAGAGTGAACCTGTTCTTACCTTATGGGAAATGACCAAGGCTCCATTATCTAAGGTGTGCTGCTGTAACCTAGCAGCGGATTTAGAACCGACTCGCTGCTTTTTTCCTTGTGTTGATGACTACCTGCCCTGGCTACCTTGCCAAGGCAAACAACACTAAGAAGGTTATCTAAGGCTCTGAAGGAAGTAAAGGTGCAGCCTGAACTGTGCCCGTTTTCTGCCCAAGGATCTGCTTGGCAAGTCAGCCCACAGCTCTCCTATGAAGCTCCCCAGCAGAGGATACCCACAGGTTCTCACACCACCCCATGTGTTGGGAGAGGGGGAGGGGTCTGGATTGTATACTGCAATGAGGGGACAGGGCAAACTTCCTTCTAGGACTGGAGTTTTTGTTCAGTGGTGTTGAGCAAATACTTATCATCTACTTAGCATAAACTGACCCAGACCCTCAGAAAGTTGATCTGCTCTCAATGGATCCACTCATTTATTTGTTTAGCAAATATGTACTGTGTTCCATGTGCCAAAGTCACTGAACACTAGAAACCAGAGCCCCTTCAGGAACTCTTGTCCTGTGAGTTTGTTTCAGGTCTACCACAGGAGATAGGTGTGAGTTGGGCATTGGTGGCACACTTGGGAGGCAGAGGCAGGTGAATCTCTGTGAGTTCAAAGCCAGCCTACAGAGCAAGCTCCAGGACAGGCTCCAAAGTGACAGAGAAACCTTGTCTCAAAAGCAAAAAGCAAGAGAGAGAGAGAGAGAGGTGATGCTCTTCCTGTCAGTTGTACTCCTTAGTTATCACCCACACGTCAGGGTTTGCCATTGCCTCTTTGCTGTTTGTTTAGCCAGAGTCTCAAAGCACAGGCTGGCCTTGAACTCGCTACGTACTCAAGATTAATTGTGAACTTCTTTTTTTCTAGATTTACGTGTAGAGTGTTTTGCCTGCACATAAGTGTGTACACCACTTGTGTCCCTGGTTTCAGAAGAGGGCATCAGAGCCCCTGGAACTGGAGTTATGGTTATATGCCACCATGTGGGTGCTGGGAATTGAACCAGGGTGCTCTGTAAGAGCAGCCAGTGATCTTAACTGCTGATCCATCTTTTTTTTAAGTATTACCACATATGTGTGCATATGTGTGTGTGTGCATGCTCATTTGTGCGTGCATGCGTGGGGGGGCATGGGTTTGCCACGGTACATCTATTGAAGTCACAAGACAACTCTGTGGAGTCTGTCCTTCCTTCCACCTGTATATGGGTCCCACAGTTGAAACTCAATGGTCACACTTGTCCAGAAGTGCTCCATCCATTGTGTCATCTCCCTGGCTTTGACCTAACTCTCTTGCTCCTTCCTTCCAAGCTCCAAGGATCACAGTTCATTTGCTCCTATGCCCAACTCCAGGGTTTGGGTTTGGTACTCTAACAATTTCTACAAAGTGTTCCAGGGCTGATGTAGATAAAAGCCAAGTTTCCTTACTTCCATCGTCACTGTCTCCATGCTCCCTGGACATCCCAGGGATGCCCAGCACTACCTTACTCAGACACTGTGGTGACCAACCCCCCAGCACTCCCTTCTGGTCAGTTCTGAAAGTGCCGATCAGCAGAACTGTATGGCTGTAAAATGTTCCAACACAAAGCAGGGGCTTTCCCTAAAGCTGTCTGGTTGCCCTCCCCTATTGGTATCCCCTTTTAAGAGCTCATTTCTAAAATGTCAGTGATACCTCAGAGAGCTTAGCAAGGTGGGTGATGAAGTCCATGTTAACAGAGATGGATGATGCAGATTACGTTAACAGAAGTGGATGATGTGGGCCACGTTAACAGAGATGAATGATGCAGACCACATCAACAGAAGTGGATAATGCAGGTCATGTCAACAGAGGTGGATGATGATGCTGGCCACGTTAACGGAAGTGGATGATGCCGGCCACCCTAACAGAGATGGATGATGCAGGTTACGTTAAAGGACAGGGATGATGCAGGCGCCTACATCATGCCAGCAGCCTCGGGTGGGCCTCCCTCACTCCAGTCAGCTGCACTCTGACACATTCCTATACACTTTCCCGAGCACCTCCGATGCTCACTCAGGGACAGGTGCTGCTCTAGATGGCAAGGCTACAGCTGTGGTAATGCACAGTGGTTGAGGGCGCACCCTTTAGAGAGAGGAGCTCTGCCCTTTCTAGAAGTCACGTCACCTCACATTTCTGTTTCTTTATCCGTGAAGTAGAAACAATAGAGGTGCATAATTCTCAGGGCTACAGAAAAAGTTAACCGGGATATGAGGCTAGGAGGTCCGGTCCAGTCAAGTGACACGGTGCTTGCCTATCACACGTGAGGTGTGGGTGCAATCCTCAGCCTGAGAATACATGGCAAGCACCCAGCACGGGGCCTGGCATACGGAAAACACTCATTGCTAACACAATAATGAAGGGCTGTACCAGCTCAGTGGCAGAAGCGAGCCTGTGTGGCCCAGCAAGGGTGAAGGCATGACAGCACTTGGCAGGTGGTGTGAGCAGGGGAGACTAAGTGGTAAATTCTGGTGGAGCTACATGGGACCAGCCCTGAAGGTCGGAATGGAACTTCCTCAGAGAAAAGGAGGGAGGATCCTGCAGTTTGCTGACCTGAGCAAAGGTACGGTATCAAAGAAGGGAGAGCTTATGTGTGAGTCACTAACTGCCGTCCACTGCTTCATGCAAATCCTGCCTTGTATACTGTGAGCTCCTAAGAGAAACACCTCAGCCTCAGACCCACAAGTCATTCTCTTACTCAGTAGCTGTACACTAACTGAACACTAGACATTATGTGAGACAGGATCGTCTGCCAAATCCCTGACCTTCTGAAACTTCTACCTCAGAAGATAACAGGACATCCTCTCACACACAGTGTGCTAGGGAGAAACACAAAGAGGATCCTATGGAGGAGTGTGACTCAGAGTGGAGGTCAAGGGAAGCCAGTCTTCGGGAGATATACGAATGAGTCATGAAGAGACCAAGAGTGTCCTAGAAAGAGGACACATTCCCGAGCTGTGGAGGAGTTTGTCATACCAGAGAAACACAAAGCAAGTCCAAGTTGGTGTGCACAGGGAGAGAGTGGAGGAATCCAGGAAGGGTAGGCACAGCCGTGATCACGTCAAACCTTGGTAGGCCATGGCAGAGTTTGGATTTATTCCAAAATGAACCAAGAAGCCATTGACAGGCTTCAGTGAGGCCATGACACGATGTGGCTTGCATTTCTAAACGCCTGCAGGCTGCATGGTGGAGAATGGCTGCAGAGTAGAGTCGGGAGGGCAGGGCAGGAGTCCATCCCTGACAAAGCAGTCTGGTCTTATGATGTGGGGATGTCATGTCTGGAGCCTCTGTGCTCCTATCAAGTCACACAATCTACTCATTTTGCAAGGTCCAGCTCTCTCAAGTTGACACACAGGAAGCTTGGTCACTAAGGTCACTGTCCACTGGTTAACTGTCTCCTCCCAGCCATTCCCATTTCCTTTCCCCTTTCAGGCCCCATTCTCTTTCCCTCCCTAAATCTGCACTTCCTACGTCTGATGCCTGACTTCACCAGAGCCTGCTATTCCCTCTCTTCTCTCTCTCCACCCACAAAGCGTCTTAGCTTAATGTAAAGAGCATACTATCGTCTGTCCAGAAACACAAACCACAGACCATTAACAGAACCGAACGGTGACTATGTACTCAATATAACCTGCACACACTCTGCATGTCAAACATGGGGTCTCCTCACCCATTCCAGCCTAAGGGCCCTCAGCAGCCAGAGAAACCTTTCAGGAGAGGACATCTGATCAGGACCTCACCTTGTGCCTCTCGGGTCTCACCTTCCCCTCATTTGCTTAGAGCTCACCAATGACTGCTCTTGGACCTCAGAAAAATACCAGCTTCTTCAGTGGGGGCCACACTGTCTCGCCGTGTCCCGAGTCCAGAACACAGTTCACCATTTCCTCATTGCTCTCTGTGGCTCTACCATCCTGTCCTTGCAGAGCGTGCCCCACAGCTGCCACGGGACTTTTGTACATCCTGTTCTCTGTTCCCAAGTTCTTTGACCTCCCCTTTCATTCGGTGATATTCACTCTTCATATCTTTGCCCAAATTTTCTTCTTAGAAACACCTTCTGTGGCCTGAGTCATGGACGCCCTCATAGGACCGTCTGAGACGCTGCCAAAGCACCTGAGTTTACAACAACACATTTCCTTCGTGCAGATTTTTTGAGGCAGGGTCTCATTGTGTAATCTGTGTTAACCCCAAACACACGATCCTCCTGCCTCAGGCTCCAAGTAATGGGACTACGGTATTTTGTATGAAATGAAGATGGCTCCCTGGGTAAAGAGCTTGCTGAACAGCATGGAGACCTGAATTCAGACCCCCCAGCACCCATGTAAGAAGCTAGCATGGCAGTGCTTGTCGGCAACTCCAGCACCAGAGGGTGGGGAGGAGACAGGCAGATCCCAGGGCTCACTAGCCAGCTAAAATGGCAAGCTCCAGGTTCAGTGCAAGAATGTGTTTCAATAAATAAAGGTAGGCCTGGTCTACCGAGAGAGTTCCAAAACAATACAGAGAAAGCCTGTCTCAAAAAACCAAAAAATAAAAAAATAAATAGATAGATAGATAGATAGGTAATGGAATAAATAAAGGTAGAGTGATAAAGACACCAGATAACAAAGTCTGGCCACACACACAAACACACACACACTTCTTACTTCAGGCTGGGGATATGTCTCAGTGATAGAGTGTCTGCCTAGCAAGTTAGGAGGCAGGCCATCCCCAGCACCACCAACGGCAAAACAGAAAAACTAATTCTCCTCCTTTCCCACCAGCTGGGAGAGGAAAGACTGTGACTTCTTTCTGTTCCGTGTTTCCCAAACAGAAGTTGACTATAACATCGCATGTCATGAGATCAGATATGGAAAGATTTCCCCAAAATCTCAAATCTATTATTTTGGTGGCTGACAAGGAAAGACTACTGCCAGGAAGAGGAATAAAGAGTGTCACACCCATTGCACTACACTCAGGAAGTTTTCCTGCCTCTGCCCAGACCCCACTCCTAATGTCAACATGGCTTCCAAGACCCATCACCCTTCCTGCAACAGCACTTGTACAGGTTCCCTTCTCTCCTTTAACCCTCTTTTCAAGACAGCAACCACAGCTGATGGGGATTTCACAAGAACGTGGGGGTGAGGGAAGGTGAGAGTCCAAAAAGCTACTACTCACCTACTAGGGATCACACAATAAGCCATGTTTCACAGAGATCTTAAAACAGCCCTGTGAAGTAAACAGTACAAATACTACTATTTCCATTTTAATAATGGGAAAATCGAGGTTCAAAAAGGCAAGCAGCTTGCACAAGGTCAGGAAGCCTATGAGAAACAAACTGAGATTTGAACCCGCAGACTGTTAATACCAAGTCCAATGCTTCCTAATATCAGCCGCCCCTGCAGTTCAAGTATCAACTACCCCTCACCGCTTCCCTGGTCCATGTACATCCCTACCCAGAACTTATCAGCTGTCTGAGCAGCAGGGCGGGGATACACAAAGCCGGCCACATTCTCAGGGGCTGTTCTCAGCCTCCCGGTCTTTGCAAGGCTTCCTCTGAGCCACTGAGGAACCAGAATAAAAACACAAAGACCCACAAAGGTCCCTGGATAGCCTCTCGTCCACCTATAGGTGTGGTAGAACGAGGCAAGGCCAGAGGCCGGCGTCTGCTGCCAAAGGGGACCCGCGAACAGAGGTCACTGCTCCAGGACACCGGGCATCAGGCGATGCTGGGGATGCCGCGGTGCTAGGGGCTCTGGGCTCGGCCCAAGGTCACCCTCCCCAGCTGCCCGGAGCGCCCCCTGGCGTCTCACGCGGACCTTCCCGACCCTCGGGGACACGCCTGAACCCCCGCTGGAGCAGGAGCCGGGCGGTGGGCAACCGATCCGGGCTGAGCCGGGGAGGAGCGGGAGGCGGGGCCCACCTGATAGCTGAGGACGCCGTCCGGCTCGTTGCTCCCGGCGGGCATGGCCGGGCGGAGCCTGGGTTCGCCGGTGGGTTCCAGGTTGAGCTGCAGCAGTCCGCGCCCTCTGGTCCTGTGTGAGCCGATCGTACACGCGGCGACCCCAACCCTAAAGCCAATGGTCAACCATCCACCGGCGCCACCTGCATAGCCACCAGCCGGCGAGGCGCCCACCGCAGCCAATCAGAGAGTGGCCCGAGCAGCCAATCAGGGCGCGGAGCACGGGAGGACGCTGTCCGGCGGTACCCTGGGCTACCAGGAAGAGGGGAGGAGGGCGCCAGAGAGCCAACCTCTCCCTGGGCCGGTTGCCTTGGAAACCGCCTCCCGCCCTCCTCCCCTAGGGAGGGAGAGGTCTCCGGGCTCAGAGGTCCTTCCAACTGCTTGCTAGGGGCGAAAATTACTGCCTGTGTTTGCAGTTGCACCTAACTTGAGGGAAAGTGTCGGATTTGCCTATTCTGATTTTATTTATCAGGAGAAAATCTGTCTCAGAAACAAAGATGGCAGGAAGAAGCAATGATGAGAAGAGAGGGACTTCTGAAATTGCTTGTTAACCCTCGAGCTAGTCTCCAGATTGAAGTGTTAAAGGGCAACAGACAGACGGCAAGCAGGCCCCTCCACCGGCTATGAGACTTAGGCCTCCCTGTCTCTAAGATTGACGACAGAAGACCGTGGAGTTTGAGCCTAGGATGGTTTCAACTGGAAAACAAACAAACAAAACTCCTTAAGACAAATTATTCTCTAACAGCAGAACAGATGAGGCAAGGTCGGACAACGTTGAGTAATGCATTCGATCTCATCTGGTTTTACAAAAAAAAAAAAAACCAAAAAACAAAAAACAAAAAAACACAAAGTATTTAGTTAACCCTCCATGGCTTAAGAAAGAGAAAGAAAGGACCTTTGTCTTACATGCCCTATCTCCTAAGACTGGAAGTGAGTCCACACAGTTAGGGGGAAAGGGACCCTTTCACTGCAAATCACTGTCAGCCTCTGCCAAAACTGCAGATGGGAATATGGCAAGTCAAAGCCCAACCCTTATGGTGGTGTGCCTATCACCTAGCTCTCCGAAGGCTAAAACAAGCTAGCAGCAGGTTTAAGGCCAAGTTGGACTTCGCCATGATGCCCTATCTCAAAAAAAAAAAAAAATCAGCTTCTGCATATCATCCTTTTTACTGTCACCAAAACTGGAAACAAAACTGAGCCTTGATGTCCCTGAAACTGAACTGTGATTCTAGAGCTGGGGAGAGACTCTGACTATGAAGTCCCTCCTATGTAAGTGTAAGGACCTGAGTCCAATGCCCAGAACCCGAGGAAAGGCTGGGTCTGGTGGCAAAGGCTTGTAACCACAGTGCTGGGGAGGGTAGAGACGCAGTAAGGTCTGGAGCTTGCTAGTCATCCAGTCTAGACCAGTCCTACACTAGCCCATGATGAGCTCCAGATCTGGTGAGAATAACGCAGAGAGGGCAACGATGGTTTTTTTTCTTGTGCGTCTGTACTCCACATAACCTCAAAGGATGCTCCGCATCTGGACGATTGTGAATATATGTACATTTATTTCAGTCTACTTATAAATGTATCGAGGTCCAGTCAGTGAAGGCAGTTGTCACTGAGTCTTATCATCTGAGTTTGATCCATAGGACCTACATGAAATGAAAAGAAAACCAACTCTTGCAAGCTGTCCTCGGGCCTCTGCACACACATCACACATTTGATCAAGCCAAAATGAAGAGAGCAACAATCGCCTCAAGGCTGGGAAAGCAAGGGTTTAAGAGTGGTAGCACTCCGGGCAATGGTGGCGCACGCCTTTAATCCCAGCACTCAGGAGGCAGAGGCAGGCGGATCTCTGTGAGTTCGAGGCTAGGCTGGACTGACAGCCTCCAAAATAATACAGAGAAACCCTGTCTCGTAAAACCAAAAAAAAAAAAAAAAAAAAAAAAAGAGTGGTAGCACATGTGGAGTAGCCACCATCGAGCTAACACAGAGAGTGATGCCGAAAAGTGCAGGCCTGTGGAGCGCTGGACAATGAGTTCAGACTTTGTTTCCCTTGTATAATAAAAAAAATCAGGCCGTTAAAGGTTTTAGGGAGCCCCTCCACAGAGACAGGACCTAATGACACAAAATGTGTCATTCATTGCAGTAGTCATGCATCTCTATTTCACTCCCGAGAGAGAGAAAGCTGAGTCACAGAGAAACAAAACTAAACAATGTCCAGGTCAGGCCGTCATCATCATTTGTTGATTAAAATGGCTTTGCTGAGATCCCTTGTACCCAGCCCTGGGTGTCTGGTGCAGGGGAATCAGCAATGAGAAAAGCTTGCCCCCTTGGGTCTTAGAATTTAGAGAGACGGCAGGAATTGAGTAGTCAATTGCAACTTATGACAGCCAATGTGAAGGAAACGTCAAGGCTATGTGACAGCAGGAACCTGGTCATGTGACAGGGGACGATTCTTTGTGGAGCTGAGGACAGCCTGATGAGACAGATGAGTCGAGATGAGCCTGGCTGGCCCTGGACAATGTGCCACACTGTCTTAAGAAATCTGCCAGAGGAGGGCAGGGTGGAGTATAGGACAAGCCTGAAGCCAGGAGTCCATTAGACTGGCCCTGGCTATGTCATAATTCAAGAGAGGCCAGAGGTGGTGACCAAAAAGAGGATGTGCCTGAATGCCTCCCTGA
Source organism: Mesocricetus auratus (assembly GCF_017639785.1). NCBI lineage: Eukaryota > Metazoa > Chordata > Mammalia > Rodentia > Cricetidae > Mesocricetus > Mesocricetus auratus. The sequence goes on from NW_024429194.1 coordinate 64,984,960, forward strand.
TCCATAAGACAGGCCTCAGCCACAGTAAGAGGGGGAGGATAGGGCAAGAGATGTAGTTTCCAGGAACCCTGGTGGATCTGACTTCCCTTCCAGTTCAGGTATGGAAGCAGTGCCTCTGGCCCTTGACTTCAGGTCAAGAGCCCCATCTTCTGGCCTGTTGTGAGAAATACAAAAGGAAAGAAGGCCAGCGCCAAAGCTTCCGAGGCGGCTATTAAGAGAGCACTGCTGACCCTGTCCTAGGGCTCATTTGGTCTCTCCTTCCCAAGCTGAGCTGGCTTAGTGTCTTCTAGCCCATAATGCTCCCTACACTGGAGTAAAAAGTGCAAAGAGTCACTGAACCTGGCCAGCAAATGGGCCCTGGAGGAGCTGGGGGGGGAAAAAAAAACATTCAACTAAGGAACAATGCTAGCAGATCCTTGTGGGGCCTGCAATTGGCCTGGAAGAGGAGTAAGGTGGACAGGAAAATGCAAACGCACACAAGCAGAGACAGAAGCCTACAGGCACATCAGATTAGCAGGACAATTGGCAGGGAGTCACTCGATGGGGATGACCTCATCTAATTCTTGCCACACCTCTGTCATCCCATTTCGCAGAGGAGAAACTGAAGCATGGAGAAGTCACACCCCTGGTTACCCATCCAGAACATTAAGTGCATGGAGATGTTAGAGACTGAAGTCAGGTGCATCTGATCCAAGACATAATGTGCTTACATCCTCCTGGGGGGCTCCTCGCTCTCCTATATTGTATAGACCCTCTATGTCTTCCAGATCTTGTCTCTGCTTCTCTCTCCTCTTTAATATTGGTGGTTCTTGCACTTTGGGAGAAAGAGGTGGATCTTAAAACTGTCGGATATGTGATAAATTGCTTAAGTCTCTTTCCAGGTGAGTACCCAAAGCACAGAAATGTTCACACTGTATACAGACATAGCTGGGGGACAAGGGTGCTTCTGAGAAACTCAGTGTAGGCAAGTCCATCACTGAGCAAACATCGGAAAGTACACTCCATACAAATGGGGTCTACTTACACAAGAGGACCACATCCCTCAGCAATACAATCCTAAAGGGCCACCACTGTTCCCATGCTCTATCCTCAACCAAAATATGTGTTGAGTGCATATTCATGTGCGTGAATGCATATGCATGGGTGTATGAGTGAGTATGTATGTGTGAGTGTGAATGTGTATTCATGTGAGCATGTGAGTGTGGATGTGAATGCAAAAATGTGTGAGTATGTGGAATGTGTATGCATGTGTGTATATTTAAGTGTGAATTGCATGTATGTTCGTGAGTATTTGAGTGTGAATGTGAATGCATGTGTGTTTGAGTATGTGAGTGTGACTGTGTCGGCTGGAAGACATTAGCATTCTCCTACTAAGCGACAAAAAGACAAAAATGCAAGAAACAAGCCGGACAGTGTTGGCACACATCTTTAATCCCAGCACTTGGGAGGCAGTGGCAGGCAGATCTCTGTGGGTTCGAGACCAGCCTGGTCTACTAGAGCTAGTTCCAGAACAGCCTCCAAAGCCATAGAGAAACCCTGCCTTGAAAAGCCAAAAAGAGAAAAAAAAAGGCAAGAAACAAAATATCTGAGAGAATGTTCTATAATTGCAATCAAGTTATTTTTTCATTAAGAGCATCTTAATTTTTCCCATCAGCTTGATTTTTTGCTTCTATGTTTGGTTGGCATCCAACCCGAGACCTTGCCCACATTAGGCAGGTGCCTCTACCTCCCGACCACACCCCAGGCTCTCCAGCTGAATCAAAGACTGGATTTTGTTTCCTTGTTTTTTGTTTGTTTGTTTCTCCCCCACCCCTACCCGAATACTGAGGACTGAATTCAGGGAACACTGTGCATGCTAGGCAAGTACGCTACCAACTGAGCTACATCCCAACTCTTCCTGTCAAGACAAACATTGTCTCTTGACATCCCTCTTAATTACACATCTAAGCCCAAGAAAAGGTTGGAGAAAAAAAATGGATCCAAGGAAAGACTTAATTAGGGTTTGTTCGTGTGCACTCTGGAAGCACTTCCTGTGGAATGGGGGGAGGGGGTCTTCTTTGTCACACAAGAAAGGTTAAGTGGTTGCATGATTTGTTTTCAGCCTTTGCCAAGTTACAGCCTATCTAACAGGATGAGAGAATGCAATTTTCTTTGTTCACAGCATGCTGCCAGCCTGGAACACTGCATGTCACAGGAAAGAAAATGAAACACACACACACACACACACACACACACAGAGAGAGAGAGAGAGAGAGAGAGAGAGAGAGAGAGAGCGCCAGTTCCTGACTGCAAATCACTCCCCCTCACCATCAGCATCATCCAGAGAGCTTCCTCATGCCCGACTCATTTGCACCTTGCTCAAGACTAAGCGAGACTCTGAGTTGAAGTATAAGTACAGAGGCAAAGACCTACCCCACCCCTGCCTTCTTTGAAACCCTGATTAAGACATCTAGACAGAAGCAGAGGAGCAGAAAGGAGAGAACAGAACAAAACAGAAAAACATGTCAGAGAAAAATGTCACAGACAAGTGAAGTCTGGAGGAAAGGAGCCAAGGGACTCCAGGACCCAATGGCAAGCCATCAGGAATTTGCAAGAACCAGGTGTTCACAAAAGACCACCTGCCAAACAAAGCTCTTGATACCAAACCTGAGCCCTTTTATGTTATGCTAAACACATTTGTCTTATCTGTTTCTAGCCAAGCCTAACCCTGCTCAGAAATGTTTGTTTAAAGTAGTTTCACTCCATATCTTATCTTCTAGGGATAAGATCTGTTATACTCAGGCAGGAAGTTCTCAGCTCACGTCTATCCACTAGCCTGGCCTTAAGGTGGCAGCAAACCTAACCTCTGTTGAGCTCAGAGGCAGAGAGAGAGAGAGAGAGAGAGAGAGAGAGAGAGAGAGAGAGAGAGGGAGGGAGGGAGGGAGGGAGGGAGGGAGGGAGGGAGGGAGGGAGGGAGGGAGGGAGGGAGGGAGGGAGGAAGGGAGGAAGGGAGGAAGGGAGGAAGGGAGGAAGGGAGGAAGGGAGGAAGGGAGGAAGGGAGAAAGGAAAGGGAAAGAAACAAAATGTGTGACAGCTCAGTGGTAGAGCACTTACCTAGCTGGTCAGGCCCTAGATTTGATTCCAGCACTCTGTGAGTTCGAGACCAGCATGGTCTACAGAGTTGAGTTCCAAGACAGCCTCCAAAGCCACAGAGAAACCCTGTCTTGAAAAAAAATTAAATAAATAAATAAATAATAAAAAGTTGAGTATGTGGAAATTATAGAAGTGAAGATGGGATGTGTGTGTGTGTGAGTGTGTGTGTGTGTGTGTGTGTGTGTGCTTGATTGTGTGCGTGTGTGCGTGTGTTGGTCCTCCTTGGAAGAAGGAAGGAAGAGAAAAGTTTAATATTTGCCTTTTGACTTTTAGGTAAGAAATGCAAGTAGAATTGATACTGTTTTCTTGTACCTATTTGACAGTTTTGAGCATCACACAGCAAAAATGAGAATTTCTTGTCTTTTTCAGTGCTTTTCTTTTTCCAGTAGGAGGACCAAACCCCAAGTGTTTGGCTGGAACCTCTAGTTCACCCCCACACGATGCAGAAAGCCCCATTCCTGTCTCTCTCCTTCTCCAAACCCTGCTTGCTCAGAGTCTCCAACAAAGGATAGGGCACCAAACAGCTCTCGGTTCCACATTCTTGGTGGCTACTGCAGGTTCCTCCCCTGGGACTTGCCAGCCACCCAAGTCCTAGCCTAAACGGTCAGCTTTTGACCATACTTGGGCACAAATCCAGCTTTTAGTTGACATGTCATCACCCTTTGCCTACAACCTATAAAATCTTCCTACTTTTGTTAGGGAGCAAGACTCCTCTGGCCCTGATCTCTGGGACCCAAGGACCCACCCAGGAGTTGCATTGTTTAAATGAACCTGTTGTTACACTTTTTCAGTTCAGCTTGATCTGGCTTACTGCATCAGTGGAGAAACATATTATAGGGGTGAGGCAGAAAACATGTTACCATGCCTTTAATCCCAGCACTCGGGAGGCAGGCAGGCAGATCTCTGTGATTTCGAGGCCAGCCTGGTCTACAGAGCAAGTTCCAGGCTAGGCTCCAAAGCAATACAGAGAAACCTGTCTCAAAAAACAAACAAAAAAACAAACAAAAAAAAAAGACCTTGAACTTCCTAGGCAAGCATTCTACCATTGGGGATACCCTCAACCCCATAATTTCCACTTTGAAAAGTCAGTCTGTGACATACATAAGTTGTCTGAACAAATTCTCACAACATTATGACAATAACTATGGCAGCTACTTGCCTCTAGAAGCAGACAGAAATCCAATCCAGGCCACTCTTCCTCCCAATGCTACAGCCCCTGAGGCTTTTTATTTTGCAGTTAATAAGAAGGAAAAGAGACTGTCAGACATCTCAACTGGAGCAAAGGGATTATGACTCTATTTCCCTTGTGTATCTTCTTCTATGACCTCTTGCCAAACAGAAAAGGCCAGACTCCTTTTATAGGAGGCAGATTTTTCTGGTCTCTTCTGCAGCTCAACACAAAAACAGAAGCAGTATTTGCCAGATTCATCAGACACCACAAAGGAAAAACAAACAAACAACAACTTAAGAGCCAGGGTGTAGCTTAGAGGTGGAACATTTCCTAGCATGGGCAAAGCTTGGGTTTGACTTTTAGTACATGAGGTGGGAGCCTCCAGCAGTGAGAGGCTGAGGAAGGGAGATGGGGAGTTCCAGGTCAGGCTACATAGTAAGGCCCTACTAAAACAACCAAAAACCCTCAGCTGTGTGAGGTGGTTGGAGCTAAACACCTTACAGTTACAGTATAACCTGTGTTCCACTCTGTCTCTCCAGAACTTCTTGACCTTAGCCCTAGAAAAGAGTAGTTGGAAGAGAGACTTAAAAGTCCCACAAACCAGTTTTCTAATACCACTATTTGTTTTCTCACAACGACCCAGAAAAGGAACCATCCAGCCATCCCAGGATACCTGCCCTGACAGTCACATGGACCATAGTAGCACAGCTTTTCCGTGGAACTCCAGGTCCCCAGTCCTTGCACAGCGTTTTACCCATAGCCATTTCCTTGGTGCCTCTTGGGATCATGCTTGTTAGAGCCTCCTCATTGGGCAGAATTCCCAGAGATAGTGTTTGGTCGGAACCTCCAGCTAGATCCCACAGGATCTGGAAATCCCCCCCTCCAAACCCTGCACCCCACTCAGAGAGTCTCCAACAAAGGAAAGGCACCAAAAAGCCCAGTTCTACATTCTTGGCAACTATTGCAACTTCCTTCCCTGGTGCCACCAGGAGCCAAAGTCCCTGCCTAAGCAGTCAGCTTTTGACCAAACTTGGGTACAAGCCCAGCTTGTGACAGACACATCATCACCTCTCACCTACAACCTATAAAGTCTCCCTGCTTTAACTTGGGAGTGTGGCTTCTCTGGCCTCTAACTCTGGAACCAGAGAATTCACCTGGGAGTTACTTTGCTCAAATATACCTGTTGTTATACTTTTTCAATTCAGCTTGGTCTGGCCTACGGTGTCAGCAGAGAAATTTATTATCATGAAACAGAACACCTACTAGATAGGAATGCAGATTTTCTCCTTCTTCTGGCCCATGTATACAGAAACAAATGTGACTGTGACTGCTGCTGTGCTCACCATGTCCTGGTTGGGTTTTTGTTGTCTTGCTGTCCACTTGACGCAAACTATAGTTCTATGTGAAGAAGAACCTCAATTAAGAAAATGCCTTCATCAGTCGGGTGTTGGTGGCGCACGCCTTTAATCCCAGCACCCGGGAGGCAGAGGCAGGCAGATCTCTGTGAGTTTGAGACCAGCCTGGTCTACCGAGCGAGTTCCAGGATAGGCTCCAAAACAATACAGAGAAACCCTGTGTCAAAAAAAAGAAAAAAGAAAAAGAAAAAGAAAAGAGAAAAGAAAATGCCTCCATCAATTAAATTGGCCTGGAACACATCTATTGGGCATTTTCTTGGTTATGATTGATGTGCCAGGGCCCAGCTCACCACAAACAAGTGCCACAGCTGGGCAGGTGGTTGTGGGTTGCATAAAAAAATCCAGCTGAGCAAGCCATAGAGAGCAATTCAGCGAGAGAGTAAGTCCTTTTCGTCCATGGCCTCCCTGAGCTCCTTTCATGGTGGACTGTAAGTTGTAAGGTAAAATAGGCCCTTTCCTCCCAAAGTTTCTTTTGGCCGTGGTGTTTATCACAGCAGCACAAAACAGACTGACAGACAGCATTGCCCTGATTCCTACTCTAGAGATAGATAGGAAGGATGCTCATAACTCACTTGTATCACTTACATCACTCTGCTGTTTTCTGTCCTGTGTGACTCCAGGCAGACAAGAAGCCCAATTCGCTTAATGCCATATGATCTCCAACACTCATGCCACATTTTGCCATATTATAGATATTGTGACATGGCTCTGTTTTTCTGAGCAGGCCCTCTCTTACGTTCATTATCTGGCAATTAACTCTAATTGATAAGGACTGGAACTTTTCACTTTCTTTTTTCTACAAATGGATACTGTTTAGACATGGAGTGTGAACCAAAAACATTAAAAGTGGCTTTTTTAGCCTTATTTTCAAAAGGGGGGTTGGTTTTGTTTTGTTTTGTTGATGCTGGTTAGTTTGGGTTGTTCTTTTCATCTTGAGGACAATTAGAGTTAAAAGAAAAGCACCAAGGCAAGCAAGCTGTAAATCCCAGCAGCTGTGGGGAGGCGGGAAAAGGAGGAGGGAGGGGGCATGCTGTGAGCATGTCGCCACATAGCAGAAGTGAAAAGAGGATGAGACTGGGTGTAAGTTTCAGAGGAGGAGTGTAAACGTCCAGACTACCAGAGAAACATACACAGCCTCTAGCCAGCATCCAAAAGAAAGAGACAGGAGAAAAGGGGTGGGGGCAGTTATAGGCATGACCACAGATACACATACAGCAGGTTAAAGAAAGATTGCCTTTGTACAATAGAGGAGACCCCACAAGGGCTCAGAAATGAGGAGTTCCACGGAACATCCAGGACACTGAGTCCACGCAACTAAGGAAATGGAAATGGTGATTTCCAGCAAGAGGTTGCCCTGAGGTACAGAGGGCACCTAGTCCACCTATAAGCACTAGAGAAGGCAGGAATGTTGTACACGCAGTTTTTCTCTTCAACAGAAGGGATTTCACCTGTTTTCTATCCAGAAGGCTGGTGTGGATGCCGTTTATAGCCTGGTGATCATTTGCTACCTATAGAGTCAGGCCTCCCCCCCCCAAGCCCCCAGACTCCGAAGCATTGTTCCCCAATCAATAGAAAACATTCCTATGAAAGAGGTCCCAGGCCCTTCCAAATGATGTGACAGACTTTGATGATCCCCCATGAAAGGCCTCACCCTCCCTGGGGAGTGGATGGGGGGTGAGATGGGGGGTCGGTGGGGGGCATGGGAGGATGGGAGGTAGAGGGAACTGGGATTGATATGTAAAATAAGATTGTTTCCAAATTAAATAAATTTAAAAAAGAAAGAGTTCCTTCCTCCTCGACCCTTATCCTGAGCATTGTCAGACAATAGAATTTACTTATTTGTGTTTTTATGTTCATTGGTGTTTTGCCCAAATGTATGTCTGAGTGTGTCAGATCCCTGGAGCAGGAATTAAATACAGTTGTGAACTGCCATGTGGGTGCTGGGAATCAAACCCAGGACCTCTGGAAGAGCAGTCAGTGCTCTTAACCTCTGAGTCATCTCTCCAGCCCCAGAGCTCATTCTCATAGAAGAGGTCACAAGTACTTTGCAGAAAACATGCACTATACAAAGGAATTTTGATGTGGCCATGCCTTAAGCTTTGTTGTGATAATTGTCACAAGGAAACTTTTTTCCAAAGTTATACTATGCCTAAATATATCAAAAAAATAAGCTTCTGGAGGTCACACTAGAAGTCTGAACCAGCCTAGGCAACCACGCCCTGCTGAACTGGATTTCCTTCTTGATCGTCTTCGGTCATTCCACAGCTGGCCATAGCATTTGCAGGGGTCCCCACACTAAGAAACTTAGGTAGGCAGACTCCGGATGCCCTGGACCAGCTTGTTGCCTCTCTGTCTCTGCTCACAACAGAAAAGACTGGTTCCCAGTCTTCTATCCACCACTAAGAGCTGCCTAGGGACTTGTTTGGTTCACAGCCTCAAAGGACAGCAGATCATTCCAACAATGTTCCTACACTGCTCCAGTGAGTGACCCAGAAGCATCATTTTCTAAGTGTTTAATGGAAGCCACTGTCTGTTTCGTCTTTACTGGGCCTGAGTAAACTCCCTTGTTTTTATTTTTGTTTTGTTTTTAACCTACTTTCTTATAGCAATGTCCGTATAATCTTTCTTGTTATTTTGGTCTTCAACCATTCAATGGCATTCTCATCAAAATTCCAACGCCATCCTTCTCAGAAATAGAAAAAAAAAGTCATAAAATGTACATGGAAGCACCAAGGACCATACATAGGTAAGAAATAGCAAATGAGAAGACTAACACTGGAAGTATGGTCACATCCTGCTTCAAGTTCTACTGCAAAGCCAAAGTAACAGAAACAGACTGGCACTCAGTGGAAGAGGACAGAGAGCCAAGGGGTAAAATGCTACTGTAGCTCCCCCAATTCTGACAAAGACAGCAAAAAGCACACTTAGAAAAAAAGTCAACTTCAAAACAAATGGCACCAGAAAAACTGGATATCAGCATAAAGCAAACTGAAAGCAGAGTTCTCTCACCGAGCACAGAAACAGAACAAATGGATCAAAAACTTCGGGGTAAGGGGTAAGGAGAGGGGGAGAGAGAGAGAGAGAGAGAGAGAGAGAGAGAGAGAGAGAGAGAGAGAGAGAGCACAAGCAGGGACAGAGAGGGACTATCCTGAACAGCCTCTTGCAGTCTTAGCAAACAGGCTGGAGATATCTCAGTTTGTAAAGTGTTTGCCTTGCAAAGATAGGTATGGCAGCTTCTTTTATTATTTTATTGATAAATAAAGCTCAGGGGTCAGATATTAGGGTATAAACCTGATAGATCCACAGAGCAAAAGAGAAAAAGTTCAACTCCGTTGGCTGTCTCAGGGTGACAATACAAACAAATCTCCTGCAACATTTCCCCCTTTTGTCTAAATAAAAAGGAAAGGTTTTAACTCTAACATAATAAAACTTTATATAATAAGAACAATTATCAGGTTAAAATTAAACTCACAATATCCAGTCCATTTGTATTTGGCAAAGTCAGAGAAAACACCCCATTACCTATCCTCTCTTGGTGAATACAAAATTTTATATCTAGTTTACTTTCTGTCATAACTAAGGAAAACTATAACCATAACTATTTGGTCCTCGATCCGATCAGAGACCCAAGAAGGATATACTATTACCTGACTAAACAGGAAGTACAGAGCAAACAAATTTCAAAATTAAGAAATGACAGAAACATTTGTCTACCTGGACAGTCATCCAAGGTTCCTCTGCAATGTTGGGGCATCTGTCTTCAGCCTACAGGCCTAGAATATCTGACAGACTTTACTGTGAAGCGGCCTTTTTGAAGGACTGTCCTACCTTGTCTTGGCAAGGTTTGACAGTTGCCTCCTTTGTGTCCTGCTGGTCCAGTATGGACAGCATACTGTTAACAATTGAGGCAAGGGCAGGTTTTTGCTCAGTGACTAACTTTACCACAATGAAAGTAATTTCCATATGGAATTTCTTTGATGCCTATCATTCTTTTTTGAAGTAAATTGGTGCTGCGAGGAGCAAACATGTCTCATTGTCATGAAGAGCCTTATGTTATTAAAACATTTTAAATGCCATAGTCTATAGGTCTCTGAAGTATTTGAAGACCATTTATCTATTTAGAATATATCTCTGTTTGACCTTGAAAACATACCTAACATGACTCTAAGTTTGATTGCTATAGATGACTAACTACTAACCTATCCTTCTTTATTATCCTAAGTAACTATCAAGGATTAAAACTTTATATTACATTTTTAAATGAACTACATAGGTACAGTACTTTAAACAGGAGTAGAACCATATATACAGTATAACAAAAATAACATATATATATACATATATATATATGCATATATATATATTACATGCCTTTAATCCCAGCACTTGGCAGGCAGAGGCAGGCGGATCTCTGTAAGTTCGAGGTCAGCCTGTCTACAGAGAAAGTTCCAGGACAGGCTCCAAAGCTACACAGAGAAACCCTGTACTGGAAAAAAAATGGACTTCAGGTACAGTAGGATGTAGGTGTGGTGATATTTTGCTTATACAAATAAAGCCTGTCTGAAGGTCAGAGAATGGAGCTTGCCGCTAGCTAACCATAGAGGCCTAGCATATCTGACAGACATTTCTGGGAAGCAGGATATTTGAAAGGACTGGACTGCCTTGCCTTGGCAAGGTTTACAGTCACTCTTATTGGCGTCCTGTTTGTCCAGTTCCTGGCTAGCTCAATCAGTAGAGCATGAAACTCTTAATCTCAGGGTTGTGGGTTCCTGCCTCACATTGGACGCCATTTGTAGATGACTCTTCAGTCCCAAAAACCACAAAGAGGCTTATATTAATTATAAACTGTTTGGCTGATGGCTCAGGTTTCTTATTAGCTACTTCCCTCTTAATTATTAACCCATTTCTAATAAAATAATGCCCCCACATGTTACTCCTTCAGTGGTTACATGGCATCTTTCTGGCAGCTACTCCCTGCCTTTCTTCTTCCCAGAATTCTCCTAGTCTGGGAGCCTCACCCTATACTTCCTGCCTGGCTACTGGCCAATCAGCATTTATTCATCAACCAATAAGGGAAACATACATTCAAAGCACACAGAAGGACATCTCCATCATCTAGGAGGCCAAAAGATGTCATTGGGTCCTCCCACCCTTCACTGTCATGCTTTCTTGGCTGAAGCTACATTCAGGTAGCCTACCCTTCCTCATGTTGCTGTAGAGAACTTTCCACCTCCAGACTCCCAGACAGTTATTCCACCAGTGGTGATGGGAGAAGTGCAAGTTTCTTTCTTCTCATCTCTGAACATCTCCCAAGGAAGGCTGAGTGACCTGACTTCAGAAATATGTAAGCTCTAGGCCAGTTGACACGACCAAAAGATCATAGATCCACCGCTGTCAATCTGAGCTTCACATGAACTAAGAAGCAAAGGCAGTTGAAGAAAACAAAGCAAGCTCTTTTGACCAGGCCAGCCCTGTTCTCACGTAGCCAAGCTCCACAGACTCGTAGTCAGCAGTTAACTTCCACAGATCAGCAATTCTTTGTCCAGCAGGCAGCCCCAAGGCCCATCTATCTCCTTTGTGTAGCTCCTCATATATTTGTGTCTTCCTGTTACAAAAAAACGAAGCCATTACTAAACAGTAAGGGCATATAATCTAACTCCATTCCCCCTGAGCCCATGTCTCTTGCCTCCCCTCATGAGAGATCACTGTGGCCCCCAGAAATGAGAACCCAAAGGCCCTGCAGCTAAGACTGTCACAGGTTGTGCAGATTGCCCTTCCACAAGCTAAGCTTTGTACCAGCTGTCCTGATTATAGGTCTGCATCTGCCAGAGGAAGTGATGCTGTTCAGTCTACACCGGAAGACTCTGTTGGCTAACAAGGGCCAGGCCTGGACTTTAAACCTGGAAGCAAAGCCAGAGTAATAAGGAACTCTTACTGCTATGAGGTGTGGCACAGATACAAAACCAAGGGACATCCTGGTAGGCATCTTACCATCACCCCTACTGATGGCCACCTTCACCAACCAACCAGCAAACAGACAAAAAAACAAGTTAATTAATTAAAAATAATAAAAATCTAAAATTTTTGTCCTAGTTTTTTTGTTTTTGCTTTTGGTTTTTCAAGATAGGGTTTCTCTGTGTAGCGTAACTGTCCTGGAACTCACTCTGTAGACCAGGCTGGCCTCAAACTCACAAGATTCACCTGCCACTGTCTCCTGAGTGCTGGGATTAAAGGCTTGGGCTATCACTGCCCAGTTTTTTGCATTAATCTTGATGGGTCATTTTGTTTGTTTTGAGACAGGATCTCACTATGTAGTCCTGGTTGGTCTGGAATTGGTATAGATACACCCACCTTGGCCTCCCTAGTGCTTGGATTTAAGGTGCATACCACCAAGCTCAGCTTTCCTGTTTTTAACATATTGAGTTAAAATATAATTCCTTCACGGCCGGGCGTTGGTGGTGCACGCCTTTAATCCCAGCACTCGGGAGGCAGAGGCAGGCGGATCTCTGTGAGTTCGAGGCCAGCCTGGTCTACAGAGCGAGTTCCAGGACAGCCTCCAAAGCCACAGAGAAACCCTGTCTCGAAAAACCAAAAAAAAAAAATTCCTTCACAAGACATGGTAGTTGGTGCCTATAATCCTAGCACTTGGGGGTAAAGGCAGGAGAATCAAACGTTCAAAGCCATCTTTGGCTATATAATGTGTTCTAAATCAACCTGAACTGTCTCTAACACACATTTCTCTCATACTGAATATTTTGCCCCTTGAATTTTGCACTTAAAATATCTCATTTATTAACAATCTGAGTCAGGACTCTTTTTGCATCCATCAGGTTCCCCACATTGACTGCTTGGTCTAGAAAAGACAGCCAAGGCTTGCCTGTCTTTGTCCCTCTGCGTAACTGCTTGCCAAGGCTTGCCTATCTTTGTCCCTCTGCGTAACTGCTTGCCAAGGCTTGCCTATCTTTGTCCCTCTGCGTAACTGCTTGCCAAGGCTTGCCTGTCTCCGTACCTCTGTGTAACACAGAAGCCACACAAGCAGACTTCAACAGTATTTAGAGCCAGACATGGTGGTGCCCACCTACTATCCTACTGTTTGAGAGGCAATATGAAGCTCTGCAGCAGGCCCCCAGACCTTAACACAACTGACTCCATGGTAGAAGTACCATTCAGGCCATAAAACTCAGCATGTAGACAGTGCCATCCGCCAAAGCTAAGACAAAGACCTACTCCATCAAAGCCCATAGCTCTGGGAAAGGCTCTAAATGTACTAACCTTGCCTTTTGGTTTCTGTAGTTCACTTCTGGCTGACTGTTCTTGTCAACTGCAGTATGTCAGCCCAGGACATGGTTTTTGTGCTTGCAAGCTCACTCTGAGAAAGGCTCAGCACTGCACTGGGATCTGGAACACCCAGTGTAGTCACCGTCCGGTTAATAGACTTTCTGTTGCCTTAAACCCACATCCTAACAGTCATCTCTGGTAAATACCCCACAAGAGCTCAAGGGCAACTTGAGCTATATAACAAAACCCTATTTCAAAGCAACCACAATAACAAAGCAATCTTTGATTGGAGGAAGGAAGAAAAAAAGCCACTGACAAAATTGTAAGATTTGAGAGTGTTACTGTTTATCTGTTTCTTGTTTACCAGAGCCTGTGGTAAAGGCTTTGCCAAGTTTTTAAAACTTACTTTTGCTTTTGTTTGGGGGGGGAGTTGTTATTTTGTTTTTGTTTGGTTTGGTTTTTGAGATAGGGTGTCATGTAGCCCAGTCTGGCCTGGAACTTGTTATGTATGTAGCTGAAGATTATGGAGAACTCCTGCTCCTCCTGCCTGCCCCCCCACACGCCCAACCCCAGTGTTGGGATTACAGGTACACATCATGGCTTTCAGATTTTAGGATTTGTTCATGGTGTTTTGAGACAAGTCCTTGTATCCGAGGCTGGCCTTGAACTCACTTTGTAGCCAAGAATGACCTTTAACTGCCTGACTGTCTTATCCTATCCCTTCTTCCTTCCAGGTGCTGGAATTTCAGGCCTACACCAGTAGATCATCCAGGGGTCAAATTCAGCTCACTGGTTCTGTTCTCTTACCTGCTGAGGCATCTCACGGGTCCCATCATTTGTCTCTTTGAGGCAGGGTTTCATTCAGTAGCCCAAGCTGCCCTCATGAGACATGGTCTCACTCAGTAGCCTAAGCTAGCCTCACTCAGTAGCCTAAGCTAGCCTCACTCAGTAGCCTAAGCTAGCCTCAAAGTCCATGTAATCTTCCTGCTTCCTCCTCCAGAACACTGGGGTTACAAACACGTGCCACCATTTCCAGGGGTCACTTTGCTGATTGACATAATGGTTGAAATAATCCATCTTACAGGTGAAGAAACTGAGGCACACTGAGGCAAGTGAATTGGAAACCCTGAGTGATGATGGCAGAACTTGGAACAGCCTGGATTTCTAACACGTCTCTTGCTGTGGCTACTTCTCCGCTGGGCACAGGAACGAAAGAGCTAAAGAAGTGGGTGGCTCTTAGAACTGTTACGCTCACGTTGTTTACCCACTTGTCCTTTACTCCTCAGTAGCCCAGGCTGGCCTGGGCATCACTGACCACACTTGTCACTTGCAGGAGCCATCTGCTGGTGAGGTCAGGGGGGAGGAGATCCAGGCCTACCCCCTTTACCCCTTGGCAAGCTCATGGTGCCCCCAACAAAGTGTTCCCAGATAAGCCGGGTCAGCCCCTCTCAGAGAAGGGCAGGACTCCCCTCCCCTCTCGCTACCCCCTCCCCCATGTCTGTCAAACCCAGAAGTAGTTGGCTCTCTCCAGGGCCTGAGTGGGAGGAAGACAGCCGATAAGGGGCAGAACTGATGTCATCAGCTCACAAAGCTGCCCTTGTCTCTTCGGGCTTCAACAGATCTGCTCCTCCCTGAAGCTTCCTGTGCTCTGGTGGGGAAACCCCTTGAAAAACACTGACATGAAAAGGGAAATGCAGAACACCCCAAACTAGAACCTAAAATGGTTGAGCAACAAAAACCAGCTTGTGAGGGAAAACAATAAGTTCAGAAGACTCCTAGGAAGGGGCCATCTCAAGTCTTTGCAGCTGGGGAATCCAAGCCCGTCCTACAGAAGAGGATGCTTTCAGGAGCTGGACTGCATGCAGGTGCGGGAGGCAGGAAGTGTAACTCTTGTCCTGGGGCTGGTTTTTCCCGTATCACACAAGCATATATAAACTTGCCCTTTAAGGGAAATCGTTTATTTTGTTTTAATTTTGTGTGTGAGTGTGGGTGCCTGTGTGGTGATTAGACGATAACTTTTGGGAGTCAATTCTCTTACCATGCAGGCTCTTGGGACGAAACTCAGGAATCAGAGTGAGGTTACAAGCACTTTTACCTGCTGAGCCATGTCAATACCCCCACAACACACTTTGTTTGTTAGGGTGGGTCTCATGTAGCCCATGATGGTCTCAGCCTTGCTATTTAGCCAAGGGAAGCCTTGAACCCCTGATCCTCCTGCCTCCCTCTTAAAACTTCTTGGATTAGAGGTGTGTGCCATCGTGTTGTGGACTGCCACTAGTGGACTGTCAGGTTGGCAGATTCTGTGCTGTGGTGGCTCAAACCTTCCTGATGCAGTCGGGAGGACAGCTAACATTTTCCTGCTAGGAGGGAACAACTCAGACCATGGTATGTTAGGGATGGTCTACAGTATGTACCTCTAAGTTAGGCGGCTGGTCATCTTGAGTACTTAAGTCACGTTTAAAATCATAGTCAGGCTTGGTGGTTCACAGCACTTGGGAGGCAGAGGCCGGAGGATTGTCCCAGATTTGAGACCAGCTGGGCTACAGGAGACTGACCCTTTCTCAAAAACAAAACTGGGGGGTCTCATGCCTTTAATCCTAGTGCTAGAGAGGTAGGTGCAGGCAGAGCTCTGTGAGTTTGAAGCCAGCCTAATCTACATAGTGAATTCCAAGACAGCCAAGGCTACACAGAGAATCTCTGTCTCAAAAAATGTAGGGTCGGTAAGGTACAGTGAAAACCTAATCACCTGAGTTTAATTCCCAGGACTCACATGGTGGGAGGATAAGAGAACTGACTCCTAAAAACTGCCCTCTGACCTTTACACACACACACACACACACACACACACACACACACGTTGTTTAAAAAAAGATTGAAAACGATAAGTATATTATATACACGTATGAAATGTCATATGAAACTCATTTTTTACACAATTAATAAAAGCTAGTCATTTTGTTGATTATTATTATTGTTTTTTTTGGAGACAAGGTTTGTCTGTGTAACTCTGGCTATCCTGGAACTCACTCTGTAGCCAGGCTGGCCTGGGATTCACAGAGATCTGCCAGTCTGTGCCTCCTGAGTGCTGGTATTAAAAGGTAGCTAATCAACTCTTATTTTAAAAATTAGCTCATTGAAAACCAGTTCAGAATGTGAGACACACAACTCTAGCTGGTGCAGCTTCTTGAGAAGCCAAACACAGCCTCTTTCAAGCTTCAAGGTGGAGTCAGTGGTCAGGAGCATGCCCTGGGGAAGTGCGAGTCAATTCACCTCAGGCCATGTTGGGACATGACTAAGATCACTTAGTTGAGTTGAAAGAGAGGCAGAGTGGGGCAAAGGTGTCAGGTCAAACCTAGACAGGGAGTCTGGGGACAGTGTCCCCCAGTCTGCAGCAGGGGAAGCTGTGATTCCAGGCAGAAGAGCTGTGGGGAGGGCAAGAGCCTGGTCTACACAGAGCCACGGGGGATGAAGGCTGAAGCCCCAGTCCTGATGTGCAGTGGGGAGGGGTGGGCAGTGGAGTGTGTGGAAATGGCTCCTGAGTGGCTTAGAGGTGTTGGAAGTAACATGGGACACCTCCCTTTCTACTCCTGTGAAAGTATAGCCCTGCACCTAAGCGAGCTATGTGAGCTTTTGCTGGGTTCTGCTGGCTTTTCCAGAATACCTCTGAGCAGTTCAACCCAACCACAGGGTTTTAGTCAAACCCCTGTTCCCAGGTCTTAAAGACTCAAAAATGCAAAATTATTTTACTGTCAAGCAAAAGAGAAGGAGAACTGGCTTTCCACTTTTTCTTTGTTTTCATTTCTTGTGGCAGAGTATGGCTTTTCAGCCCAAGCTGACTTGACCGTGCTACTTCCAATGCCAGATCCTCCTGCATTAGCTTCCCCAGTGCTGGGAACACAAGCGCCAGTGTTTACCAGGAAAGAGCGTCTGAGTTGATTATGGTGGCACACTTCTGTAGTCTCAGAACTTACGAGGTAGAGGCTAAGGATCAGGAGTCCAAGGTCATCCTCAACTATATAGGGAGTTCAAGGCTAGCTTAGTCTACTTGAGACTGTCTCAAAACAAAACACACACACACACACACACACACACACAAGGTCTGGAGAGATGCCTCAGCAGTGACAAACACTTGCACAACTCAATAATGAGAACCGGGGTTCAAATCCCAGCACCCCTATAAACAAGCCAGACAACCTATTCTACTTTACAAGGCACATATACACATAAAATGACCGAGGCAGTTAGATGGGAAGTGTCCCAGGGTTTTTCCAAATCATGGCACACACAGACTTCTTATAAGTCTTAAATGCTCAGCCTAGCTTAGACACATTTCTGGCCAGCTCTTTTAACTTAAATTAACCAGTTTCTCTTTATCTATTTTGCCTTGGGGCTTATATTTCTTACTTTTGTATATCCTACTTTCATTGGTTTTCTGTCTGCCTGGCTTCTTGCTCTGGGTGTGTCCCTTATTCTTTCCTTCCTTTCCTTTTTGAGCCTAGATTTCCCCTACTATTTACTCTCTCTACCTGCCAGCTTGGCCTATCCTTTCTCTGCCAAGTTATTGACGGGTCAGCCGTCTATCACACCAATCAGGTGCCTTAGGCAATCAAGGTGAAACAGATCTTTTCATAATTAAACAAATGCAGCATAAACTACAGCAACACACATTTACACAGTTAATGTAATTCTGCAGTATAAACAAATATAATACATCATTACCTAGTTAAATAAATATTCTACTACAGGAAGGGGAATTTATATGTCCACAAGTTATTTGTCTCCGACACCTGGACTAGCCTCTGGGCTCACACACACACACACACACACACACACACACACACACACACACCCGCCTAGCACGCCCGGCTGCTAGCCTCGGGCTCTGGACACAGCAGCCACCATGGCTCCTAGGAGGCACGCCGTGGCTCGCTGCCCTCGCCGCCCGGGGCATGCGGTGCCGGTGGCCTGGGATGGCCGTGGACTCCGCACCAGGTGGGCCAGGGTCCGGAGAGAGCAGCCGAGCTTCCTGGGTTGGCAGCAGAGTCGCTGCACCTGCCCGAGCGGGGCGGGGCGCCACCCACGACAAGACCCGCCCCGCCCCGCCCCGCCCTCTCGGCCGCCCCGTCGGGAAACTGGCGAGCGGCTCGGCGGCGGCGGCTTGGCCTCGGCAGGATAGGTAAGCAGCAGCGGGGCGCGCGACCCCGCGGTGTTCTAGGACCTCGCATCCCTGAGCTCCTCGGGGACTCCCTCCACTCGCGCTCTCCCTGAGTCCCGCCTCTCCGTACCCCGCCCCACTCCTCTCCGACACTCAGTAAAATGAAGGGGCCGAGCCAGACAGCTCCTCCGGACTTCGCTCTGTGCCCTGAGCTTGGTGGCAACTCGCGCCTCCCTGGGGGGACCCCCTCCACCTTTGCGGTCCAAAAACGTGGGGCAGCGGACGAGCGGGGAGTCCAGACTCTTCCCCTCATGCACTTCCGCGCCTACCGTGCGCCTCCCCAGATTGGGACCACCTCATGTGTTCAAGCGCGGGAAGTCCTTTGGAGAGGGTCCTTCTGCCATGTCACCCCTGCGCAGAAGGGACAATGCAGGAGTAGCCTCGTTGGTGGGGGCCCCTCAGAGCCCTTGCCTGATTGACACCCCCCCCATGCGTGACGATTTTGAGAGGCAAAGGACAGAGTTCTGTGGTATGGGGTAGGGAGTGTATGACTGTGACTGTCACCAACTTCCTGATTCTCTCACTTGTTCCATGCCTCTTGGTGACTACCAGGAGAACCCTCCTGTTACCCAACGGCCAGTCGTCCCAGACTGCAGACCACTGCGTGTGTGGGCACTGCTGATGATAGCTTGCCCAGAAAGCTCAAAAGGGAACCCCTGCCTTGGGCAGTAATTCACCACAGTGGTCCCAGGGAGAGCGTTCAAGGGTTGCACTCTGAGCTCATCCCGAGACCCACAAAGGCAGGAACTGGCTGAGGTTAATGACTCTAGACACACCAAAGAGCCTGCAGGGTTATGTTCATTTAACCGCAGATGTGCTGTGCATTACATAGGCGCGCCTCCCCTCCCGACGGGAGAGCTGTTCCCCTGTCATCAGAGAGAAGCTAAGAAGGATGAGATAGGCAAATTCATGTGATGACTGGATCGAGGTTTTGAAATCTACTTCATTCAAATTATCCAAGAGTAGCCTGCGTCATCGCAGGCATTACCCAGCTCCATTTCCTCAGCGATGCCACGTGCTTCAGGAACCCAGAGAGAGCTACTATCCGGGAAACCAGGACCCAAGAGCAAGACAGGGCTGTCACAAGGAATTGTAGAGCAAGTGAAACCGAAGGAAATTGGCTGCTGAGTAATCGCTGCCCACAGCTGGCACTGCCTCCCGCACTCAGCAGAGTCCAGGAAAGGGGAGGCCCCGTGGGCGTCAGGTGCCCTCTGAGTTCAGAACTGTCATGGTTCAAGTTCAGCTGGGAGAACTCTGACACAAGCGCCCACCACAGGCCGAGTTCTTGTAGTCATTGCCTGGAACAGAAGTCAGGCTGCGAGAGGCAGGCACATCCTCACCTGAGAGCTCTTCCTGAGGGAGGCAGTGCTGTATAATGAAGGCTGCAGATGGCTGACTCAGCAGTCCCACTAATGTACCTATATAACCGTGGCCACATCACATAAACGCTTCCGGGGCAGGGAGCAGATGAGGAGGTGTCGTGGAAGTGATTTGCTGGAGCGCTAGGGACCAACCAGATGTGAGATGTGTCATGGCCCTGGACACAAGCCTGGGTGCGAGTATTACCTCTGCTTTTTCCTAGCTGTGTGCCTGTAGTCAGGCTAGTCTCCCCAAGCTTAAGTTTCCTTCTGGGTAAACAGAAGGTAGGAGTTGGCCGTGCAGCTCAGTTGGCATTGCACAGACTGGGCATGATGGTATAAGCCGGTAACCCTTGGGAGGTAGAAGCATGAGAATTCAAAATTCAAGGTCATCCTTGGCCACATAATGCGTTTGAGGCTAGCCTGGACTACACAAGATTCTGTCTCAGAGCAAAAGCAAAAACCCAAACCAAACATAATTGTGTGAGGTTTTGTTTCTTATTTTATTTTTCAGACCTGGTCTCTATATAACCCTGGCTGTGCTGGAATTCACTATGTAGACTAGGTTGGCCTCAGACTCATGGAGATCCACCTGCTTCTATCCCCACCCCTGCAAGTGCTGAGGTTAAAGGTGTGCACCACCACTATGATCCCAGCTATTCAGGAGGACCGGGCAGAAGGATTTCTTAGTCCAGGAGTCTAAGGCAAGCCTGGGAGCCATAGTGAAGGGATCATAGGCTGAGTCCTTGTAGCCAATATCCTTTTTCCTTGAAGAAGCAATTGAAAGATGATAGCATTGTCCTAAACATCCCTGGGTCTGATGAACTTATTCTGATGTCTCCAGCTCGGGAAGTTAAGCTGAGTATTTGGTGAAGCTGGGTGTTTGGCTGTATCAGAGCTCGGGTGAACTTGGCTCTTCATATACCCTGGACCTTCCTTCTGGAAAAGCCCAAAATGTCCATTCCTGGCTGATGGGAGACAGTGAGGTCAAGTACAGGGCAGTGCCTGTCTCTGTGCAGATCTCAATGCTGTAATTGTGCTGGGTGAAGGCCTGTGTAGTAAACAAGGATGGGTTCAGCCCAGGGAGAACAGGGCTTTCGAATGGTCCCACTGGCACCTCAGAGCCCTATGCTGCTCTCCAGCACCTGGCCCAGCCCTGCCTAGGGAGAGATGTGCAGCAAGAAACTCCATTCTTACCTGTAGCTCTGTATCTTACGGCAAACGAAAGACACATACGTGTGTGCATACACACACATGTACATTCATACACACTTGTGCACACACACATACACACACACTCAGTGCAGAAGGATGGACACCTTGAGGGTGGGAGGCTGACCAAACAGTCAGAATAAGCATTCTGGATACAGAAGCATGGGAAGCAGGACTTAAGAGTGGAGAAGGAAAGGGAGAGCAGGATGTAGGTGTCTGGGCTTGTAGCTTCACTCTCCTCCATGAATCTAGCGGGCAAGCCCCACCTGGAGAAAGCAAGGCAAGTGAGTGATACAAGGGGGAAAGATTCGAACCCAGCTCCCGGGGGCAGTGACGCATCTAGGAAAACTTGTTTTCTTTTGTTTTTTTTTTAGAGGCAGGGTTCCATGTAGCCTAGGGTTGCCTCAAACGCTCCATATAAATGAAAGTGACCCTGAATTTTTTAAATTTTATCTTACGTGTGTGAATGTCTTTCTTGCCTGCATTCATGTGTGT
Source organism: Mesocricetus auratus (assembly GCF_017639785.1). Taxonomy (NCBI): domain Eukaryota; kingdom Metazoa; phylum Chordata; class Mammalia; order Rodentia; family Cricetidae; genus Mesocricetus; species Mesocricetus auratus. Next base: position 65,006,236 of record NW_024429194.1, read on the forward strand.
ATTCCACGTGCATGTCCGGTGTCCATGGAGGTCAGAAGATGACATTGGGACTGGAGTCACGGGTGGTTGTGAATTGCTATGTCCTCTGCAAGAGCGGCAAATGCTCTTCACCACTGAGCCATCTCTCCATCCCCTGGCTTTGAACTCTCAGCCTCCTTCTATGCTATCCAAGGGTGAAAACACAGGTTGGGTCCCATGTCTACTAGGAAGACTTCTTTTTATCTGTTTTTAATTTAACTTTAATTATGTGTGTATGTATGTGCCAGAAAGGAGTTGGATCCCCTTGGAGCTGGAGTTACAGGTCGTTGTGAAGCATCACATGTGGATGCTGGGAACTGAACTCAGGTCCTCTGGGGAAGCCATAAGCACTCTTAGTTGTGAGTCATCTTTCCAGCCTCAGAAGACTTCTGGGGGTGGGGGAGAGTTACGAGTGAGCGTTTAGACTGTCTACTTTGTTTTGCTTTGTTAAGACCTTAGGAAGAGAAAGACCACCAAGTCAAGTATCTGGTTAGGCTGGAAGGTAAATGCAGACAGCAAGCTGAGTATTGGACAATTCTACCATAGCTGAATAGCCTTAGTCTAAAGAAACATGACCAGGGCTTTGCTCATCATGAACCAGAGAAGCGCAAAGCAAAGGAATCTGGTGGGCACTACATCTGGCCCTCCAGGGTCAAGGGGAGGGGCCCAGGAGGCAGGGCATAATCAGCAAGGGCTTGGTAACCTTGGTACTGTGAAATGACCGGACATAGCAGAGCTTGGAGTGGACCGGGAATTAGGGGTGGTTGGATTCCAGTGCTGTAAGCAGTGGGGAACTGCTCAAGTCAAGGCTTAGCTGACTGCTTGCAGACCTGAGTGCCGTGGCGGAAGTGTCCAGCCATCCTGGGTAGGACTCCTGCAACCAAGAGCAGACTGCTGTCCAGGAGCAGACCATCTGTCCCATGACCCCCAGCTTGCCTCTTCCTTACCCACCACCAGCCACCAGATGGCAAAACTCAATTCAAGCCCTGGGAGGTTAGAGAGGCCCAGCTCCTCCCTGTGGAGTTCCTCCATCCCCAGTGTCCTGGGACAAAGCCTGTGTGCTGCTGAACTTCCTGTTTAGCTGCCTGTTGTTCTGATTTTCAGTGAGTTTTGTTTGGGGTAAGACAGCAAAGGTGTAACAAGCACCTTTTTATGCCAGAAACTGATCCTATTACACAGTGGTGAGAGTAAGTGGTTGTTGTTGCTTTTTTTTTCCAGTAGGAAATCTGTTTGGATAACTTCAGTTCAACATTTTGTGTAAACCTAAATGGACCTAGATGTGCTGGGGGGAGGCCTTTTGATGGACTGGCTACAGCAATAACTTATCACAACATTCTGGGAGGATGAGTCACATTGCTGTAGTGTCAGTCTTCAGGAAGAGCCAACGTGTCCATATGAAGGTGTGACTCAGGGTGAGGGAGTGGAGACCTCCCACCATCCTGGGACCAGATGGTGAAGAACGCTCTGGAGCTCACGCAGTCATGGTCTCATAGTATGACTGCAGGGGAGGTGAGGCTATGGGGGCTTGAGGAAGAGGACATGTCATTGAGGATGAAGAGAAAGGGACCAAGGTCCAGCCAGACAGCCTTGTAGCACCCTTCCCCCTCCAGGATCTTGAAAACAGCCTGTTCCTTCTCCACCATGATGTCCACCAGCACACGCCTATGTACTTGGTCAGAGTGGCTCCACCCAACACTTTCGAAGAGATTTGTAATTGAGCCAATTAACTTAAGCAAATATCCTGTGGTGATGGCTTGACAGCTCTGTTCCTGAAGGCCACGTCTCTCTACTCTCCCTTCCCTAGCTGTGTTGTTCATTTGAGTACACAGGAAGAAACTTCTTTACAAAGAGGCCACCTGGCCAGATTCTGGGTGGCTGATCTTTCACAGGAGCCAGAGCTCACTTGGTACTTCCTAGTTTGGCATCTTTAAGCATATGATCCCTGAATGGGGGCTGGAGAGAAGGGAATGGCAGTAAAGGGGTTTAGGAGTGAAAGGGATGCCCAGAAGAACCCAGTCCCTGTAGAACCTCCATGGGAGGGGGTAAGAGATGGTCCAAGAACTGAAAACCTTGGAAGCTACTAACTGTGTGTCTGAAGTCATCCAACCCAGCTAGGTTCACTTATAAACCAAGGCTACTGGATACCCAGATAGGCATTCAGGCAGCAAGCTAAGTGTGGCAGCAGAATGCCACCTAACTCAAACGCTTGCAGTGCCGGCATCCTTAGAAAACCACTGTCCGATGTTGAGCCCCTCTAGCTCCGTGTATAAGAGGCTATGTCACCTACCACATACATTTGGTACTTTAGACATTGCAAGTGACAGAATGGTAGAGATGGCGTGGCCCTTGAAGTTCAGGAGTCCAGGTCCCTGGCAGGGTTGACATGTTGACACAAGGCAGACTTGTGTCGTGATGAGATGAAGAACAAGAAAAGGCAGGAGACCAGAGTTGGAGGTAAGGCTCAGTGGTTAGAGTCCCGGGTTAGATGCGGGTGTGTGGTAAGAGTCCCGGGTTAGATGCGGGTGTGTGTGTGTGTATGTGAAGGAATGAAGGAAGAGAGACAGGTAAATAAGGGGAATGGTTAGTTCTGTTTTGGTTTATGAATTTTGTATGACTGATTTTTCATGTTACTTTACTGAAGATGACACAAGATCAGAGAAGACTTCCCAGGAGAGGCCAGCAGTAGGATCAGGTTGTGTCACTGAGTTTTAAATGTGTGACTACATTTTCCTAGACCTGAAACTCATGTAAGTGTGGCAGGATGGCTCAAAAGTCTCCTGGCAGATTTACGCTTGTGATAACATTACAAGTATAAAGTGTGTGAAGTAACAAAAATTACCTGAAAATGACCTGATCATCTAAATGTGTTTACCTTCAATTTAGAAGTAGAAAAAAAAATTTTGTTGTTTTTTTGAGACAGGGTTTCTCTGTGGCTTTGGAGGCTGTCTTGAAAGTAGCTCTTGTAGACCAGGCTGGTCTCAAACTCACAGGGATTCGCCTGCCTCTGCCTTCTGAGTGCTGGGATGAAAGGCGTGCACCACCAACACCCAGTTAAAAGTAGAATTTTTGAAGAACACATTTTTTAGTTTTTATTTTATCCCATTGCATTTCATTTTTGAGACAGATCCTCACATAGCCCAGGCTGGCTACAAACTCTATATAGTCGTATGACCTTGAACTTCTGAGTCTCCTGTTGCTACTTCCTGAGTGCTGAGATTACAGGTGTCACCATACCCAATTTATACAGTGCTGGGGTTGGAACTGAGGGTCTCATGTGTCCTAGGCAGGCACTTGACCCACTGAGCTACATTCTCCAGCCCAAGTCCTATTTTTTATCAAGTAGGATGAAATAATATTAAATTTCGATTATTCAAAATTCACAAACTAAAAGCAAAAACAAAGTTTCCAAAGATCCTTGTTAAATATGTAGCATTTATAAATTCTGAAGCTAAGAGCTGTTCTGAGACTTTGGTATATGCTGTAGCTGTAAGTAATAACTGAGAGGAAACTACGATAAAGTAATGCGATGCAGTTTTGGAGAGGTTGTCTTTGTTTCTGTAGTGATAGAGATGGCATACGCTGGGCTGCTGAGCTATGTCCCCAGTCCAACGTGTGGTTCACTTTGTTTCTCCTCTTCTCTTTTCGGCAATTCCTCACTGTGTATCTCTGGCCTAGAACTCACTCTGTAGACCAGGCTGGCCTCAAACTCACAGAGATCCGCCTGCCTCTGCCTTCTGAGTGCTGGGATTAAAGGCGTGCACCACCACCACCCAGCTATTCTGCCCTTTTTTGAAATTAATTTTTATTTTTATGTATATGTAAATGTATGTGTACTGCATGCATGTCTGGTGTCCTTGAAGACAAGAAGAGGGTGTTGGATCCCCTGTTACTGGAGTTCTGAGAAGCTGTGAGCCCTAATGTGGGTGCTGGGGCAGAGCCAGATTCCTCTAGAAAAGCAGCCAGTGCTCTTAACTGCTGAGCCATCTCTCCAGCTCCTCTTAATGCCTGCCTCCCCCATGTGCTGGCCTTAAAGACTTTTTCATGCAGTGACAGGTTGGAATCAGTACTGGGTAGACCCTGGGCTCTGCTCTCTAGAGCAGTGAGAGTTGAGTCTGTGCTGTATCTAGTGGAGTCCATTCTATTTCTTCAGTCTGGGAATGCTTCCCCTGCTACGACTTGGGGCATCTTGGCTCTGACAGTCTGATGACCATAGGTTCCAGGGAGGGAACGGACTTGGGAATGGATGCTGACTGGCAGCAGGGAGGGCTGTCAGCACACCTGCTGGTGGCCTGAGGGCCAGGCTGCTATGCAGGCCTGGACAGCAGGATGTGGGTACTGCAGGACCCTGAACTTAACCAACTACTACTTCCAGGGCTACTCCTTCCCCCAGGCTTGTGGGGTGTAACCTCCTGGCCCTTGGTAACTGTGATTCTAGGCATTGCATCCACGTAGAACAGCAACCCTCAACCCAGAGACCTGTGGCATCCGTGAAATTGGTGTTTCCCGAGGGCTGTCTTCCTGTTGCCAGCATGCTGAGCCAACACTGCAGAGAACAAGTCCCTTCCTGCCAAGTCTAATCACAGGTGTCTCATTTCGTTTCAGGATGTGGTTAGAACCTTGAGAACCGTGGGTTCCAGAGAGGGAGAGAGAACACTTTAGACAGCCAGACTGGATCCAGAGAGCAGATGTTCCAGAAAGCTTCAGTTTAACCCAAGGTCTCTTTCTCCAGAGAAAATAAAAGGAACAAAGGTGTCTGCTTCTTCAAGGAACCACAGGCCGCGGCGCCTGGATGAGGGTGCTGGAGTGACGGGTGAGTCCAGGAGGCCTTCCTGGAGGAGGTGAGTCCTGGCCTGGCTCTGGCTAGTCACCAAAGTGTGCCTCCAGCTGTGCTCACTTCTCATGTGGGAGTGGGAAGTAAACGGAAATGTGCCAAAGAGGGCAGGCCTCAGGGTGGCTCAGCAGACCTGCCCCAGACTCAGAGTTCAGTCTGCTTTTGACAGTACCCAGCCTGAGGACTGTGGCTCAAGCAGAGCTCCTGGAGCCTGGCCCTCAGCATAGCTCAGTCCCCGGGAAAGAACCTCCACACACAATCCCGCTCCTCTACTTGAAGCCTTTGGGTGAGCTAGAGGGAACTCCGCATTTCTCAGCTGTCTGTGCTGATTGCTACCTTCTGCTTTCAGCAACGTGAATAGGCCGTGTGGTGTAGACTCACAGCCCCAGATGACGTCCAGTGCTCACTCCTCCCCGGCCTCCCCTGTGGAGCCACCTCTTCCACTTAATTTTCTTTCCTTTCTTTTTTCTTTTGGTTTTTTGAGACAGGGTTTCTCTGTGGCTTTGGAGGCTGTCCTGGAACTCATGCTGCAGATCAGACTGGTCTCGAACTTACAGAGATCCGCCTGCCTCTGCACCCCGAGTGCTGGGATTAAAGGCGGGAGCCACCAACGCCCGGTTTTACTTTCTTTTTTAAATTTTGTTTTTGTTTTATGCGTATGAGTGTTTTGCCTGCATGGATGCCTGTGCACCACTTGGGTCTCTGGTGCTGCCTGTGAGGCCAGAAGGGAGTATCGGATCTCCTGGGACTGTAGTTACAGCAGTTGTGAGGTGTCATGCGGGTGCTGGAATTGAACCCGGGTCCTCAGAGGACTCTTAACTGCTGAGTTGTGTCCCCAGGACTCTCCTGTAGGAAGACCTTCACATCCCTTAGGGAAGGAGTTGAGTCTCACACCCCATTGTATACCTTTGCAACCCACCCTAAGACCCAAAAAGGTTTTGCTGGTGCCACCTCGGCAATCAGCATGGCTGCTTCCTGGGTCGGATATCCAGGTCCCTCCCACCTGATCATCCAGCTACTGAATGGTTCCCTGCTCACCTCACTGCCCCCTAGCGGCCATATTCCTCTCCTTCCTGGAAAATCGCTCCCCATTTCTCAAGGGCAAACAGCATAAGGACTGCTGTTAAGCTTCAGTCCCTCCTCCAGCCACATTCTGCTACTCCTCTCTCATCTCCTGTTCCCACCATCCTGGATGGCTGTTTTCTGATTAGTCATTCGAGCATTGCTGTTCTCTGATTGGTCATTCGAGCATTGCTGTTCTCTGATTGGTCTTCACTTAAAGTATGCTCAGTTCGCTCCAATAACTGAGGAGAACTCGGGTGCCCAGCCCAAGCTTGTCCCCCTAAGTGACGTTTTGGCCTTCTTCTATTTGCCATTTCTGATACACTCACTCCTCTTTCTATCCAAGGATACCGCTCTTATGCTCCCGTTTTACTATGTAATCTCTGGAACCTGATTAACTGCGTGTGCCCTCCTTGAGGGGAGGCCTTACCCATCCCAGCTCTTCTCGAGTCCCTGGCACAGAGTAAGTCTCCCACTCATCAACAGAATCAATATCAGAATCAGGCCTCTCATATCCTACATAATCCCTAATGCAAAGTAGGAATTTAAAAAGATTTATCTGTTTTTATCTTTTGGGTATGGGTGTTTTGGTTGCATGTATGGATGTATGCCATATGCATGCAATGCCCTTAGAGGCCAGAAGAGGGTGCTGGATCCCCTGGAACGAGTTGCAGATGGCTGTCAGCTATCATGTTTGTGTTGGGAACTGAACTCAGGTCCTATGCAAGAGCAGCTGAGCCAGCTCGCCAGTCTCAGAATAAAGACTTTTTTTATTTGATTTTTGATAACGCTGTGGAAGAAACCACCTGTGTCCCCAGCACAGCCTGAGTTTGCTGGCCATTGAGTCCACACTGTCCATGTACTTACTCTCCACATACCAGGGACTCCCAACACCAGGCTTCACACGGACAGGACACGCTGTGGGGTTAGCTAACAGCACTAAACATCCCAAGCCGAGCCATTGTTAGTTTCTTCAGAGTAGACTAAGCAGGTTTACTGTGTGCGCTGTGAGGAGGGGCGGGGGCCGGGGGAGTGTAGGGTGCCTGCAGCCCAGAGTCACTTTTAGGCAAAGCATGCAAGGTGTGATGGCTTTGGGCAGGGAAAGATGCCGGGAGTGGTCGCTGGGACACTGTACGGGCCTTATTCATTACAACAATAGAAGTCCTCGAGGGCTTAGGAAACGGCGTGAACTCTGCCGTACATTTTCATACACCACCTAACTGAATCCTCCACACAGCCTCAGCTGGGTGTTAGTGACGCATGGTTCATAGATGAGGAAATCAAGGCTGAGCAGGATAAAGTAAATCTCCCAAGGGTCACACGTGGCCAATGGTGGAGACTAAATAGTTTTTGAAAGCTGACCAGGCACACTGATTAGACTGCCAAACTTCTGAGAAATGTTTCCTTTTCTCCCTTAACCCTGTACCCACTACAGAGGCAGGAGCTCTCTAGAGGACGGATTGAGCCTGAGGCCTTGTCTCTTGCCACCAGGGTCCATCAGCTTTGCTCCCATAGGGAGCTCTTCATACTCATCCTCTGACTGGAGTGCTGCCTGGCATACTCCCCCCTCCCCTCCCTCACCCTCATGCCTGGTCCCTGGAAGATGTTGTCACAGAATAGAGTCTTGGAGTGAAGACAACAACAAAAATTTCCTCTGGAATTAGCTTGTGAGAGCTGAGGCAAGAGAACATGGGTCTGAGGCCAAAGAGCTACATAGTGAGAACCTGTCAAAAATAAAATAATTGCCAGACAGTAGTGGCACATGCCTTTAATCCCAGCACTCAGGAGGCAGAGGCAGGCAGATCTCTGTGAGTTCGAGACCAGCCTGGTCTACAGAGTGAGTTCCAGAACTACACAAAGAAACCCTGTTTCAAAAACACAAAATACATACATGCATACATACATACACACATATTCTAAGTGAGTAAATACAGAAGAATTCTCTTGGCCTGTAGATAACATGAGTTTGAACTCCTCCATGGTCTCACACATATGTGTATTTTGAGGATCAGGGATTTTTTATTAATCTGAAAAATTATTAGCAGATGAACCTAGCAGATGAACCTAGAAATGTATCTTAACTAGATATATCATGAATACATAGAATATATGTAGATAATAATATACCTGACACAAAAGATACACAAACCTGTTGTGTGTGTATGTTTTATAGTCTCACATGGTCCAACTTGACCTTGAACTTATTAGGTAGCTGAAGATAACCCTGAACTTTGGATCCTCCTGCCTCTGCCCTCTGAGTGTTAAGTGTGTCCACCATACTCTGCCAACTAAGCTACACCCGAGCCACACAAATCTATTGTGAACAGTTCAGTTTATCAGAACTTAGGCACACAAGCATGGGTGTGCATGGTACTGTATGAAGCTGAGGCCAATGCAACCGATCTAAAGATGTATGGTCAGTTCCAGCTGAAGGGAGCTAGCTCTGTGAAGAGTGTTTAGACACATGAGGCCTCAAAACTGAAGCAAGTCATAATTGCACACAATGAGCGGTAATATTACAGTACTGAAATCTGTATAACCATGCTACGGTGATCATCTCAGAGCTTCCCCTCCTGTGCTCCTGTGGTAACCTCAAACATTGGGAGCAGCTGCTTAAAACGTCACTTGACACTAGTTGTCCGCATCTGACCTGGTCATTCTTCCAGAAAATCTAACATCGTGTTGCACAGTAATCTCTCATAGTTGGTGTGTGTTGCCACCATACAGAGTATGCATATGTATTAATTGATTGCTTTTGTTGTCAGAGAGGCTCCCGGCCAATAGCCACTGACTGCAGTTTTAGGGGAACCAAAAGTTCCATTTCCAAGTGAATAGGAAGTTGGCACCTATAACCTCTGCATTGTTTCAGGATCAACTGTGTCAGACATAAAGTCTAAGAGTAGATGAGATGTGGTATCACATACCTTTAATCCCAGCACTAGGGAGGCAGATCTCTGTGCATTTGAGGCTAGCCTGGTGGAGATAGTGAGTTCCAGGCCAGCCTTGTCTACATTGAGAGACCCTGTCTCTAAAGAAAAAGGGTAAGATACCGCCGGTGTCATCGTCCACCTCTAGAAAGAAGACTGTGTTTCTAACTTTCTAGTCCTCTTTTGCTTATCTCTAATCTGTGCCTCTTTGTCCCTCTTTTTTGTTTCTGTTTTTTTTTCCTCCCTAATAGCCCTGGCTGTCCCAAAACTCACTCTATAGCCTAGACTGGCCTCAAATTCACAGAGATCTGCCTGCCTCTGCCTCCCGAGGGATAATGCATGTATTTTTGTCTTTCTTCAGAAATGATGGCTTTCTTGTTCTCGGCCTCTTTGTAGCTTTACTACATATTTAGATGCACAGCATCGTCTCTAACATGGACATGTTTCATAGCTTTTGATAAACAGCAGCCCTGTGTCTCTCATGTTCCATAGCTGTTGATAAACAGCAGCCCTGTGTCTCTCATGTTCCATAGCTTTTGATAAACAGCAGCCCTGTGTCTCTCATGTTCCATAGCTGTTGATAAACAGCAGCCCTGTGTCTCTCATGTTCCATAGCTTTTGATAAACAGCAGCCCTGTGTCTCTCATGTTTTATAGCCTTTGATAAACAGCAGCTCTGTGTGTCTGCAGCTTACCTTTTCACCCACTGCCCTGGCAGCGTTTCACAGAGAGAGAGGTGGTTGGTTCCCTTTGCAGCTACAGAGAGTTTCCCAGTGTGGCCCTCTCCCACTTGACTGTTCTACAACGGATTGTACATTGCTGCAATTTTAATCAAAGCTGCTACAGACATCCTTGTCCAGGCCTCCGGGGTCACACAAACCAGTTTATCTAACACACAAAGTGAGCCTGGCATGGTGAACCATGCCCATAATCCCAGTACACAGGAGGCTGTGGATCAGGAGTTGAAGGCCAATTAGCAAACCCTGTCTCAAAAACCAAATTAAGTTAGGAATGAAACTGCAGGTGGTTCATGTAGTTGCTATCCTATCCAGTCCTATCTTCTAAGTCATGGCACTGACAGCTGAATTCCAACTATACTTTAACGGCAAGATATTTCCCAGTGTGGTTTCCTCCTGTCCGGAGAGACCCAGACCCAATGTTCTCGTTTACAGCTAAAGGAAATTTAGGTACCAGGATGCTGTGATACCCCGCTTCTCCGATGAGTCACACTCAGGCCCGAAGCCCCTAGCTCCCTCCTCATCTCTGCAGTGGTTCATTCCTCTCATATCCCCTCTTTTCTCAGGCTGAGGCCCCAGGCGTGGCCACTGTGGCATATCAAACTATTCCCAAAGTGAGGTCCAAGGCTTGGTGCTGACCCTACTGGGTCCCGTTTAGGAAGATGAGGCTCCTTCGAAGACGCCACATGTCCCTGCGTCTAGCCATGCTCGGCAGTGCCTTCATGCTCTTCCTCTTCATCCGGCAAAAGGACCAAAAGGACGTAAGCAAAAGGGAGCCGGCCATGGAGAAACCGTGGCTAAAGTCCCTGGTGGGCCAGAAGGATCACGTCCTGGACCTCATGCTAGGTGCCGTAAACAACATTAGAGATGTCATGCCCAAGCTGCAGATCAGGGCTCCGGAACCCCAGCAGACTCTGCTCTCCACAAACCGCTCCTGCCTTCCGGGGTTCTATACCCCTGCTGAGTTGAAGCCCTTCTGGGAGCGGCCACCTCAGGACCCCAGCAGCCCCGGGGCAGATGGAAAAGCATTTCAGAAGAAAGAATGGACCCCTCTAGAGACCCAGGAAAAGGATGAGGGCTATAAGAAACACTGCTTCAACGCCTTTGCCAGTGACCGCATCTCCTTGCAGAGGTCCCTGGGGCCAGACACCCGACCCCCAGAGTAAGTAGCACCCAGAACTCTCAGAGGGGACCAGAGCTTTCCCAGAAGTGTGGCTGGCAGGGCTGTGGTCACCAGCCAGTTGTCAGGAAGCAAGCTGAAGGGGATTTGAGACTAGGCAGGGATTTCTTCTCTTTTGCTGGTCAATTGCCCTTATCCCAGGGGCTAGAGTTCAGGAGTACTATGGTCTGGCAGAGGCCCATAGGGACATGTGAGGCTAAAACAGAGTTGTGGAGGGAACAGGATATAGAAGAAGGAACCCAGGGCTATAGACCAGGATCTGGCACAGGGAACCGGGAGGGGCTGGAACAAAACTGTGGCTTCTGCAGCCCTCGGGAAGCTGGACCTGCGCCTGCCAGCTGGGCCTCTGATGCTAAACCGAGAGAGGAGATAGTTCCTGACTGCTGCTCTGGTGGTCCAGAAGGTTCCCCCACACCACGGGTTCCCTCTAGTGAAGGCCACAGGCCCAAAAAGTTCAACTTTGAGAGAAAGTGTGTATTGGAACTCTTAGGGGAGGACCTTTTCCTCACATTGAATAGCAATAGTCCTCAACTGAGCATTTGCCTTTAATGACTCAGCCCTCTGGGCCCTTTGGACAGTCAGATCTCATGCAGCATCCAAGGTGCAGAGTGAGTCAGCTGTGGGAGCATCTGGCCTTTGAGCAGGGAGGGGTGGGGTACCCGAGCATCACCTTAGGGCACTGAGCCAGCTCAGGAATGGCTTTGGAGGAGGCTGGCTAGTAGTACATCCAGGGTAGAAGGAAGGAGCCACAGAGTTAGAGCAGCTATTCCCAAGTACAACAGGGAAGGGAGATTGGTGTTGTGTGTGGGGGGGGGTGCTGGAGTGGGTTAGGGAGCTCTACACAGATTTCTTTCCCCTCCTGGAGCTCCTCCCCTCCCCCCAGGACTTAGAGAGCTGTGTCCATCCTTCCATTGTTGCAGGTGTGTTGACCAGAGGTTCCGGCGTTGTCCCCCACTGCCCACCACCAGTGTGATTATTGTGTTCCACAATGAAGCCTGGTCCACTCTGCTGCGCACAGTATACAGCGTCCTGCACACCAGCCCTGCCATCTTACTGAAGGAGATCATTCTGGTGGATGACGCCAGTACAGAGGGTGAGGCTGGCCGGCCTGGGGAGGGGTGGGGCCCAGGGTGGCCCAGAGGAGGGCAGGCCCTCTCTAAGGGTCAGGCCTGCTGCTTCACTCCTGTCACAAAGGCGGGAGCAGGAAGAAGGCAGGTGGAGACCCTCTGTCCTTTCCAAAGTCCTTCCACAATCATCCCATAAAAGCATGGTCAGGTCTGTCACAGCAACACTCTACTCCTCACTCCAGTTTCTGTCTTAGCTAGGTTTTCTGTTGCTGTGATAAAAGCTCATGACCAAAAGCATCTTGGAAAGGAAAGGGTTTATTTCAGATTATAGTTGCATCCAGCATGAAGGGAAGTCAGGACGAGAACTCAAGGCAGGAACCTAAAGGAAGGAATGCCACATACTGGTTTGCTTTGCATAGCTTGCTCAGCCTGCTTTTACAACCCAGGACCCCCTGACCAGGGGTGGCACTGCCGCAGTGACATGGGCCCTCCCAGAAAACCAAGAAAGTCTCCCATCAGCACTAGACTTACAGGCCAATCCAATGGAGGTCTTTTCTCAATTGTCAATCCCTCTAGTTTATGTCAAGTTGACAGAAAAGAAAAGGAGAGGTGGGGAGAGAGAGAGAGAGAGAGAGAGAGAGAGAGGGAGGGAGGGAGGGAGGGAGGGAGGGAGGGAGGGAGGGAGGGAGGAAGGAAGGAAGGAAGGAAGGAAGGAAGGAAGGAAGGAAGGAAGAAGAAAGAAAAAGACCAACCAGGGCAGTACCTTTTCATAGCAGCCAGCAGGCCTGTGTTCCTAAATAAGTTTATATTCAAACTATATGTATTATATGTGTCTGTGTGTAGGTGTATGCATGTGTATGCAGGTGCCCTAGGAAGCCAGGGATCCCCTGGGGATGGAGTTTCAGGTGGTTCTGAGCAACCTGATGTGGATGCTGGGATCAGGACTGAGGTCCTCTAAAAGAGCAGCATGTGCCATCCCCCCAGACCCAATTCCTCTGTTCTCTCCAGTCACCTCCTGTTTCCCTGGGTTCATCCTTTTGTTTTGTTTTGTTCTGTTCTGTTCTTCTTTCTGTGTGTAAGTGTCTTGCCTGCATGTATGTCTGTGTACCATGTGTGCACCTGATGCCCTTGGAGGCCAGAGGGTCCCCTGGAACTAGAATTACAGAGGATTGTGAGACTCCATGTGGATGCGGGGAATTGGGCCCGGGTCCTCTGTAAGGGCATCCAGAAGTCTTTGCCACTGGGCCATCTCCCCAGTCCCCCCCCCTCAATCTTAAGGCCACATCTGTCATCTCTAAGTTCTCACCTGAGGACTCGGGCTGGTCCCCTTCATTTTCTGGGTCCAGCTTTGAGGATGTGTGCTGTCCTCCCTGACTGGGGAGATGCCATTACCCACAATGCTATTCACTGCCACATCTCTACACGTACTCCTAGGGGATGTGCATGCTCTGACACCCCTCCCCAAGGCTCTCAGACTCTGGGAGGACTGCGGGTGCAGTTCAGTGGGGAACAGCAGAACCATGGGGTCAGCAATCTCTGCACGTCTGTCCACACAGGATGAAATTTCCCACATTTGACTGTTTGATCAGATTAACTGGCTCTTGTTACACACACAAAAGGGCTGTGTCTCTAAAGGACAGTGTACTTGCTCTCCGTCCTCCTACCCAGGTGCCCCATAGCAGTGCTGTGACCATGATTAATGGGCATTTGATACTTGGGAGAGGAGAATCTGTGCTAGACTAGGGGACTTTTAATTCCTTGCCATGAATCAGAACCAGGGCCCATACTTCATACCTTATTGCTCTCTCTTCTTGGAACTTAATTTATTATTTTGTTTGTTTTGTTTTTTGTTTTTGTTTGTTTGTTTTGTTTTGTTTTTTGGAGACAGGTTTTCTCTGTGTAGCTCTGCCTGTCCTGGAACTCTGTAGACCAGGCTGACCTCGAACTCAGAGTTCCCCCTTCCTCTGCCTCCCAGGCGCTGGGATTATAGGCGTGTGCCACCACTGCCTGGCTGCTCAATTTATTTAGTTGAAAAGAAAAACTTTATTTTAGATTTATAGATTTTTTATGTATATGATTGCTTTGCCTGCATATCTGTACGTATACCATGTGCATGCCTGGTGCCTGTGGAGGTCAGAAAAGGTTGCTGGGTCCCCTGAAACCGGAGTGAAGGATGGTTGTGAGTCACCACGTAGGGACTGGAAACCAAACCCAGCCAGTGCTCTTAACTGTTGAGCTATCTCTCCAATACCTTTGTGAGGCTTTATTTCTTATTTTTTAAATTATTCCTCATTTTTTACATGCATTGGTGCTCTGCCTGCATGTGTACCTGTGTGAGGGTGTTATATCCCCTGGAACTAGAGTTACGGACAGTTATAAGCTGCCATGTGGGTGCTGGGAACTGAACCTGGGTCCTCTGGAAGAGCAGCCAGTGCTCTTAACCTCTGAACCATCTTCCCAGCCCTTGTGTTTTTTCTTTAAAATAATATCTTATTTGTACGTATGTGTATGTGAACGTGTCTGTGTATGGATATGCGCACATGAGTGTAGTGCCCACAGAGGCATGAAGAGGTTGAGTTACAGGTGGTTGTGAGCCACCTGAAGTGGGTGCTGGGAACCAAACTCGGGTCCCCTGCAGTTCAGCAAGGGCTCTTAAGCACTGTGCCGTCTCTCCAACCCCCAGGAAATAATTGTAGATCATAGTGAGTTCTATGAAGCAGTTCCACTAAGAGGGGAAAGGAACAGTGCTAGATACTAAGTCAGGAACTCTGTCAGCAGAGATACTGGGGAAGGCTACTCAGGCTGTCCCGCACAAAAAGAGCAGCCCAGGGCCCTTGGGCATGGTGTGCTGCTGGGAAAGCAGGCTGGCATGGCTGGAAGGAAGTGATCAAGGCAGCCGCAAACCTACACAAAGAAGTGAATGTGTGAGTCACCAGGCCTGTGTAAGCAAGCGAGTGTGCTCTTGTGAGTCACCAGGCCTGTGTAAGCAAGTGAGTGTGAGTGTGCTCTTGTGAGTCACCAGGCCTGTGTAAGCAAGTGAGTGTGCCCTTGTGAGTCACCAGGCCTGTGTAAGCAAGTGCGTGTGCTCTTGTGAGTCACCAGGCCTGTGTAAGCAAGTGCGTGTGCTCTTGTGAGTCACCAGGCCTGTGTAAGCAAGTGAGTGTGAGTGTGCTCTTGTGAGTCACCAGGCCTGTGTAAGCAAGCGAGTGTGCTCTTGTGAGTCACCAGGCCTGTGTAAGCAAGTGAGTGTGAGTGTGCTCTTGTGAGTCACCAGGCCTGTGTAAGCAAGTGAGTGTGCCCTTGTGAGTCACCAGGCCTGTGTAAGCAAGTGAGTGTGAGTGTGCTCTTGTGAGTCACCAGGCCTGTGTAAGCAAGCGAGTGTGCTCTTGTGAGTCACCAGGCCTGTGTAAGCAAGTGAGTGTGAGTGTGCTCTTGTGAGTCACCAGGCCTGTGTAAGCAAGTGAGTGTGCCCTTGTGAGTCACCAGGCCTGTGTAAGCAAGTGCGTGTGCTCTTGTGAGTCACCAGGCCTGTGTAAGCAAGTGAGTGTGAGTGTGCTCTTGTGAGTCACCAGGCCTGTGTAAGCAAGTGCGTGTGCTCTTGTGAGTCACCAGGCCTGTGTAAGCAAGTGAGTGTGAGTGTGCTCTTGTGAGTCACCAGGCCTGTGTAAGCAAGTGAGTGTGAGTGTGCTCTTGTGAGTCACCGGGCCTGTGTAAGCAAATGCGTGTGCTCTTGTGAGTCACCAGGCCTGTGTAAGCAAGTGAGTGTGAGTGTGCTCTTGTGAGTCACCGGGCCTGTGTAAGCAAGTGAGTGTGAGTGTGCTCTTGTGAGTCACCAGGCCTGTGTAAGCAAGCGAGTGTGCTCTTGTGAGTCACCGGGCCTGTGTAAGCAAGTGAGTGTGAGTGTGCTCTTGTGAGTCACCAGGCCTGTGTAAGCAAGCGAGTGTGCTCTTGTGAGTTGTGCAGTGTAAAAGGTGCTGGCACCTGCGGTTTGCTTTACTCTTCATTTTAATCTATACATTTAATACTTCCTTTTAAATATATGAACTGTTCTCTTGTGTGTGTGTGTGTATGATGCTGAGACTCAAACCTAGGACCCTGTGTACAATAGGCAAGGTTCCTGCCTCTCCATCTTAACCATGTTTTTCTTTCTCTTTTAGCCAGGCATGATGGCATTTACCTTTAATCCAGCACTTGGGATTTAGTCTCTATGAATTTGAGGCCACCCTTGTCTGCATAACAAATTTCAGACAAGCCAAGTTTATTATTATTTGGGTGTGCATGTACGTGCATGTGTTTACGTACAGGCACACATGTCACGGTGTGGAGGTCAGAGGGCAGCTTTTGGGCACGTCTCTCCTCCTCTGGCTCTCCTGCCTCTGCCTTCCATCTCGCTTGTAGGAGGTCTGGGGTTACAGACCCGCGCTTCCACAGCTGACTGGTTTTTAACATGGGTTCTGGAGATGGAATTCATGTCATCAGCACCCTGCCTTTGCCCTCTGAGCCATCCCACCGGCTCCATTTTTAAGTGCACAGCCCTTTGGCACTAAGTCTACCCGAATTGTTGTGCAACTATCACCATTTCTGTGCGCAGGCCTGTTTCATCTTCTCATATTGCAACTGTGTGCCCGTTAAAACCGCAGTGCCTTCTGCCCCAGTGCCACCATCCTACCTTCTTCTGTCTGCCACGTTTGACCACTCTAGGTACCTCAAGTAGGTGGAACCATATAGCCTTTGTCTTTTGGGGACTGGCTTCTTTCACGTTCCATAGATCTGTCTGTGGAACACACATCAGCGTTCTCTCTCTTTTTTCAGGTTGGATTATATTCCCTGGTGTAGCTACACCCCATTTTGCATATGCATCACATGTTGGTGGGCATTTAGCTGGGTTTACCAGTGGCTTTATGACTAAACCTGCTATGAGCAGGTTTACAAATATCTGTTTCAGTCCCTGTTTTGAATTCTTTTTCATCTGTACCCAGAAGTGAAATTACTAAATTGTATTGTGGTAATTCTGGGGTGGATTATTTTTTATTTATTGTTGTTTGGTTGGATTTTTTTTTCTGAGTGTTGGGAACTGAACCCAGGGCTTTGCACTTGTGGGAGAGTTAGTTCTTTCCTTCCACTCTGTGTTCCAGTAATTCAACTCAGGTTGTCAGGCCTTCATAGCAAGCACCTTCATTCACTAAGTCATCTCACTGGTCCTAGATCTGTCTCTAATGCACCTTTGAAACTGTTAGTAAACATTATCTAGTTGTAGTGTGCTAAGACAGAAGAATTGTGAGCTTGAGTTCAGCCTGGACCACATAGTGACACCACATCCTAAAAAACAAATAAAGCAGCTGGGCATTGGTGGTGCACGCCTTTAATCCCAGCACTCCGGAGGCAGAGGCAGGCAGATCTCTGTGAGTTCGAGGCCAGCCTGGTCTACAAAGCTACACAGGGAAACCCTGTCTCAGGGGAAAAAAACACAAAAATTATCTGATTTATGGTTCTAAGAGATGAGGTGCTGGGAGAGGTCAAGAATATAATTCAATTAGTTGAGTGTTCGCTTAGCATGTACAGGGTCCTGGGTATAATCCACAGCTCGGCATTAACCAAGCATTATGGCACATGCCTGTTTTCCTAGAGTATGGAAGGCAGATACAGGAGGATCAGAAATTCAAGGTCATCCGTGGGTACACGAAGAGTGTGAGACCAGGGGCAGGAATGATGCCAAGGACTGGAAGGATGGCGCAACACTGAAGAGCACGGCTGCTCTTTCAGAGGGCCCTGGTTCCCAGCACCCACCTGAAGGGTCACAACTGTCACTCCAGTCCTAGGGATCCAACACCCCCTTCTGGTCTCCATGGGTACTACATCATACATGATATACAGTCACACCTGCAGGGGAAAACACCATACACATAGAATAATTTTTTAAATTAGAAACTCAAAAGATGAAAGAAAAAATAAGAGACCCTGGAGAGAAGGAGACAAAGAGATGGGGGCTAGCACATTGCTCAGTGGTAGAGCACTTGGCTAGCATGCTTGAGGCTCTGAACACTGTCTCCACCACCATCAAACAATAAGGAGAGAGAGATAGGAAACTGCAGGGGAGTTTTGTTGTTGTTTGTTTGAGACAGGGTTTCTCTGTGTAGTTCTGGCTGTCCTGAAACTCACTCTGTAGACCAGGCTGGCCTCAAGCTCAGAGATCTGCCTGCCTCTGTCTCCTGAATGCTGGGATTAATGGTGTATGCCACCACCACCTAGCAAGGAAACTGCTGTTCAAAGTGGCTTCCTTATCTAAAAATATTCTGGGAGAATATGGAGTGGTGACTGGGAGAGTGGCTGACTGTGACAGCTGAGGGGACAGTAGGGATGGAGTAAGAACTGATCAGCTTGCTGTTGGGTTGACAACAGAGCTTTAAGGAAAGGAAGGGGCAGGGAGAACCCAGCTTGGCTCCAGGGTGGAACAGCTAAAGGGATGCTGGTCACCAGAAGAGGCTGGGGAGGGGCAGAGTTCTACAGGGCTGGAGGAAAGCCTTGGAGCCGTCACTCACAGAAGCACTGTGGGCCGTGGGCTGCACTGGGTGGATAGGGGCTTACCTCAGTCTTGTGGACTCTTACCCTGGGAGTGGGTGGCAGACTATGGAACCTAAATCACAAACTGTCATGTGGGGGACATGAGCACACAGGCTGGCCCACCTGTCTCTAGGCTCAGCTGTGCTATACTCTGCCCTAGGTCCTATGTCCAATAATCCCAGAGACGAGACGGAGTTGTCTGACTCTCCTGCCAGGACCTGAGGCCCAGAACCAGGAGCTCCCAGCCTGACCCCCTGAGACAGGAAGGAAGGCGTGGGAGAGCTCTAGAGCGCAGGGCCCTGGAAGTCAGAGCTCTGCTTCGCACTGTCTTACCACACAACCCGCTTCCTGCGATGCTTGCCACTGCTATCTCCACCATAGGCTTCCGGTGAGCAGAGATGAGCGGGTAGACTTCAGCCAAGCTACTGAGAAGATGACTCCCCAGCTGGGCTCCTCCTTCCTGTCAGCAACACCTGGCAGGGGCCAGGCTGGGGCTCACCCATCCAGTGGTGGTGGCAGACCTCCCTGCACAGGCCAGTGTCCCCTCCTGGACCGTGCATTGCAGACACTAAGTCACTCCTGGGCCTAAGCCACCACATGAGGCTAAAAGGGAACAGCCAGGTCCTGGCACCAAACACAAGAGGCTCCATTTCTGGAGCAAGACAAGCCCCCTTCTCAGGTGACTTCCTGGAGGGTTTCATTCACAGGGCAGTGGGTCAGAAACACTGGCCTATCAGAAGAGCTGGAAAAGAAAAAACAAGAGTTCAAGTTGCAAAGTATAGTTACTTACCCTGAGACTCTGCTCTCTCTGGCAACTTGACAAGTCCCTTTATTCTCTCTCCTCCTTGGGGAAGCAGCAAGACCATAGGTAGCTAAGGGGACCAAGAAACACCCACACCCCCAAGAAACTCCTACCCATTAAGTCCTGGTAGGTGACCTCACAGCTCTTGGAGGAGACAAGTCCACACAGAAGCTGCTTTGGACCCTTTCACGGCCATCATGTTTCCTGGGATGGCCTGGGCTCCAAGTCCTGGCTTTCCATCTGTTAACCTGAGGTTGAAAGACATGAAGTCACCTGCTTTAATGACTGGCACATAGTAGGTGTTCAAGTATTGGTGTGGTGTGGTGTGGGGTGTATGTGTGTGTGTGTGTGTGTGTGTGTGTGTGTGTGTGTGTGTGTGTGTGTTAGATATCAGTAACAGCACAATGAATTGTTTTCAGGACTGTGATTTACAAGGCACAGTGGCCAGAGCAGGGCCCAGTGTGAGCTCACAATTGGAAGGGAAAGGACACACACAGTTGTCCTCCACTGCTAAAGCTGCAAGCAACTCCATTTTACAGTTACGAACAGAAGAGGGGGCTGGAGAGACGGCTCAGGAATTAAGAGCATGTGCGTCTCTTCCAGAGCTCTGTGTTTGGCACACTGGGCGACTCAACCCTGCCTCCAACTCCAGCTCCAGGGCACCTGACATCCTCTGGGCCCTGCCACACTGCACTCACACACGCAGACACACACACACACACACACACACACACACACACGCACGCACGCACGCACGCACGCACGCATGCACGCATAACTTTAAAATAGAATCTTTTGCTGCTGCTGTTGTTGCTGTCTTTGAAACAGAACAGTAAGACAGATGTGGTGGTGCACACCTTTAGTCCCAGCACTCGGGAGGAGAGGCAGGTGGGTCTCTGTGACTTTGAGGCCAGCCTGGTCTACAAGAGCTAGTTCCAGGACAGCCTCCAGAAACCCTGCCTTGGGGGGGGGGGGGAAGGAGCCTCTCCAGGTGTTTCCCACAAAGGGAAGAGGCAATCGAAGTCCCTGAGGCTTGGTCTGTGCATGGAGCAGAAACAAGGGCAATGTGGCTGAGAGGAGGAGCCAGTGCTCCCTCAGGAGGAGCCAGTGCTCCCTCAGGAGGAGCCAGTGCTCTAGCACAGGGACCCTCCCTTCTGCAGACTCCAGTCCAGCCTGCACTAAGCTGGCAGATCACCGACCACCTACTGTGATCACCATGGTCTGTCTAGCTTCCAGGCAGTCAGTCAGTCATTCCTTAAGATATACGATCATGTCTGCATGCCCCCCCCCCGCCCTGTACTTGGGTCCCTAGCACTGTGCAAGCCTGTGGACACTTGATGCTGTTTCTTTTATATACACGGATCTCTTATGAAAAGTATGCATTCTTCCTGGGCATACCCAGCACTTGAGAAGGGAGTTGGAGGCAGGATGATCAGGAGTTCAAGTCCAGCCTGGGCTACATTTGACCCTATCTCTAAAACAGAAAATTGTTTTCTCTCCTCTTGTTATACTGCTAGAGGGGAATTGATGCTGGGCATCAATTGATCCATACCCACAGTCCCTTTTAGTATTTTGTCTACTTATCTGGTTTTACTCTCCTTAATGGGTTCCATTTACAGAGGAGAAAGTCAAAGATTAGGCTTATGCGGAGCAGTGTAGCTTAGTGGTGAAGCACTTGCCTGACATAAGGCCATGGGTTCAACCCCCAGCCCCTCACAGAGGGTAGATGGCCACAGGCACGGGACCCACCCTGATGGCAGACCTGTCCTCCAAGGGGCCCAGCCACAGGCAGGGCTCCCTCCCTGCATGTCTCCCCTGTCTGCTTTTGCCTCTGTAATGGCTCTGCACAGGTGTGTGGGAAGGTTGACATTCAGACCTGCTGGAGACCTGGGAGTGCCTGGGCTTGGTGCCCACAGGGAATTAGTGAGGAGCTGGTAACAGTGGCCTTTCCCTTCCAGAGCACCTGAAGGAGAGGCTGGAGCAGTACGTACAGCAGCTGCAGATCGTGAGGGTGGTGAGGCAGCAGGAGCGGAAGGGGCTCATCACAGCCCGGCTGCTGGGGGCGAGTGTGGCGCAGGCCGAGGTGCTCACATTCCTGGACGCCCACTGTGAGTAGGCGATGCCCCGGTGGAGGTCTAGATGCCTACTCTTCCCCATTCGCCCCACACTGATCCCAGGCATGGTTCCAGAGAGAGCACAGCCATGAGGCTTGGTGACTCAGAACAGCTTCCCTGATCTGTACCATGAAGAGAAGCCCCTGTCCCACTAGGAACACTCTTGTGTGTGGAGTTAAATAGGCCTCCCCTGTAACTTTCTCTGAAAGAACAATAGAAACCGGAAAACTCTAGACTGGCATCAGGAACCCTGGTTCCCATCTGACTCTGCCATTAACTGAGCCTCATTTCCCTTACTCACCTAACAAAACTTCACTAATATAAGGTAAAAATGGGGCTCAAAAGATGGCTCAGAGGTTGAGAACATTTGTTCATGCAGAGGACCAGGGTTTGATCCCCAGCACCCACATAGCTGCTCACAACCATCTGTAACTCCAGTGCCAGGGGAGCCGATCCCTTTTGCTGACCTCTGCAGCACACGGCACACACGCGGTACACAGATATACAAGCAGGCAAAACACACATGTGCATAAGGCAAGATAAATAAGCCTAAAACAATCAAGAAATATAGAACCTATGTTCATTTAAAGTCCCAAAACTAGCCGGGCTGTGGTGGCTCACGCCTTTACTCCCAGCACTCAGGAGGCAGAGGCAGGTGGATCTCCTTGAGTTCAAGGCCAGCCTGGTCTACAGAGCTACACAGAGAAACTCTGTCTTGAAAAATCAATCGAGAAGGAAGGAAGGAAGGAAGGAAGGAAGGAAGGAAGGAAGGAAGGAAGGAAGGAAAGAAAGAAAGAAAGAAAGAAAGAAAGAAAGAAAGAAAGAAAGAAAGCCCTAAAACTGTCTAGACATGGTGACAGTGCCTGTTATCTCAGCATTTTGGTAGCAGAGGCAGGGGGATCACAGCAAGTATGAGCCCCCAACCCCTCACCCCTGCCACACACTCAGTATAACGTAAAGCAATTTCTAGCCAGTGGAGTCTGTATAACAAAGGATCAAGAAAGAAGACCCTAAGGCCTGGGAGGAGGGTATTTCTACAGTTAGAGCTGGGAGTTCACGTGCACTTCTCTGGAGGACAGAGAGCCGAAGCCCATACTCAGGTGGGGGCTGGAAGCCCTGAAGACGCCCCCTCCAGGTCCATGGTGGTTTGCATCTGATTTATGCTGACCAGGTTGCTGCCCCAAAACCTACCCCTCCCAAAGCTTCAGAGATGCTCTGTGTCCCCTTCTGTGGAGCTTGCTGTGTGTGCACCCCACCCCATCTTCCCCGGTCTCTGTGGGTAGAGGGTTCAGCTGCAGCTCAGCCCCTGACCCCCACCTTCTGGCCTGGGTCTGCAGGTGAGTGCTTCCATGGCTGGCTGGAGCCCCTCCTGGCTCGAATCGCTGAGGATAAGACAGCGGTGGTGAGCCCAGACATCGTCACCATCGACCTTAACACTTTCCAGTTCTCCAAACCTGTACAGAAAGGCAAGGCCCACAGCCGTGGCAACTTTGACTGGAGCCTGACCTTCGGCTGGGAGACGCTCCCTGCACACGAGAAGCAGAGACGCAAGGATGAGACCTACCCCATCAAGTAAGGACTGCACCCTGGTGAGCCCCCACCTTGGTCTCTACCCACTCAGCTCAGGGACTGGCACCATCTCACACCAACATCTGCTAGGTGCTTTATCAAGCTCACCTCCTGTGAGGTAATGTTACCTGTTTACGGCTCCTGCAGCTAGTACAGGGTAGGTGAGGACCTGTGTGACCCAGCATAGACCATACTGCCTCACGCCGTGATAGCTTGCCCCTGTGCATCTTCACCCATCTCTTATTCCCTATACCTAGAAGGCCAGGGCCCCGGCTTGCAGAGTAGGTGAGAGATGCTGTGTGGGGGTCAATGACCATTGTGGCATGGGCATAGTTGTGGCATGGGCTCCCAGGTCACTGTCTTTGAAAAGACTCAGAAAAGGCAAATGTGTGCTGGGCCTGGTGATGTTCTCTTGTCTTAGTCACGGTTGCTATTGCTGCAATGAAACACCATGTCTAAAAGCAAGGTGGGAAGGGAAGGGTTTATGTGGTTTATGCTTCTACATTGTAGTCCATCATCAAAGGAAGCCAGGGCAGGGACTCAAACAGGGCAGGAGTCTGGAGGCAGGAACCTGGAGGCAGGAGCTGATGCAGAGGCTATGAGGGGGTTCTGCTTACCAGTTTGCTCACATGGCTTGCTTAGCCTGCTTATAGAACCAGGGATGACACCACAATGGGCTGCCCCTCCTGCATCAATCACTAATTTTAAAATGCCCTATGGGATTACCTATAGTTTGATGTTATAGAGGTACTTTCTCAATGGTGGCTCCCTCCTCTAAGATGATGTTAGCTGTGTCAAGCTAAAACCATCCAACACATAATCCTAGCCTCTCAGGAAGCTAAGACAAGAGGACCACAAATGTTAAGACATATCACTGCTCAGGGGAAGAGCACTTCCCCATCATGTGCAAAGGTCAGTCTGGAGCAGGGCAGGGTAGGGTGAGGGAAAATGAGCAAACACAGATTATTTGGGGCAGTTTGAAGCTCCTTACAGTTGACCTGTACTTTTCTTTTCTTTCTTTTTTTTTTGTTTTTTGTTTGTTTGTTTGTTTTGCTTTGCTTTGCCTTTTCAAGTACAGGGTTTCTCTGTATTGTTTTGGAGGCTGTCCTGTAACTCGCTCTGTAGACCAGGCTGGTCTCCAACTCAGAGATCCGCCTGCCTCTGCCTCCTGAGTGCTGGGATTAAAGGTGTGCACCACCACCGCCCGGCTTGCCCTGTACTTTTCATTAAAGGGATGCATCGTAATAGTCTGGCTTTGCCGCCCACCTACATATAGTCTATTGGTGTTCTTTTGTTTTCTGGGAGGGATGTTAGGATTTGTTTTTTTTTATAATTGTTTCAAATATGTGTAAACCAAACTGGGCACATCTGAAACCCCACCTTTGAAAGGGAAAATAGAAACCATTCTTTACCGTGGAGTGGTGGTTCTCAACCTTCCTAACACTGTGACCCTTTAATACACTTCCTCATGTCGTGGTGACCCCCAACCATAAGATTATTTCATTTCTACTTCATAGCTATAATTTAGCTGCTGTTATGAATTACAATCTAAATATCTGATATGCAACCCCCAAAGGGGTGGTGACCCACAGGTTGAGAACCACAGCCATAGCATCTTCTGAAAACAAGCCGTCAGTCTAAATAGCTGAAAGGCAACGTGCTCAAAACTCATGGAGGCTTGCCTCTCCTGTTCCTTGCCTGCCCAAACCTCTACAGATTGCAGTTTCCTGGTTTTTTGTTTGTTTGTTTGTTTGTTTGCTCTGTGTGTGTGTGTTCAAGTACATGTGTGTGTCTGAGTACAGAGTGCTGATGTGTGTGCAGGTGTGCATGTGCACATATTTTTACACGTGTGTGGGCACATGTGTAGGTGAGTGCTTCTGCTTGTGTGTGCACGTGCCCAAGGATGATGATGGGAGTCATCCTTAATTTCTGCCTCAGTCACTGAGGCACTGTCTCCCAGTTAAACCAGAGCTCACCACTATAACTGGGGTTGCTAGCCAGCTCGCTCCAGGGATCTTGTCTCTGAATCTTGAGTAACAAGAAGGTTGTCGTGCCCACCTGGGGTTTACCTGAGGTTGTAGGATCTGAACCCGGGCTCTCCCACTTGCACAGCAGACACTTTAGCCATTCGTGTGCCATTGTTCTGTCCCGATCGTTATGGATTTTAGGCTAACCTGTACAAAGTTCCAGGAGAGCCCGGACTCTAGAGTAAGACCCCCTCCCCCATCTTGAGAAACAAAAAGCAAAAAGAGGGGAAAGAGAAGACAGGAGAGGAAGGAGTCTGCACTCCCTGCTGACTCTCTGTTTGTCTCATAGGAGCCTTTGTTTGGCATGTATAGCAACAAACCCTTACCCCACCCAGCCCAGGGCCAGGCACACAGCAGCACGGTTAAGGGCAGGGCACCTGGCCCTCACCCATCACTAACGTCCTGGCGTCTGCAAGGCCGTCCAGTGGGAGGACAAAGCTCCAGTGTTTGAGGAATGAATTGCTATTTGGTTCCGGTGTCCTGGCAGCACCCGTGGCTTACCAGAAACACCCCGTATGGTGGTCCTTCGACAGTAGCATCTCTCACCAGTGTCGCCTGTTCAAGGCCACTAGCAGCTTCCCTCCGAGCTTAAGTTTCTCAGGCAGTCTAAAACACACTAGCAGACTAGGCCCCAGCTAATGCTGTAGCCACACAGTTCCTGAAGGAACTCTGACAGAGAACGGGGCCAGCCCAGCCTGTAACATGCACTCATCCCTTCATGGGCTGAGTCCCACCTGTTTGCAGAACCTGTTTCTCGCAGGCCCTGCTGGGTGATGTTTCCTATGTCCGTAGTTGAACAGGTGAAGGGGTTCATTTAGAAGAGTAGTGTGGACTGCCTCTCTCCTGGGCCCGGTTCTAGAAGGGGAAGCAGGCACAGCGAAAGTTAGCAGGAGGGGCTGCATGACCTGGCAAGGAGGATGTGAAGTAGGAGATCTGAGAGGGGAAAGAGTCAGTCACCTGCCTTCCATGCCAAGCACCTGCCTCCTCCCTGCTGATGACAGTGTGCATCTCCCTCTCTCCAGATCCCCGACGTTTGCCGGTGGCCTCTTCTCCATCTCCAAGGCCTACTTTGAGCACATCGGTACCTATGATGACCAGATGGAGATCTGGGGAGGGGAGAATGTGGAAATGTCCTTCCGGGTGAGAATGAAGAGGGCTTTGAGGGGGAAATCTTAACATCTCGGGGGTTCCTTGACAAGCTGTTTATCAGGCACTGATAGCGCTGAGGGTGTCATCTCTGGAACTGAACTTGAAAGGGTGTCCACTCCCTGCCATGGCTCCACTGTCCCTGTGAGGGTGGTAGACTCTGGAGATGAGTTCAATGGCTTGAACCAAATTCCAGGGCAGACCTTCTAAGAGGGAAGGGGTCGTGGGAGCCGTAAGGACCACATTCGGCATCAGACTGTTTTACGGGGAGTGTGGGAACGGTTTGGTGAAAACGAAAGCGGGTCAGGAGCCAGTGTACCATCCTCCACTTTGGAAAATCAGTCTCCTCTTCCCAAGTCAAAGGACACCTGCCTGGCGGTCCCTGGGTTTCCCCAGGAGCTTTCAACAAGCTCTCCATGACTGAGAGACAAGAGGTGGAACCCGGCTCTGATGGAGGCGGAGCTCTGAGGAATTCTGGGAATGAGGTGAATCAACATAGGTCAGGAAGGGCGGCCTGAACACTGCAGGAATCCCCAGCTAGCTAATTACCAGGAAAATGAGCTGGTTAATGGAGTCACCCCGTGCCTGGTATATAGTAAGCACATAATTGCCTTCTGATGTTACTGTAGCTATGACTGCGGACTTCTGTTTCTGCTATATCAAAGTGGATAACAGATGCCTCCCAAAACAAGACCCCAAAGAGCCCAGTGGGAGAGATGTCTAAAGCCAGCCCACTGGCACAGAGAGGGCCCCCGGCCAGTATCTGGTTCACACATCCAGGGAGCTTCCGACCTGGATCCAGGATCTCTCCAGGAACACGGGCTTGTTCAAGGCCCAGTGGCCACAGACCCCTGACTGGTGCTCGGTATGGGGGAGGTCAGCTTTTCTGTAACTCCTGGGTAAGCTTCTCTGACACAAGTCCTGTGAGTCAGGGCTCTGCACACTTACATCCACGTACCCAGGACAGCCTGGACAGGACAGCTGTGCCTCAGGAGTAAGCCCACCAGTGTCTCTTTCTTCAGGGATAGAAAAGGCGGCATTTACTTCCGTCATAGCACCTGGGGTCTGGCGCTCTGGGAGCTGAACGGAACTGCTTGGGGAAAGTTGTCGTCCAGCCTCCTGAAGGCCCCGTCTTTCGTGTCAGGTGTGGCAGTGTGGAGGCCAGCTGGAGATCATCCCCTGCTCCGTGGTAGGCCATGTGTTCCGAACCAAGAGCCCCCACACCTTCCCCAAGGGCACCAGTGTCATTGCGCGCAATCAGGTGCGCCTGGCCGAGGTCTGGATGGACAGCTACAAGAAGATCTTCTACAGGAGAAATCTGCAGGCAGCAAAGATGGTCCAGGAGGTGAGGCACCAGTGGCCAGGTAGCATCCGGTGAGAGAATCATGGACTCCAGGCCTCTGGTCAGCTGCCGAGTGGCAGGGCCATCCCATCTCTATCTTCCTGTCTCCCTCCATTCCTCAGAGCTCTGTAGGCTAGCCCAATGAACACGGGGCTCTGGGGCTAGAGGAGAAGAGGGTGAGCTGCTGTGGTCCCTCCCGGGGAGGGGCGGTCCCAGCATCACGCAGAGGAGGAGGAGAGGAAGGAGAGGGATAGGAAGGAGAACCCGTCACTGGAGGAATGGCTCTGACAGGCTCAGAGTTAAGACCAGGAGGGCTGACTGGGGAGTCCTGTGAGAACAAAGGAGTGTTGTAAGTAGTGAGGTCCCCAAGGTAAGGCGAGGGGTCAGGTATTGCTGTGAGGCCGAGCCAGTAGCCATAATGGCCAGGAGAGAGGGGCCTCAGCGCTCCATGTTGTCTGGGCTGCCTGACCCAGACATGAAGACCTGGGCTGTGGCACTGACCTTTGAGGGAACTGGCTTGGTTGACAGAATAATTTCGGTGACATTTCGGAGCGACTTCAGCTGAGAGAGCGGCTACACTGCCACGACTTTTCCTGGTATCTGCACAATGTCTATCCAGAGATGTTTGTCCCTGACCTGAACCCCACCTTCTATGGAGCCGTAAGTTAACCTGCCCAGCCCCATGGTACCCTAAAGAAGTCAAGACCATGCATCCCCAGAGCAGCCAAGCCACAAGGACGGGGGAGACAATCTGGGGCTTCCTCCAATAGTTAAAAAACTGATAAAGTGGGAAGCCCATGAGTATTGATTGGTTCTTGAGTGTTAAGTCCATGACAATACCCATGAAGGTGTGTTAATACACATCACTAGGCCCCATGCTCGCTGTTTCCATCCAGATCCAGAACAAGTCCAGGTGATGCTGAGGGTCAGCTCCCGTGTGCTGAAGACCTCTCTAACCTGGCATCCTGAGGGCCTGCCCACCTTACCCCACAGAGGGCACCCAGCCCTGCCCATCCTCAGGGCTCTTCAGACGCACTTTGCCGTTAGTTCCAGGCATCTGGGCTCGTGCCCAGAGGGGGAAAGCTGTTCCAGTTGTGCCCCACACCCAGCTGAGCGATCCTGCTTCCCCTCTGCTCACCTCTGCAGATCAAGAATTTGGGCACCAATCAGTGTTTGGATGTGGGAGAGAACAACCGTGGAGGGAAACCCCTCATCATGTATGTCTGCCACAACCTTGGCGGCAATCAGGTAGAGAAAACATGCTCGCCCTGGGCAGGCCCGGCAGAAACCCATCTCTGAGGCACCTCCTCTTCCCATGGGGCCCCCTTTCTTTATTCTAGATAGTTCTTTCCTGGGCCTCCAATAGAGGAGATGTGGTAGGAAGGGTCACCCCGGTCGCAGGAAGCAGATAGGCTGGAAGGGAAAGCATGACGCCCACAGACGAGGTCTGAGGCGTGACGCCCACAGGCGACTGAAGCAGGGACACGGAGTTGGCATCATTCTGGGCACTAGAGGGTGAAGGGACACTGCCAACAGAGAGGGCCGTGGAGGAGACTGCTGGCGGCTTGGGGAATTGTTGAGCATTCTCTCACCTACACCTGTACTTTTATCCTCAATGCCCCCCTGGCCAGAAACTACCACTCTGACCCCCAAACAGCCACCTACTGATGCCCTGGAAACTCCCTTGTGCCCCACAGTGCCCCCAGTACATCCCTGAGGAGTAACTTCTACTCCCTGTCTTAGTTTGTGTTCTGTTGCTGTGATAAAACATCATGACCCAAAGAGGAAAGAGTTTTTAGACACAGGGTCTCACCGTGAAGCCCTGGTTGTCCTGGAACTGACTCTGTAAACCAGGCTGGCCTCAAACTCACAGAGATCCACCTGCCTCTGCCTCCTGAGTGCTGAGGTTAAATCTGTGCACAACGTCCCTGGAGGGTTCATTTTAGGTCACACTTCTACATCACAGTCTGTCATTGAGGGAAGTCAGGGCAGGAACTTGGAGGAGGCAGGAACTGGAGCAGAGGCCATGGAGAACCCGTGCTTACTGGCTTGCTCTCCAAGCTCATGTCCAGTTGGCTTCCTATCCGCCAGGATTTCCAGTCCAGGAGCACCACCTCCCACCATGGGCTAGGCCCTCTAGTTAACCAAGAAAATGCCCTGCAGACTTGCCTACTGGCCAATCTGAAGGGGACATCTTCTCAACTGAGTCTTCTCCTGGGTGACCCTAGTTTGTTTCAGGGTAACAGAAGCCAACCAGCATGCACCCATCCACTGCTCCCTCAGACATCCAGTACCCAGATCCGGTAAATAGAAGGTATTTAAAAGCAGATAAAGGGTAGCCAGAACCAACTGCCGAAAAGTGCTGACGAAAGCAAAGCCACGTGAAGGCAGACGCAGAGACAACAGCTCTCAGGTGGTTTTCCGGGGTTCCTTGGTGAATATATTTTATCTCAGTGGTGATTTATTAGCACACCCAGAGCCGGCAGGTGACTGTGATGGCACATGCCATGCATGGGCTGCATGGCACAATGCTCCGGTAGATAGAAGGCTGAGGCAGAGGATCATGAGTTTGAAGTCAGCCTGGTCTACATGACAGAGATCAAGACCAGCCTGGGCTACATAACAAGACTCCAGGTCACACACACACACACACACACACACACACACACACACACAAAAGCAGGGCTAGTGTTCCAGTGTATGACTTCATGGTGGTGCTTAAAGTCAGACTAAGGTAATCTTAGTTTATAGTTCAGGTTATATGCACCGTTAATCCAGTATAACCCAATGTGGCAACAATCGTGGCAGTGGCGCAAATCACTAACAGTCTTAAAGTCTCCACACAGCCTCACTTCCTCCACCAGGCAGCCATCTAGATGGCACTGTACGTAGGGCAAGTGACTTTGGGAGGATGCTCCACGGGACATCTTTGTTTTGACTTCCAGTACTTTGAGTACACGTCCCAGCGGGACCTTCGTCACAACATTGGGAAGCAGCTGTGTCTACATGCCACTGCTAGCACACTGGGCCTTAGGAGCTGTCACTTCACTGGCAAAAATAGCAACGTACCCAAGGACGAGGAATGGGAGTTGACTCAGGTGAGTCAGTGGCCCAGAGAGCTCGGGACCCTGAGTCCAGAGTTCCACATCTGCCCTCCTCCTCTTTATTGTCTTCTTCTTCATCTTCTGCCTGGGCGTCAGGGAGGGTTAGAGCAGGGTCGAATGCACAGGGGGTGTGGACTCCATCAATGTCTGCTAATGTCTGGTTCTGGCTAACGAAAAAAAGTGGGGCAGAGATGATGATCCAGGCACGTCTGCCATGTCACTTTTTGGGTTGTTTTTTGTTTATTGTTTTTGTTTGGTTGGTTTTGGTTTTTCAAGACAAGGTTTCTCTGTATTGTTTGGGAGGCCGTCCTGGAACTCACTCTATAGATCAGGCTGGCCTTGAACTCACAGAGATCTGCCTGCCTCTGCCTCCCGAGTGCTAGGATAAAAGGCGTGCGCCATCAACAACCAGCTGCCATGCACTTTTTTTTTTTTTTTTTTTGGTTTTTACGAGACAGGGTTTCTCTGTATTGTTTTGGAGGCTGTCGGACCAGCCCGGCCTCGAACTCACAGAGATCCGCCTGCCTCTGCCTTGCCATGGCACATTTTAAGGCTGAGTCCTAATAGACTCAGTGGGCGAAGGGTCCCTCAAGTTGAGGCACAGACATTGTTTCTCTTAGTAGTTTAGGAGCTCCATCCACAGCAACCCCATTTCTACAAAGTAGACAGATTCAACCAGTTTGTCTGGCCCAAGCCCCACCGCTGGCAAATGGCAGGCTGGGGTTTGGGTCTCCCTAAGTCTGGCTGGAGTTCAGGGTCTTTCCCTGGCACCACACAGCGATGAGATGGGTGGTGATAACTCACATGGCTAAGCCCAAGCTCTGCTCACTTTGTTACCTGCTCAGAAAAAAGGAATGGCCAGATAGCCGTAACGCTAAAGCTAGACCTAGAGCCCAGCATCTGCATGGTGTGTACATCTCTGGGAAGGAGTTAGAAGTGTCATCCTTGTATCTCGTTCAGTTTCCTTGTTTCATCGTCCTCAGACTGACCCTCTGCTGTGTTGCCTTTTAGGATCAACTCATCAGGAACTCAGGATCAGGCACCTGCCTGATATCCCAGGACAAAAAGCCAGCCATGGCCCCCTGTAACCCCAGTGACCCCCGCCAGCTCTGGCTGTTTGTCTAGACCTAGGGTCGTCCCCACTGTATATCCAACAAGTCCCTCAGGAAGTGGGGTCACTGAGCACCTGGAAATCTTCTCCCCTGCCTCCTCTGGAGGCCTAAGAGTTGGATTTCCAAGCCCAGAGGCCATCAAGGCAGAACTTCTTAATTTTGCAACACCACTGGTCCCATTTTATTTCCTCCATGCCAATGGAAGAGACCAGGAGGTCACATACTACTTGGCCCAAGGCCTTCCTCATCTCCTAGAGACAGTGGCCTCCAAAGGTAACTGAAAATATGTCTTGCAGAGGGACTGGAAGCACAGATACCCTCCCTGGTTAGCACACCCTAGTGCCAAACCGTTCTGACTTTACAGAGTGCCGATAGCCTACAGCATTTGTGCAATTATCCCTGGAAGAGATGGGAAAAGAGCCCGTTGCACCAGTAAGAAGGGTGTGACTGAGCTGGGGTAGAGTTCAAGGAAACGGCCTGGGTTTGACTCCCTAACACCACAGAAAACAGAAAAGGAAGGCCAGGGGAGGAAAGCAGAGATGGAGAAGGAGAGAGACTTCTCTGTCATCACACAGTGAGCAGATGACTCAAGCTGAGGCTGAGGTGTCACCTTTGGTGCTAAGCCTGGGCTCCTTCCAGCACGCAGGAACACTAGACCATTCGATGCGAGCCTTGCCATCTATTGACCCCTCTCTGACCATTCTGGCTGGCTGGCTGGCCAGCCTCCAGATAGCCAGGCAGCAAGATAGGATCCTGAGAATCCTGGGCTGTTAGTGTGGAAGGAATTTCATGGGCTGAGGTGCCCGTGAGCCTAAACGCACAAGGCTTGGCCCCTTTGTTCTAACCCATATATAAGGAGATAAAGAGCAAAGCAGGAACTAGGCATGAAGATGCAGGCTTGCAGTCTTGGAACTTACAGACTAACGCATCTCAAACCCAAGGCCACCCTGGGCTACAGAGTTCAACCTTGTCTTGAAAGCAATACAAAATAGCATGAGGGATATGAGGGCAATGCCTCATAGCCCTTGAATTAGGGTAGAACGATTTTTAAATTTATTTTTAAGCAAAAGCTAAATAGGTGTTTTGTCCAAGGTCACCTGGCAAGGTGTTTGCCAGCTCTGAGGCCAAACACCAGATAAGGCTAATCGGAGTCCTAGCAAGTCTGAGGGGTCAGGGACAGTGTGCAGATGCCTGAAGGACTGACGCCATCAGCTGTCCTTGCACAAGTGCTCTGTGTGGAACCTACCTGAGGATGCCAACCTTTCTACAATCAACTTGGACCCTACTGTTCTGCCTGGAAGAAAATAGAAATGTCCAGGGAGGCGTTGGGGGACTGCAGTATCAAGCTGTCACCACATGAGGGCGCCATGGAATCACAGCTTCCTCCTGCTCCATGCAACTAACTGCACATTGCAGGAAGTCTCCCAGGTTCCCTGGGAGACAGTCAGGGATGGTCTAGCCAAAGGGAAGGAAACTGGCCGAGCTGTGGTCCAGGGTGGGGGAAGGGAAGAGAGTCTGACATGGGGACCCGGAGGGAATAAAGGTTTTATGGTATTGGTAGATGCTGTTTGGATTGGGCTCCACTCCCTGCTTTGACTGAAACAGATTGGGAAGAACCACATTGTTCTATTACAGCCACCATCGCTTTTCTGCAAACGTCCTCTAGCCGGTGTGTTGGGTGTGAAGTGTGTGCAGGTGTGAGGTGTGAGATGCTGCCCTGCCCCGTGGACTCCCACTCCAAATGTAAGGGAGACCCAGAATGTGCTAGCAGAGGAGTTAAAAGGAGTCAGGAAAGGCCCATACAGTGATAGCTGACCCCATCAAAGGAAGACTGGAGAACAGGTGTCACACGAGCAGCTCAAAAAAACTAAAGACAGACAAAGCCTCAATTTTCTCCTCTCCACAGCCCCTCCCTTCATCCTCAGCTTCTCTTCTTCCGTCCCTTTTTCCAGATAGAAACCTGTGATGTAGCCCAGGCTGGCCCCCAACTCTCAGTCTTGCCTCCCTCCCTCCATGCTGGGATCGTGGGTTTGTCCTGTTTCTTGTGTGTCATTGTTCCATTGCTTCAGGAAACTTTCTGGAAACAGGGCTCTGACACAGAAGGAATGGGAAAGAGGTGTTGTCACCAATGGACCAAAGCCCGGTTATCTCCCAAAAAGCCTCGTGGGCCCTGGGGTCAGTTTGCAGTCTCATTTTTATATTCTAAAACCACAAAGTGGAGTCAGTAAGCAAGCAAGATTTCACAGAAGCCTCCCTGAGGTGGCCAGGTTGTTAGGGTGATGATCCATTGTTTCAGCCGTTTCTCCAGATCTTTCTATTTCAGGTGGCAAGTGGAGTCATGTTTGGCAAATAGACAGTACAAGCAGTGCTTTAAAAAGTAAATCATTAAATAAATCAACAACTCAGTACCTAATAATAGTTTTTCCACCGTTCGATCCCATCCATTTAAGCTTCCTCTGTGTCAGCTTGGACTTTCCCAAACTTTGTGGAAAATTTTATGACCAGCCATGAGGTTTATTGGTAAACTATGCTATATACCACAGCCTCGAGTCTTTGTTTAATTGAAAAGGCTGTGTTCCAGTCGGGGCAGTGATGGCGCAGACCTTTGATCACAACACTTGGGAGGCAGAGGCAGGTTGGATCTCTGTGAGTTTGAGGCCAGCCTGGCCTACAGAGTGTTCCAGGACAGCCAGGGCTACACAGAGAAACCCTGATGTGACTGAGCATTGGTGTTGATCACAACACTTGGGAGGCAGAGGCAGGTTGGATCTCTGTGAGTTTGAGACAAGCCTGGTCTACAAGAGCTAGTTCCAGGACAGCAGCCTCCAAAGCCACAGAGAACCCTGTCTGGAAAAACAAACCAAAGAAAGAGAGAAAAAAGAAAGGAAAGAAGGAAGGAAGGAAGGAAGGAAGGAAGGAAGGAAGGAAGGAAGGAAGGAAGGAAAGGGATGTGTTCCTAGGACTGGAATGGCTTATTTGGAAGAAAAAAAAGAAGCAATGTCTTGACATTGAAGCCAACCAAGGTCACTGTTTATGCCTGATGAGAGAGTCAGAGCAGCCATGGTGAGGTGGTGAACCTATAACCTCGGCAACTGGAGGCTGAGGTAGAAGAATCTGAGTTCAAGACCAGACCCTACCTCAAAGAAAAAGAAAGACTGGCCAGTTTAAGGATGAGGAACCAGTTAAGGGGCTTAAGTAGACTCCTAGAGCTTGTTCCCCATTTTTGTTTGTTGGAAAAGGGTCTCATTTAGCCCATGCTGGCTCTGACCTCTCCCTAGCCTCCGGCCTCCTCCACCGTCTAAGCACTGGAACTGCAGATGTGAGTGACCACTCATGGCAGGAGGCTGGCTTTCAAACACATATGGTGACAACGGATGGGATGGGGTTTCTCTGGGTCAGGCCAAGAACAGAACTGATCCTGCCCTTAAAGCCATTAGAGCCTGTAGTGTTGGGCTATACACAGTGGGGGATCTCAAGCTTTCTCTTATACACCTCATCCTGGTCCAGCAACTGCCTTTCAGCCTTCAGAGAAGCAAGAAGGCGGGAGAGGAATGACAGGATACCCTAGATTCTCCAGGCAGCTCAGCCTTCTCCATGGATCGCCTGGTTTTGGAGGCAGACTGCAGAAGGAGCCCTTCAAGCTGCCCGGGCATCCACTATCCTGAAGACTTAGGGGACAAACTGCAAGCCCTGCAAGTGCCCTCCCCAGCCTGTCCCAGCCCTGCAGCCCCAAAGCCTGGACTCGGAGGTTCGTAGGTGAAAAGGGGAAGTCATGGCAGCCTCCGGGCTGTACTGCTGCTCCCACGCCCTGTGCTCTGAGACCTGCTATGACCCAGCTGTGGTCCTCCATCCTCTTTGGGGCACACTGGCCTCTGACCTCCTTCCTCTAGCCCTTCCCCTGTGCATTCTGGGCCCTCCATCCTCATGGCCCTCCTTCTCCCAGTCCCGAGGGTCCCCTCTTCCATCCTGCCCACATTCCCTTGCCCTGAGAGCTCTGTAGCTTCCCTTTTGAGCCTTACCAAGTTGGTTTCTCTCCATAGCGTCTTCTTTGCTTTGCTCCTGGGCTCAAGCCTACATCCATGTCCTGGGGACAAACCCCATCTCCCTCTTTTGCCATAGAGAAGCTGCTGTGTCTCCCCTCTCCCCCACCCCCAGACCCTGCATGCATAGGACAGGCCTCTGCGTTATAGTTCCACAGTGCGCAGTGGGGCAGCGTGGATGCTGAGAGAGATGCTGTCAGTGTGGGGTACATCTGAAAGAAAAGCCATCTTCATCCTAACTTTCTATTATCACATCTACCTGTCTGCGTGCGTGCGTGCGTGTGTGTGTGTGTATGTGTGTCTGTATGTGTGTCTGTATGTGTGTCAGTGTGTGTGTCTGTGTGTGGGTCTGTGTGAGTGTATGTCTGTGTGTGTGTCTGTCTGTGTCTGTCTGTGTGTGTGTGTCTGTATGTGTCTGTGTGTGTATGTGTGTGTATGTGGGTCTGTGTGAGTGTGTGTATGTGTATGTGTGTCTGCCTGTCTCTGTGTGTGTGTGTGTGTGTCTGTGTGTGTGTGTCTGTCTGTCTGTGTCTGTCTGTGTGTGTGTATCTGTATGTGGGTCTGTGTGAGTGTATGTCTGTGTGTCTGTCTGTCTGTCTGTGTCTGTCTGTGTGTGTGTGTCTGTATGTGTCTGTGTCTGTCTGTGTGTGTTTGTATGTGGGTCTCTGTGAGTGTGTGTATGTGTATGTGTGTCTGCCTGTCTGTGTGTGTGTCTTTGTGTCTGTGTCTGTGTGTTTTTGTGTGTGTGTCTGTGTCTGTCTCTGTGTGTGTCTGTGTCTGTCTGTGTGTGTGTCTGTCTATGTGTCTGTCTGTGTGTGTGTGTCTGTATGTAGGTCTATGTGAGTGTATGTCTGTGTGTCTGTCTGTCTGTGTGTGTCTGTGTGTCTGTGTGTATGTGTGTGTCTGCCTGTCTTTGTGTGTGTGTGTATGTCTGTATGTGTCTGTGTGTGTGTCTATCTGTGTGTGTGTGTGTCTGTATATGGGTCTGTGTGAGTGTCTGTATGTGTCTGTGTGTGTGTCTGTGTGTGTGTCTGCCTGTCTGTCTGTGTCTGTGTGTATGTCTGTGAGTCTGTCTATGTGTCTGTGCGTCCAAACTCAAGAGCCTGAGCACATGTATGTGGAGGTGAAAAGACAGCCTGCAAGACCCCACTCATCCCTTCTACCATGTCAGTTCTAGGCATTGAACTGGGGTCCGCGGTTTGGTGGCAAAGGCTACTAACTGTCTCAGCTATCTCAAAGGCTCTCTCTCCATCTTGGAGTTTCTGGATGCTTTTCAACAGGTTCCCTGAGTGCCGACCTTGTTCTGTCTTGGAATGGCAGATAAATGAGTTGACTTGAACAGATAAAAGAGTTTCATTTGTACTTCCAAGTCACCTGTGCTTTCCCGCCTTCTACCCACAGCCCTGCCCAGCTGGCAGGAGGTCAGCAGAGCTGCTGATAAGAGGGGTATAAAGTGGGTTCTGCTTGTGGCAAGGGCAGTGGTCTCCTCTCACAGACATGCTGCAGCTCCTGGTGTTCGTCTCCCTGGTCCTGTATGGTGAGTGGGTCTTTGGTCTGAGTTCTGAGGGAGGGGTATTTGAGCAGGGGGGTCAGAAAGCCTCTAAGGTCAGGTTAACTCTATCTCAGAGGAAGGAAGAAAGCTGTGTCTGTCGGTCTAACAGAAACCTTGCTCTCCTGGAGCAAAAGACAGGCAGGACTAAGGAGCACTGACTGGCCATGCAGGGCTCAGGAGCACTAACTGACTGATCATGCGGGACTGAGGAGCACTGACTGACCATGCAGGACTGAGGAGCACTGACTGACTGACTGACTGACCATGTGGGACTGAGGAGCACTGACTGACCATGGGGGACTGAGGAACACTGACTGACTGATTGATCATGCGGGACTGAGGAGCACTAACTGACTGACCATGCGGGACTGAGGAGCACTGACTGATCATGCAGGACTGAGGAGCACTGACTGACCATGCGGGACTGAGGAGCACAGACTGATTGATCATGCGGGACTGAGGAGCACTGACTGATTGATCATGCGGGACTGAGGAGCACTGACTGACCATGCGGGACTGAGGAGCACTGACTGATTGATCATGCAGGACTGAGGAGCACTGACTGACCATGTGGGACTGAGGAGCACTGACTGACCATGCGGGACTGAGGAGCACTAACTGACTGACCATGCGGGACTGAGGAGCACTGACTGACCATGCGGGACTGAGGAGCATTGACTGACTGATTGATCATGCGGGACTGAGGAGCACTGACTGATTGATCATGCGGGACTGAGGAGCACGGACTGGCCATGCAGGTGTCTGCTGGGTGTCAGGTACCTGAGCCAAGAAGCATAAAGAAGCCCCTTTGGGGGTTCCCCACCAACCCCCTTGACTACAGGACACTTCCAGCTTGACTGCTGTCCATGGCTCCTGGAGAATTCTGCCAAAGCATGGGGAAGGGTTTCCTCCAGCTGAGGGGGACCCTAAAGCCAGGGAAGAACATGGCCCCCCAGGGCCCCTAATCTGGTGGTTTGGAAAAGGTCTTTCACTGCAAGCCAGAGTTCTCATGCATCCCAAAGAAGCAGAGGGTGCTCTGAGGCTCTGTTTGCAAAAGAGGCAAAGGGGTGCAGACAACTCAGGGCTGGGCCCCGGGGCGTGTTTCAGGAGAGCTGTGAATTTGCAGACAAAGCTAACAATCTTCAAACACAGCTGCCGCTCCCCACCCCCGCCCTGGCTGACCCCATGCTTAGTCATCACTCGCTTTTCTTCTGTCCCACAAAGGACACAGTACCCAGGACTTTCCAGAAACAAATGCACGGGTGGTTGGAGGGACTGAGGCCCAGAGGAACTCTTGGCCATCTCAGGTGGGTATTTCCCTCTGCCCAGGCTTTTACCCAAGCAAGAGATGCTATGCACACCCCCCAAAATGATTTTACATGTATATGTGTGTTTACCCTCAGGAAGCTCACTTGCTGTCCGATTCTGAATCTTAAAGGTGTGTGGAACCAGACAGAGGTGGAGCTCTAAATGCAAAAGGCTGGGGGGAGGGAACTTATATATAGGGTCTCCTGGGCATATACCCAAATGCATGCGCGCATGCGCGCGAGCAAGTGTGTGTGTGTGTGTGAGAGAGAGAGAGAGACAGAGAGACAGAGAGACAGAGACAGAGACAGAGGCACAGAGAGAGACAGACAGAACAGAAGAAGTGCCAGAATGCCACAGCACAGTTAGATCCTTCCACACCTTAGTGGCAGGGCCTCTCATGCTTCCGCCACTGCACTGAATACTTCAAGCTAGTGCCAACACCTCACGCCGTCCTGGTTTTGACTTGTTGCGTGAGACAGGGTCTGGACATTTCGCCATGACTGGCCTGGAACTGTCAGTATACGCCAGGCTGATGTCAAACACATAGAATCTGCTTGCCTCTGCCTCCCAAGTGCTGGGGTGGACACACCAGTTTCTTCCGTGGGCTCTGAGGATTCATACCCAGGCCATCAGGTTTGCGTAGCAAGTGATTTTACTTGCAACCCTACCTTTGTTCCTTCCTTCTGTATGTGAGGGCTCGAACCCAGCACCCGGCTCATGCCTGGCAGATGCTCTCCCTCTGAGTTACATCTCACCCCGCAAGCTGTTTTCATTATCCCTGTGATACATTCACAGACAATGTGCTAGGTGGACCCAAGAGGCACCACACAACCTAAAACACATGTGTAACATCCACCACTCCATAGCGTGTAACGTCCACCATAGCGTGTAACGTCCACCAAAGAGTGTAACGTCCACCACTCCACAGTATGTGCCCCGCATGCCAAAACACCGGGGCATGATGTTTGTTTGGTTAATGTTTCCACGTCCCTAACAGGATGCTTGGGCCTGACTCACTGCAGATATGAATGGGTGACGGTGGCGTACTAATGCTCAACAGCCAGACTTCCTGTAATTACAATTAAATTTAACTTACAGAAGTCTGAACACCATTTCCAGAAGTAGATCTATTGCATAATATGAGAAAACACAAACGGACTTTAAAATCTATAAATTGACATTTTAAGTACTCCCTGATGTGGGAGGCCGGGGTACTTCTTGAAGACATTGAAGGGAGGACCCTGGAGACCTAAACCTGTAGGGCTTGGGTGACAATGCTTGGCTCCCTTTTGGAATGAAGACAACAAGAGAACATGAGCTCTAACCCTAGCAACATCCTAGTGTAGGGCTGCCTAAGGACTTGTGTGCACCTTTACCTTCCCACGTGCGCGTAGCCAATGTCACCAAGCAGTAGAGACTCTTCCTGGCAAGGAGCTCCACATAGCCACTTCCAGCCAGTCTGGGAGGTGAGAGGGGGGAAAGGGGGAGGGAGCAGGGAGAGGGGTCCGTTTGCTCTCCCTGGCCCAGGAAATTAGAGAATGTTTTCAATGATGTCAGGAGTTTTAGAAGGTGACGCAAGCCCTCCCTGCTTTCTTCTTTCCTGACTAGATTTCCCTCCAGTACCTCTCTGGAGGATCATGGTACCATACCTGTGGAGGGACCCTCATCCGACGCAACTGGGTGATGACAGCTGCTCATTGTGTGGACAGGTGAGGAAACAGAGGGTTTTCCAAGCCCCTGGGAGGATGCGACTGACCCTTCTGGAAGAATGTAACTTGGACTTCTCAGAGCCTGATTGTGTTTGGAGGTCACTGAAGGAAGTATAGAGGAAGTACAAGTTTTGGAGTCCAGCAGGTTCAGGTTCAAATCTCGTTCCAGCTGGCTGTGTGACCTTCTCTGCTCTCCCAGTCTCTCATCTCTGAAGTGGGAAAATAACACTGACAACTGAGGTGACACTCAAATGCTGACGTCAGCATCTGGTCATTTTTCATGTTTGTATCAAGCAACAGTTTCCTTTTTTTAAAAGAATGTACTGGGCAGTGGTGATGCACGCCTTTCATCCCAGCACTCGGGAGGCAGAGGCAGGTGGATCTTTGTGAGTTCAAGGCCAGCCTGGTCTATAGAATGAGTTCCAGGACAGCCAGGCTACACAGAGAAACCTTGTCTCAAAAAAACAAACAAAAAGTTAGAATATACTATTGTTATTATTATTATTACTGGTATTTGGTATTGGTGTGTATGTGTGAATGTGTGTGTGTGTGTGTGTGTGTGTGTGTGCATGATGCAGGGGGCACATGGCATGATGTACATATAGAGGTCAGAGGACAATTCTGTGGACCTGATTTTCCCATCCCAGGCATAGAACTCAGGTTGTTATGTTTGCATCTTTATTCACGGAACCATCTTGCCTGCCCAGTTTCCATATTTGAACACATATTAGAATCACATGGAAAACACCAATTGGTGAACCCACTCAGCAGAGTTCTGATATGGCAAGTCTGGGGGGAGGCCTAATGACTGTATGGGGGTGGGCAGCATTCATGTGTGTACAGATGTATACAGGTGTGTGGTAGCCTGTATGGTCATTTTTGTAGGTCAGAAGTCAACATCAGGAAGCCTTCCCCAATCGCTTCTCCACCTTATCTTTTGAAAGTCACTCTCTGAACCTGGAACTTGATGTTTTGGCTAGGCTGGGCATCGAGGCCCTGGGACACATCTCTGCCTTAGTGTTGGGGTCAGAGGCATCACTCCATGTTTGCACAGTGAACCTTTTTCCCACTGAGTTATCTCCCCAGATCCCATCAAGTTTCCAAGTGAGGCTAATGGTGCTGGTTCAAGACCACACTTTAGGAATTAGTTACTGGTTTAAGCAGTGTATAGTGATGTGCGTCTGAAACCCTGGTACAGGAGACCAACACAGGGGGAGTTGAGGATTTGAAGCCAGCCTAGGATGAGACCATATCTAAACCAACAACGACAACACAAACATACATACATACATACATACATACATACATACATACATAGTACACACACACATACATATACACACAATGCAGACATATGTACATGCATGTGTGTGCTTGTGTGTGACCTATAGGTTTATTTCCCTCACAGCTAGGTATCATCGAGTATCACAACCTAGACTGTTAGCTTAATAAGCTGAAAATGTGCAGCTGATTTTTTTTTTTTTTTTTTTTTTTTTTGCTGCTGCCTCAAGTTGGTAGCCTCAGGAATGAGGGGTTGTTGTGCCCTCACCTTGGAAGACCTTTTGCCCTCCTCTGTCCAGGCCAGATAAACTGTA
The DNA here is from genome assembly GCF_017639785.1 of Mesocricetus auratus. NCBI lineage: Eukaryota > Metazoa > Chordata > Mammalia > Rodentia > Cricetidae > Mesocricetus > Mesocricetus auratus. The sequence continues at coordinate 65,048,038 of NW_024429194.1, forward strand.
ACCCACTTTCCTCCTTCCCTTTAAGAGGGGAAGGAGATCCCTCAGGCGTCCTTCTCTCTCTCCAGCCAGAGGACTTTCCGTGTGGTTGTTGGAGATCACAACCTGAGCCAGAATGACGGCACCGAGCAGTACGTGAGTGTGCAGAAGATTGTGGTGCACCCCAGTTGGAACACGAACAACGTGGCTGCAGGGTATGTAGGAGGCTAAGCTACCATGGGCAGGGGCAGAGGCTGCCTGGACACAGGGTCTTTCCAGGGGACAGAGTGGTGACCCGAAACTGTGTGTGGCTTTTGTAGCCTGGCCTTGTTGAGTAGTGGGTGGAGCCTGGGAGAGAGTCCCATGTCCTGCCGCAGGTCACATGCTGGCTTATCCCCCAGGAGTACTAGGACCTGAGTACCAGGAGTTTCGGGGTTTATCTCTTGTGGGTGGGTTTGCCCCGTTGGATCCTGTGAGGACATTTTTTTTTCAAGACAGGGTTTCTCTGTATTGCTTTGGAGCCTGTCCCGGAACTCGCTCTGTAGAGCAGGCTGGTCTTGAACTCACAGAGACCTGCCTGCCTCTGCCTCCCGAGTGCTGGGATTAAAGGCGTGCGCCACCACCGCCCGGCTGTGAGGACTTTTTTAATGTGTCTGTTTTTCTGAGGGTGGGTATTTTGCTTTGGTTTCGGTCTTTTGAGATAGTCTCTCATGGAACTCTAACTGGCCATGAACTCACTGTGTAGCGGAGGTGGCCACCCTGCCTAAGTGCTGGGATTCTAGGAGCTTGGCAACACACAGTGCTTCATTTGTTCTTTGTTATTTATTATCTTTACGGTATATACTTCATCTGTACAAGGAAATTTTGTTTGGTTTTGACTTGGCTTTGGAGTGGGAGAAGGAACATACTGGGCAAGTACTCTACCCCTGAGCCACACCCCATTCCCTGGGGAAATTCTTTAAGGTGGGTTGCAAAGCTTTGGAAAGGCAATCATTAACATGGTAGTTAGGGGAGAGCTGCCTTCAATGGACAGTCTTAAAGGCCCAGCACTTGAGCGGCTAAGGCAGAATGATCAAGAGTTCAAAGTCGCCGGGCTTTGGTGGCGCACACCTTTAATACCAGCACTCGGGAGGCAGAGGCAGGTGGATCTCTGTGAGTTCAAGGCTAGCCTGGTCTACAGAGTAAGCTCCAGGTCAGCCTCTAAAACAATACAGAGAAACCCTGTCTCAAAAAACCAAAAAAAAAAAAAAAGAGTTAAAAATCATTATCCTCTTAGCTAGAACAAAGACAACCTAGGAACAAAAAGACCTGGCTTCTAAAATACCTAAGCCCCTGCCTGCCAATAAATAAGCAAATAAATAAATAAATAAATAAATAAATAAATAAATAAAAGGAGAGCTGGAGACATAATTCAGTGGTAAAGTGCCTGTCTGGCATGCTTAAGGCAGTGTTCAAACCCCAGCACTAGAAAAAAAAAATAGTGGTCATGGAAGGGGTTAGTGGTGCAAGTTTGTAACCCTAGTCCAACAGCAGCCTATGTATGTGAGACCCTGAGCTTGATCCCCCCACCACAAAAGATTTAAAAGGTATTCTGTTCTGTAGAGTGTGTAGGGGTGGCTTCAAGTAACTGGTATGGTTCTGACAGAATTGTACCTGCTTGAGAACTCTGTAGCATAGAGATCACACCACCTGGTTTTTTATGGTTCTGGCTGTCCACCACCCCAATTTGCAAAGCAGAGCTAGGCTGCAATTCCAACACCCTACCAGCAGGTGCTGCTGTTACACATCTACTGTCCTGCAGCTCAACTGCATCCACGTTTGCCCTCTCCTTTAAGGGTGTGTGTCTGTGTGTGTTCACACATGCACAGGGCCAGAAGCCATCAGACTGCCTAGAGCTGGAGTTATAGGCATCTGATATGGTGCTTGGAACTGGGCTTGGGCCCTCTGACAGCGGACCTGATCATGAGTAAGTCCCCTCCCTTCCTTCTGCAGCTATGACATCGCCCTGCTGCGCTTGGCCCAGAGTGTCACACTCAACAGCTACATCCAGTTGGGTGTTCTGCCCCAGGAGGGAACCATCCTGGCTAACAACACTCCCTGCTACATCACAGGCTGGGGGAGAACCAAAAGTAAGTCATACGCACTCCCACCGTATGCCACTGAGATTTTGATGAAAAGGCTGCACTTCTAGGACATCTTTTTCTGTGGTCCTAGACATGTATAGCCAGAGACCAATGACCTAGGGAATCACAGATCAGATCACTGATACAGTTGAATCAGAAGTTTATGGACTCCTATAGCTGAAGAAAGAAAGAAAAAAAAAACTCACCAGAGAAATTATTTTGTGCTGGCCCTTATTTTATGCATTAGGAAACTGAGCACAAAAGAAATTAAGGAACTTGATTGTGTGACTGGTTCCAGGCACCTGGGCCTCACTTTGGCGATCATGGTGTCTGCACTGACAGGTACCCAGCTGACCTGAAGCAAGCAGACCTGGGTAACTGCAGAGCCAGTCACAGAGCAGAGGTCTCTGCTAGACTCTCCTCACCATGGGATGGTCTAGGACTGTCACCCAAACGACGTGGAAAGACGGGAGGGCTGTGAACAGAGACGGTTAGGAATGTGGAAACATTAAGGACAACCCAGAACCTGGCAGCCACAAAGCAAGATTCAGGCTCCTGGAGAAGAGTCAGGCCTTACCTGAGTTTATTGGGAAAGCCGAGGCAGACACAGACAGATGTCTAATCCAGCTCTCAATTCCTGTAATGGCCCTGTGGCTCTGCAACACGAAAGGACTCTGAGGACCTACAGAAATGGCATCAGATGCAAATGTTTTCAAGTCTCAAAAGAGCCAGATAAAGGAAAGATGTTCCAAGCTCTTTTGAAAAATGATTCACTTTTATTGTTTTTAACTGTGTGTACATGTATGTATCTACACATGTATGAAGTGCAGGGCTCGAAGAGTTCAGAAGAGGGAGTTTGCCTAGGTGGGTGTTGGGAATTGAACTCAGGTACTCTGCAAGAGCAGTTGGGGCTCTTAACCACAGAGCCATCTCTCCAGCCTCTGAACTCAGCTCTTATGAAGTGGAAATAAACCAGCTGTGGCACAGGCCACTGGTCCCAGGGCGCAGAAGCAGGTAGATTTCTGTGAGTTCAAGGCCAGTCTCTCTATCATGGTGAGTTCCAGGACAGCTATGGCGAGACCCTGTAGAAGGAAGAAGAGGAAGAGGAGGAGGGAGGAGGAGAAAGAAGAGAGATCGGGCAATAAGATACTGGCTACGTGAGAGACTGCAGCAGGGGGACCAGGAGTTTGAGACCAGCCTAGGCATTATACTGAGGCCACATCCCAGAATATGAAAGGAGGGTGAGGAATAGAGAGGACTGGGTGCCTACGATGACTCTTCTGCTCTGCTGTTTTGTGGGGCTTCTGGTGTGAGCAGCCGAACAGGCAGAATGTATAGAGACTAATCAAAGTGATCCATGGGCAGGAACAAGCAAAAGCAGGCCTGGGGGGTTAGTGCCTGGGAATGGTGAACCTGTGGCTCCCATCTACAGAGGAGAGAGGGGACTCACAGCCTGCCACAAGCAGAGAGGAGCGGCCCCAAGTTTAGGCCACCCAATCTTGGGAAGGCTTGCTGAGATGCGAAAGGGTCTTCCCTGTGCTGACTTCCAACGTGACATCCCATGCAGCCAACGGGCAGGTGTCTCAGACCCTGCAGCAGGCCTACCTGCCCAGTGTGGACTACTCCATCTGCTCCAGTGCCTCTTACTGGGGCTCCACAGTGAAGAGGACCATGGTGTGTGCTGGTGGAGACGGGATTCGCTCAGGATGCCAGGTGAGTGCATGCAGGTGTGAGCCCCTTCCGACTCTCCACCTTTTGCTCACCCTCAGTCCCTCGTCTGCTCTTGCACCCATGGACAGACTCAGCGTTCTACTCTATCATGGAATCTCAAAGTGGGAAGGAATATGAAAACACCTTGCTCAATGCCGTACCTCCGAAGCTGCTCTGCGGGCTAACGCCCTTACGCATGTGTGTAGTCTTTAGGAGTTGCTTGTGACCTAAATTCTTTAAGGGCAGCTGCGGGGCTGGGCCTGCAGGGATGGTGGTGCTAACTGTGTGAAAGGCTGCGTCCAATCCCTTTTCATGCACTCCCCCACTGTTGCCCTGTCCTCCGGTGTTCACAGGAGTCGGTGCAGGTGGGCACAGCAGAGGAGCCTGAACTGCTTTGTAGTCTCTCTCTACTTAGATCAAATCTACCCACAATAAACCATACTACAGTTGCTCGATGCAGGGCAACCTGTGGACATTCTCATGTCCCTCACGTGCCAGGAGCTGAGCTGGGTGCTAGGAATGCGGAGAGAATTAAACAAGGACAAGGGAAGGAACCAAGAGCAGCGTGGCATGGTAACTGGAACCCAGTGTGGTGTTGTACCGCTGTGGCTAAGACATTTTGGTAAAGACAAGCAGGGTGACATGGAGGCCTCCGGTCACCACCTCTGTCCTTCCCTGAGACAGGAGAACCTGCAAGGAGTTGAGTATAAGTAAACAAGGTGAAAAAGAGGGGAAGTCACTCAGAGGAAGCGGTGGCATGGATGAAGGCATTGGGCTTACAGCACCAGGAGAACTATTGGTCTTTCCCTTCGCCTAGAATAGCTAGGATCAGGGGCTCCCAAGTCATATCCAGCCTGTTGGTGAGCCATCGGCTATGGTTATAACCTTTGGAAATGGTTAAAAAAAATCCAAAGGTTAATCTTTCAGCTGTGAGCACAGTGGCACGAACATAAAGCCTTGGGTTCCATCGGTGTCACATAAACAGGGCATGGAGGTGCACATCCATAATCCTAGCTCTGGGGAGGCAGAGGACAGGGGCTAAGAACATCAAGATCATCTTGGGCTACAAAGCGAGTTCAAAGTCAGCCTGGGCTATATGAGATGCTATCTTGAAAACAGGAAAATTTTTTTAAAGTGGAATTTGGGGGCTGGAGAAATGACTCAGTGGTTAAGAGCACTGGCTGTTCCTCCAAAGGGCCTGAGTTCAATTCCCAGCAACCACATGGTGGCTCATAGACATCTATAGTGGGATCCAATGCCCTCTTCTGTCATGCAGGCAGATATGCAAGTAGAGCACTCATATACACAAAATAAACAAACAAACAAACAAAAATAAATAAATAAATAAAGGAGCTTGGAAGAGAAAGTCAGGTGAGATGCCCTTGGGAACAAATGAGTGATCCCTCACCTCAAGGAAAAGTTGCAGAATCATAAAGAAATTAGTGGGTTGGGAAAGACCTAGAAATGTTTCAAGGCTGGGTAGAGGATAGAGAACACACCCATGTGGTGATATCTAGCTTGTACCTGTCTGAAGGTCAGAGAATGGAGCTTGCCACTAGTTAGCCATAGAGGTCCGGAGGTCTGTCCTGACAGACAGGAAATGAGTTAGCTGGCTGGAAACAGGATATCAGCAGGGAGAAGCCGTAACTCCTGCTCCTGTCTGCTGAGACGCTGAGGTAAGGTATGGTGGTGACTTGCTCCTTCTCTCTGATCTCTCAGCATTTTCTTCTATATCTAACTCTGGGTTTTTATTATGTAGACCCGATTAAGAACTCCATTTACACACCCAGATCCAAGAAAGGGTGTAGACATAAGAGAAGAACATGCAATAAGTTTCTGTAAACTGGGGGAAGACTGACAGGTCATCCCATAGCTGGTGTTGCCATGGCTGACAACAAAAAGTGGCTCATCCGGCAACTTTTTGTCACAAGATTATCTGTAGATGGCGAGGGCACAGTTGACAGATAAGAATAAAAGACATTCTTCAGGAAATGTTGGTGGCTCTTCAAGAACCTTGGATGAGGGAGAGGGACAGACACAGTCTGGTAGCATTAGAGACAGAAGTCATGGAAAGATGGATCTTTCTATGGGGAAGACATTGAAGGTGACAATGGGCAGAGAGGAAAGTGTCCTGGAGAGAGAGAAGGATGGCAGATGGGGCGGCCCATTGTCCCAGTAAAGGAGAGGGATGGAAGTCAGAGCCCAGGTGGAGCTGGTTTTAACTGGGGTTGGGAGTGGGGATGGGGGTGGGGTAGGGGTGGCAGATGTTCCTGAACGTGGACAGGTTTGCAGGAAGGTGCTCTGTGTTCCTGCTTCTGGTTACTCATGAACTAGGAGGTCAACTTGACTATAGAAAATGAAAGTGCAAAGGTTGCTCATGCCTAGGAAAATTACAGCAAATGGGGGAAGGATTATCTTTCAAGGAGGTGAGGCTGGCGTAGGCTTCACTTACTCTTTCTCATAGACCTAGTTAGAGGGGGGTAGATTAACTCCAGGCTGGGTTTTCTAGCTGTCCTTGGCAACAGCACAGGAACATGTGGGTTGACTGCATGGTCCCAGCTTCGTGGAAGAGGGAGAGAAGTTCTCAGGAGGCTGGTATCCTAGTTACATCAGGACAGAAGGGTCAAGGCTTCTGTGAACCCAAAGAACTTACAGGAAGGAAAGTAGCCATTGTTTTTCCAATTTTCACTGTTAACACTTAAACACTGCGATGTCCTGCGTGGTGGAACACACCTTTAATCCCAGCACTCGGGAGGCAGAGCCAGATGGACCTCAGGGTTCAAGGCCAGCCAGGGGTACATAGTAAGACCCTGTCTCAAAATAAAAATAGGTAATATAAATAATAATAGCAGTAGTAATATGTGAAGAGAGACAGACAGACAAGTAAAGCACATTACAGCCTCTTCCAAGTCTCCTCTCACCCCTCAAGTCCAGCCTTCCAGAACTAATTCATACACTTTTCTCTCTCAAAAGGTCTTCAGTTCTGAAGAAATAGGGTGTTTTATTTCCCCAGACGGATAAGTCATTGTAACAAGTGTGTCTCTGGGTCCTTTCTTACTGGGGGTCCCCCAGACAGGGGGCCTGTGGGGTTTTTCAGAGTCCTAAGTGAGTGCCTTTCTCCTCTGAGGATTCATGGCTCTCTCTGACTTCAGTCTATACATTCATGCCGTGTTCCTTCTCAGCTTCTCTTTCTGACTTAATATTCAGCCACACCCTCCGTCTTGTCCAGATCACCCTCTTCTCGTGTCAGTTAGCATAAAGTGATGATATTATGCACACTCAATTCTCTGCCACTCATTAGTTCCGAAATATTCTCAAAGGATTGTTGGGGGTGGGGTGGAGAGATGACTCTCCTGGCGCTCAACCTCCCCTGACTTCAGTTCCACGGGACCTGACTCCCTCTTCTGTCCTCTGTGAGTACCAGGCATACTTATGGTGCACAGACACACACAGGCAAAACACCCACACACATAAAATAAATCTTAACTTTCCTCCCCTCAATTTGTTAGGGGATGGGTAGGAGAGACAGGGCTTTTGTGTTTGAGTAAAATCATCTGAAAACATGTTTTCCTAAGTAGTTGGAGCACTTTGAAGAATTAGCTCCAGTTTGAATTTTTTGGTCACTTTCCCTAGTTCTTCTTTTTGTGTGTATTTATCTGCATGTACAAGTGTGTGTGTGTGTGTGTGTGTGTGTGTGTGTG